>NC_060193.1:48479132-48850848 GCF_021184085.1 Oncorhynchus gorbuscha
TTAGCATAGTTTATTATTTGCTACCACAGTTCTACCAACATGTGATGATGAAACAGACTGGTGACTGTAAGGGCGGGGGGGGGCTGTGACATCCTGTAACATCCCGTGACTTGTGACTGCTCTTTCAGAAGCAATATAGCAGGAGTGACGTTACGTGCGGTGTGTACGTGTGACTCCTCACCATGTGTTTAACGGACCCACTAATGAAATATAGACCTGGGCAAACGGTTCACTTCTGGAAGTAGACGAGCTGACGCTGATCACTGACAGGGTGATCAAGATGTTCCTTGACTAGTGCTGCGGTGGCTAAATAACGCCTACACTCACCCCCTCCTGGATGTGTGCGTGTGCGTGCGTGCGTGTCTGTATGTGTGTGTGTGTATGAATGTCCTTCCGTGCGTGTGTCCTGTCCCACCAGTAAGTACTTCAGCTAATCAAAAGTCACGTTCTCATCCGCTGGCCCAGCATGCAGGATCCTTATAGGAACCATGTGGAACAAACTGTCTCTGACATTACACTCATCATCTCACTCACTGGGCTGCCCACTGCACGGTCGTTAAACTTTCATTTGGAAAGGCTGGCCCGGCCTGCTCGCAGCATATTGACGGCATTAATGTGAGTCAGTTATGGGACGGATATTTATCTCTGGATGTGTGCGAGTGATTTAGTCATCAGACGATTGTTTGCTGCTGGTGCCGGAATGGGGTGTGTGTGTGTGTGTGTGTGTGTGTGTGTGTGTGTGTGTGTGTGTGTGTGTGTGTGTGTGTGTGTGTGTGTGTGTGTGTGTGTGTGTGTGTGTGTGTGTGTGTGTGTGTGTGTGTGTGTGTGTGTGTGTGTGTGTGTGTGTGTGTGTGTGTGTGTGTGTGTGTGTGTGTGTGTTTGGAAGGGTATGTGTGTTACGTGTGTCTAATATATGTCCTTTTGTATCACTTTCGGAAAAGCCATCAACTTATCCACATAACGATGATGAAGATATCATTTTTTCCATGGAAAAAAGCAAAAGCAGCTTGCAGACAGAACCCAGCACTAATGCAGTGCATCTCTGTACTACAGTGCATCTCTGTACTACAGTGCATCTCTGTACTACAGTGTATCTCTGTACTACAGTGTATCTCTGTTCTACAGTGCATCTCTGTACTACAGTGTATCTCTGTACTACAGTGTATCTCTGTTCTACAGTGTATCTCTGTTCTACAGTGCATCTCTGTACTACAGTGTATCTCTGTACTACAGTGTATCTCTGTTCTACAGTGTATCTCTGTACTACAGTGTATCTCTGTTCTACAGTGCATCTCTGTACTGCAGTGTATCTCTGTACTAGAGTGCATCTCTGTACAACAGTGCATCTCTGTACTACAGTGTATCTCTGTACTGCAGTGTATCTCTGTACTAGAGTGCATCTCTGTACTACAGTGCATCTCTGTATAAGTCTTGTCTATTTTAAATTTTACTGTGAGACACATTTTACAACAAGCATCACATTTTACTATCCTGCGCCTGGGTGCCATGGTATAGAATGACCAGCCTTAACAGTACCACCCGTTACCCACAAGCCCCCCGTCCCTCTCCAACGTCAGCTGTAGTCCTATGTTATGGGCCAGGGGGACTGGGGAGAGGGGTAGTTAGAGGGGATTGGGGGAAGTGTTTGGGGTCAAAAACAGGCCCACTCCTTTACCCTGTGTCTAAGTGGCGGAGACAGATAGTTGGACCCCTTCCCTGAACCACTGGGAAGAGTGCCCTACACTTAAGCCCTTTTCTTATTTGCTCTCTCCACACAACTGCCACACAGTCCTATAGCATCAGCTGTATGGCTAACCCCTGACTAATTCAAACCCCTGACATACCAGATTCAAATAGACACCTTGTTAAGCATATCGGTTAAAATATCGACAAGGCTTCCTCTGTTTAAATTAATAATAGGGTGCTCAGTTTTCATTGACATTCATTCACAATGTACACGAGTGGCTTACAAATCCCTTGAAATGAATGGCAGACCTCTCCGTCTAACCTTCTCTCAGCTCCGGCAGCCAAGAACTCTTACGGCGGATTGTCAGTAAATCAGAGCCTTGCCAGTTGCCAAAGCCCTGATCCTCTTGCTGACGGACGTCACATTCACTCGCTGGAGAAACCCGCAGATCATCACAGAGCCCCCCCCCCCCCCTGTGCCTCAGCACTGACTGTCATTGGCATGTTTGGTTTAATGTGTCAAAACAGGCCCAGTCACTGATTTGATTTCATTCTATGGCAGGGGGGTGCTCTCTTTTCCAGCACACAGTATTCCATCGTGTGCCTGAGGCGTATGTCTACAAGTGACAGAAACAAACAACTGCAGTGTGTAGTTGGTGCATCTCCGGGCTCGTGGCGGCGACATGAGGTTGAACTCTGGCATAAGACCGATCCAGCCTTCACGGTGTCTTTAGTTTCTATTCCGTGATAAATCCCTTGTCCTAACATGACGCAACCAACAAATAACGTTATATTTACGACTTCGGTCAATCAGCATCCATATCAGCATGGTTAGGTTCAATTGTTTTACCATGTAATCTCAGCAGGAATAAACGGAGATCTTTGGCTAGTGTCAGCATCTTGGGCCCCAAGGTTTTCCACACTGGAGACTTGCTTTGACTCCTTGTGCTTTTTACATCAGACATTCTACGTCTTAGTGTGCAAGACTTATGCAAGGGAAAGAAAGACCAACTAAAACCTCAGCTGGGACAAGACTGCCAATTTGTGGTGTCGACATCTACATTCTCCCACGTCCGCTGTAACTCGTGGTAAGAGAGGGACCCGACTTGGCTTGGTTTGTTTTGTGTCTTAATGTTTGTGGCTCAATGGATGCTCCCGCCTTGACGTGCTCACCGAATCAAATCAAATCAAACTTTATTTGTCACGTGTGCCAAACACAACAAGTGTCGACCTTACCGTGAAATGCTTACTCACAAGCCCTTAACCAACAGTGCAGTTCAAGAAGAGTTGAGAAAATATTTTCCAAATTAACTGAAGTAAAAAATAGTCAAAAGTAACACAATAAGAATAAGAATAACAAGGTTATATACAGGGGACACCGGTACTGAGTTACAGGTTAGTTGAAGTTAGTTGAGGTAATTTGTACATGTAGGTGGGGGTGAAATGACTATGCATAGATAATAAACAACGAGTAGCAGAAGTGTACAAAACAAATGGGGGGGGGGGGGTCAAGGTAAATAGTCCGGTGGCCATTGGATTAATTGTTCAGCAGTCTTATGGCTTGGAGATAGAAGCTGTTAAGGAGCCTTTTGGTCCCAGACTTGGCTCTCAGATACCGCTTGCCGTGCGGTAGCAGAGAAAACAGTCTATGAATTGGGTGACTGGAGTCTCTGACTAATTTATGGCCTTCCTCTGACACCGCCTATTGTTTTGGTCCTGGACAGCAGGAAGCTTGGCAACAGTGATGTACTGGGCTGTACGCACTACCCTCTGTAGCGCCTTACGGTCAGATGCCGAGCAGTTGCCATACCAGGCAGGGATGCAACTGTATAACTTTTTGAGGATCTGGGGACCCATGCCAAATAATTTCAGTCTCCTGAGGGGGAAAAGGTTTTGTCATGCCCTCTTCAGGACTATCTTGGTGTGTTTGGACCATGATAGTTCATTCATGATGTGGAACACCAAGGAACCTGAAACTCTCGACCCGCTCCACTACAGCCCCGTCGATGTTAATTGGGACCTGTTCGGCCCGCCTTTTCGAGTAGTTCTCGATCAGCTCATTTGTCTTGATCACATTGAGGGAGAGGTTGTTGTCCTGTCACCACATTGACAGTTCTCTGACCTCCTCCCTATAGGCTGTCTCATCGTTGTCGGTGAACAGGCCTACCACTGTCATCAGCAAACTTAATGATAGTGTTGGAGTCGTGTTTGGCCACGCAGTCGTGGGTGAACAGGGAGTACAGGAGGGGACTAAGTGAGTGGCCCCAGTGTTGAGGATCAGCGTGGCAGACGTGCTGTTGCCTACCCTCACCACCTGGGGGCGGCCCGTCAGGAAGTCAAGGATCCAGTTACAGAGGGAGGTGTTTAGTCACAGGGTCCTTAGCTTAGTGATGAGCTTTGAGGGCACTATGGTGTTGAACGCTGAGCTGTAGTCAACAAACAGCATTCTCACATAGGTGTCCTCTTTTGTCCAGGTGGGAAAGGGCAGTGTTGAGTGCGATTGAGATTGCGTCATCTGTGGATCTGCTGGGGCGTTATGCAAATTAGAGTAGGTCTAGGGTATCCGGGAGGATGCTGTTGATGTGAGCCACGACCAGCCTTTCAAAGCACTTCATGGCTACCGACGTGAGTGCAACGGGGCAGTAATCATTTAGGCAGGTTACCTCCGCTTCATTGGGCACAGGGACTATTGTGTTCTGCTTGAAACAATTCAGGTTATTTACAAATAGACACATTTTGTCCCCAAACTGGACACTTGTCCCAAAATAATCTCCCCATACTAAAGCTCAAGGAGTTAGATATGGACACAATGCAAGTCACCAAGTCATTACTTGACTTAACTTTGAAGTTGCAATGCAAATCTCGAAGACTGTGCATGTGGTATAGCTTTAGGATCCAACATGACTAACAGCGCTGCATTATCTAGTGAACTTAAACATTTTAAGAGGACATTGCTGGATATCCTCAAAAGCACAAAGCAGCAACTGGAAAATCATGCTGCAACTCTAATCACCCCAATCATTTGTAGAGCAGGTGAGACCAAAGTCAGAAATATATCAATCAAAATATATCCATCTAGAATCAGACAATGTGACAGCCATCCTCCTACACTCCTCTTTAGCTAGTAAAAGACAAACCATCTGCCTATGAGCAAAGTTAGAGGTGTAGACAGTTAAAGGCTGCCAACTTGGGACACTTCTCAATGCCGATCTCCCTGCCTGCAACAGAAGTCTTCTTGGAAACGGCATCGATTTTCTCCAAGATAACGTCATTTTATGGAAACATCTCACTTTACTTCGATTTGTCATGTGTGGTAGCCGTATACTGCAGTCCCTGTCCACCTCCTGTCCCAGTGGTAAACTGAAGAGGACCTGTGAATCCACAATGTGTCTCATTGTTCCCTATGGCTTCTCTTGGAATGACAAATATCTGGATGTTTGTGCAAGCTGCGTATGCATTTTATGAGCTCCCAAAAAGCCATAAAGAGTGACAGGATCATTGCTCAACAGCCAGGCAACTCGACTTTCCGGAAATGTACTTTTGTGGATTTTTTTCCCCGCTTGAACATTGGAAGAGTTTGGGGTTTATGTTGCTTAAGTCGCTGTCTAGCTCCGATGCAACTGGATGGGGTTATGTAGCACTCAGTTCATAATCTAGCCACTAATCAAAGAGCACTAAGCTTTACATGAAACACAGGGGCTTTCCTGAGGGGAAATTGTGCAAGAGTATCCCAGTCAGTCACTGTTGGCACAAGTGGTCCTGTCTCACTATGAATTAGTTCATGTGTGAATTACCAAATATTACCACAGCTTTAAATTGAAAGAGTTACATGTTTGGGCATTTTGAAAGGGTACAAAGAAAGCAATATATATTCGTTTTTATTTTTATTTTACAGTCAGTAGCTGTGCATTGCCAAAGTGGCATTAACATCATGTGCCTCAGACTGTAACAATATCTTGGCAGATGCTTTTAAAGAGTGGATACTTTACTACCCATGGGATACAGCACATACAATGACAGAAAGACAGATGACGAGCTATATTGAAATATGAACATACAGTACAGAGAAAAAAATATTGCCAGATGTGGGTACATAAAATGTTAGTCCTGAAAATATAGTTGCATTACGGTCATGCAAAGTAGCCTTGAACTATGACTGTGAGGACAGTGAGGACTTTGAAGATGAATGTACTTTTTATCTCTCACTGCATTCTACAGGTAGCCTAGAGGTTCAAATCCAGGAACGGGCACTGAAAGGGATGGGAAACACATGGATTCTCTTTAAACATCTACGGCTCGATATGCTTAGAAATAATATTTATTTCACATTTAATACGCTTTATACATCTAATTCTAGGGCCATATCCTCCCCCTCTGTCCTTCGAAGATCTTCTAGGATGGCCAATCTAAAATAGAAAGTATGGATTCCTTTTGTTTTCGTCTTTTACAAAGACTGATATTACTCTCATGTATCTCACCGTGACAACTTGAATTAGGATGATTCTCTTTGACTCGTTCTGTCACACTTCCAAATCTGGCCTGATGAAAAACACAGTAAGGACGCGAGGGCCACCCTGGAATCCAGATGAATGTTGTGCCTGAAATCACACTCCATTTCTCCCCAGCCTCTGTCTGTCTTGCCGTGTATGCATTGAATTGTCAAGTTCTCTGTGTCCTCTGCAGACTTGGGTTCAAATGCTATTTTTTTATGCAAATCTTACATTTTTGCTCTAGCCTGGCTGGAGATGGACAGGATCTGGATTTTTGAGACTATTCTATTGGTTCTATATAGCCAGGCAAGCTCAATCGAGCATAGATAACGTGTAAGAAATGATTTCGAATAGTATTTGATCCCAGGTTTGGTGCTCTTACGGTGCCTCCACTTGACATACCATTGAAAGAAGATGGCATAGATTAGGGAAAGTGCGTTTTCGGTTCCAAAAGGAAACGTGTGTCAGTCAGTCCGATCGTATTCGTCGGCACCAGCCACTGTCAGTTGAATGAATTCTGAATCGTGGTAATAGCTCTCTCTTCATGGGTCAATATGATGTCTTTCTTTGGCTGTATACCATATGGAGGCAAAAGAAAACAAAGGCAGCAGAAACTCCAGAGGAATTCTGGGTAGGCAATTATTTCATGCAACTTTGGAAGAGCAGAGGGGGGCAAACTCAGTACAGTAGGACTCAGGCCTTTGATGTTTGCATGACAGACCTGGGCCCTGGATTCGCTCTGGCATATCAGACCTGCGAATGCTCAAGCTTCATTATTTTGATGGGAAAATCAGACAACTTTTCAGGGCCTAGCTTTATTTTCAACCGTCAGACCCCTGCCAGAGCACAACTTTGGAATAGCTGGAGTTCACTATAGATCATGCGATGGGGAACATATTCATCTCTGTGCCTCTAGATGGAGGGATGACTGGAGGGATGGGTGGATAAAGGGATGTTTTGTGTTTTGTTTTCGTTGTGCTGTTATCCAGTGGTCGTTGTGTTTTACTTGATGGGATCCTGTTAGTTTTGTGTTCAGATCAGAAACACATGTGCTGGAAGATAAGCATGGTTTATCACTATTGGATGGATACTGCTTACAGTTCAATGTCATACTGAGAGCTGCTACTGTATTCAGTGGCCAAAATCAAAGCATAAGCAATTGCATTTTGTTGGCACGGAAAACAGAGTTCCATTTAAATTAAACACACATTATTCAAACTGAGCATCCTGAAATACAACTTTAATTATGTATGCTGATTGCAATATTAGAATAGAGTATGTCATCAATCACAACATTTTTAAAAAATCCCTTAAATGTAGCATTTTAGTAACAGCAATGCTAGTTTTTGGTTTCCTTATTACCCTGTTAATGTGCTTGATGTAATGGTTTAGAGATGTAGGATCTTAATTTTGTGCCAGTTTGCTGCAGCAGGAAAATAATCCTGCAGCAACAGGAAACGTGAATGATTATGTGGACTATAATGGCTTACATTTATTTAAAGGGTTCATGTATTTTTCACAAGGGAAAATCAAGTCTGAAATGTAGAATTCCAAACCTGAAATACACCACATGTTCTAAATGTGTCACGACTTCCGTCGAGGTTGGTCCCTCTCCTTGTACGGGCGGTGTTCGGCGGTCGACGTCACCGACCTTCCAGCCATCGCTGATCCATTTTTCATTTTCCATTGGTTTTGTCTTGTCTTCCATCACACCTGGTTCCAATCCCATCAATTACATGCTGTGTATTTAACCCTCTGTTTCCCCTCATGTCCTTGTCGGTGATTTATTGTAAGTGTATGTCTGTACTGGTGTGAGTCGGGTTATGTTACCCATTGATTTGTATTATTATGTTTTACGGTGTTGTTTTGTTGTAAAGAAACTGCCCCGTTGGAAACGCAGTTATTTCTCTCCTGCGTCTGACTTCTCTGCCGTCAGTTAAACATCCTTACAAAATGTCCTACACTGAAGGAAGGTTCTCCTGCAACATGGTGATCAAATGAAGACCCTACTACATCTGCACCCAATTCGAGTGTTTTCAACTTCTCTAGCATCTCCTGCACAGGTTGTCACTTCACTTGAGCTTTCTCATGTCATCCTTGCAGAGCAGGTGAAATTAAAACATTCAGGTTCTCTCTATTTGACATTCTGCTGTTTTTCATTTCTTTGTGAATTAGGTACTGTATGTTTAAGCTATTTTCCCAAATGCCTTCATTAAAGTTGAGAGCAATTATTAACTAACATGTTTTGTTTTATTTTTACTTTCACATTGTTAATATTACTTGCAATATTTTTTTAAATCGTCCAACTGAGCATGTCTAGATGGGATACACCTGCATTGTTTGCTGTTTGGGGTTTTAGGCTGGGTTTTTGCACTTTCAAATTGAGGTAAATTTGATTTGATTTGATTTGATTTGTCAAATTGAGGTCAAAGGTTGTTGTTTTTTTTTTTTGCATTTTAGCTAACCCTAACCCTTTTCCTAACTTCAACCTAACTCTCCTAACCTGCTACGTTAATTCTCCTAACCTTCTTTATAAGTTCTCATAAACCTGCTACAAAAACTCAATTTTGACAAAAGATGTATCCCTTCTAGACAAAACCGGTCCAACCTCTGTGTCATCCATTGTCTGGGGGGGAAGTCCTTATTAGCTATAATGTCACTAATATTGTCACACGTAATGCTATAGCAGCTGCAATTGATTTATCAGTGCATATATGTTTTGGGGGTTGTAATAATTGTGTGAGAGACGCATAAACAACTATTATATAAACTAATATTCATTTTTAAATATTATATATTTATGTATTATATATTTTTCTTAAAGCATATATTTTGAAATGTACGTAGTTATTCTCACATACAAATGAGTGTCTAGGTGTCTTTTTTTTACATTTACGAAATCTGTGAAATCGTCGTAAATTTAACAGTTCTTCTTTCAGCTAATGAAATTGCAAGAATTCAGCAGATCTCCTTCCTCCATAGTTCAAACAGGCCATATGAATACATAGTGTTTAATGGCTTTCCTCTGAGCCCTGGAAACATTCTGTTCATATCAAAGGTCTGCCAACAGTGGGAAGACACAGCGTTTAACTTATCCTCCCCCTAATCCTTCTCTCTTTAACCCCTCCCTATTGTTTGTGGGGATGGGGCCAAACCTGGCTAAACCTACGGCAAAGGTTAGGCTCAAACCGCACTGTGTGGAGTGGAATTAAAAGATGAACCAGGGGGTGCTTATTCAACGTTAAGTGAAAGTGTCGGGATTAGAGGGGGTGTGGAAACATAAAGGGTTGACCTAATCCGTGAAATCTGCTGGGGGTCAGGGGTTAGCCTCCAACAGCAGTCAGTGTGAGGATTAAGGGAGTCGTGGAGAAAATGATGGGAGAGTAAAGGGGCTTTATCCCAGCTACACTCACTTTACAGCCACACACTGGGGACCACTCACCCAGGAAATGGAGAGCTTTGATTCGATGTGTGCTCAAATACATAGGCACACATACACTTCTTCCTCAGCTTTACATTCATTTTTGTCGTAAAAAAAACTGCAGTATTCGTACAGACGTAGGATCTTAATTGGATCAATTTTTCATTGCTGATAATTTTCCTTTTTGATTTACATACTGTAAGTTACTGAACACCCACACTAACACAGTTAAATTGTGTTGCACTTTTCATGTAACCTACATTTGGCAAGCTAACCACCAATCAAGCAACAATGACTAAACATTCAAATCCTGTAAAGGATCCATGTAAAAGAAAGAATGAATGGGGCCATGTATCGTGAGATTTTGAGGGAAAACCTCATTCCATCAGCAAGGGCATTGAAGATGAAACGTGGCTGGGTCTTTCAGCATGACAATGATCCCAAACACACCGCCCAGGCAACGAAGGAGTGGCTTCGTAAGAAGCATTTCAAGGTCCTGGAGTGGCCTAGCCAGTCTCCAGATCTCAACCCCATAGAAAATCTTTAGAGGGAGTTGAAAGTCTGTGTTGCCCAGCAACAGCCCCAAAACATCACTGCTCTAGAGGAGATCTGCATGGAGGAATGGGCCAAAATACCAGCAACAGTGTGTGAAAACCTTGTGAAGACTTACAGAATACGTTTGACCTCTGTCATTGCCAACAAAGGGTATATAACAAAGTATTGAGATAAACTTTTGTTATTGACCAACTACTTATTTTCCATCATAATTTGCAAATAAATTCATAAAAAATCCTACAATGTGATTTTCTGGATTTCTTTTGTTAATTTTGTCTGTCATAGTTGAAGTGTACCTATGATGAAAAATACAGGCCTCTCTCATCTTTTTAAGTGGGAGAACTTGCACAATTGGTGGCTGACTAAATACTTTTTCGCCCCACTGTATATCACAGTAGCAAGGCATGTAAACTAACTGGTTATAGAGCAAACAACGCAATTATCACAACACATAGGTTCCCCAGTGATTTTACCTACAAACCGCTACTGGACAATGCAGAGGGAGAGAGCACTACCCCAGAGGAGTGGAAGACCTGTAAGTCATATACATACATACGGCATATACATAGAGGCAAACTGCCTGTCCCTGTAGAACACCATCCCCACTCTGAGAGCAGTACTAGAATGGACCATGATTACGGCTATAGCCCTTGTCCTTGTATTTCTACATTTTATTGTATTTTACTGGCCACAAGTGTAGTTCTCTCTCTCATGCCCTTGCATGTGTAAGATAGGCGTGCGCTTGTGCATTGTGCCTGCACGAGCGTGTGTGTGTGTGTGTGTGTGTGTGTGTGTGTGTGTGTGTGTGTGTGTGTGTGTGTGTGTGTGTGTGTGTGTGTGTGTGTGTGTGTGTGTGTGTGTGTGTGTGTGTGTGTGTGTGTGTGTGTGTGTGTGTGTGTGTGTGTGTGTGTGTGTGTTATATGTTGGCTAATCAGTGTGGATTCTCATTAAGGTAAGATAGAGATAGTAAGCTTTGCAATCAAATAGAAAACATCAAGAGTAATTGCAACCACGTTGCATAAAGCGAAAGCAGGTTTAATGTAGACGTCTTTAATAAGACAGTATTCTGCCTATAAATGTGTACTTTAAAGCCACAACACCACATTTATACCACATGAAGTTTTATTGATAAAAACAAACAATGGGTATGTTTATCATTATTTGGCCTTTAAAATGATCCCGTAATAATATTGAATAGATCCCTTTATCTCAACAAGACATCCAAAAACAAACTCAGATCATCTGGCTCAGATCATCATTGGTTGAGCTGTATGTTGAACTCACACACTGACAACAGACAGGGGCATGGTTACTCCACCTTCTTCCAAGTGCAGTCTGCCAGTGCAGGTGCCTCCGAGGTCAGGGGGCAGAGGTCAGGGGAGTCCTCCTGCATTGGGATCACACACCGAGGTTTAAATGGTCCCCATTGGCCCTGCCACCTGTCATGTCTGTGGGAGGTAGGGAAAGCTGGGGGGGGGGGGGGGGGGGCTGGAAGGGTTAGAGAGCTGGAAAGCTTAAAAAGGCTGTGGGTCAGAGAGTTGGAGGGCTTGGCAACTGCAGGCCTTTGCCTGGCTGGTGGATGGACACCAGCAGCAGTACCGTGCAAAAGGGGAAGAGGAGGAGGAATGCAGGGAATGCAGGGGGCGAGATGTCGCTTAGCACCTTGACATGTGTTGACGTATGGACGGAGAGGATAGGGTAGAGGGAGAAGGACACCTTGCATGCTGCACCTGTAAGAGCCAGTTTAAAAGACCCCCTTGGTGGATTACAGGGCTGGAGGTTAGAATATGTGTTTAGTCTCAGACTGTGGTGGGCCACAAATCATACCAGAAGACACACCAGGGGAGAAGAGGGAGCGCAGCTGAAGGTAGGCCCTTTACTTATACGTGGGTTGGGCAGACAAACAAATACACTCAAACACACACATGCATATACGTATGTAAGTACTCACGCATGCACACACACGTACACACACTCTCATTCATGCTAAAGGCGCCAGCAGGCTTGGGTTCAGTTGACGTTTAGACGAACTCGGCTAGGCGAACCAAACGAGTGTGCTCGCATACTCCTTTAAAAGACCTTCTCTTGAAATATAAGAAGAAATCAGCAATAGTACTGTTTGTCCATTTTGATACACCGTCGCCAGTATGCACTTCCTCATAATATTCAGATTTCATCTAAAATAGCTCAAGATACTTTTTTGCATGAACTCAATTCTTCTCTCGTTGAACGACAACAAATATTTTGTTGAAGAATCCCGACTGTTGACCAATCACCGACAAATGGTCATAGACTTCGGCTACCGACTTCGGCTTGAAAAAAACCTTTGCCGAAGACCAAAACAAACCTAAATGTCACAAAATGTTATCATAATATATGCACTAACTGTTCCACACTGCTTCGGATGGGAGGCGTGCGAACGCCTTAACACTTGCACAGACACACACAGATACATCCTGCATGCAGATGTAGGATCCGAATTTGAGCTAGTTTGCTATAGCACGAAAATAATCCTGTAGTAAAAGGAAATGTGAATTATTATGTGGATTATAATCCATGGACATTTTTGTAGGGGTTGATACATTTTCGTAAGGGTAAATGAAGTCTGACATGTCTAAGTGAAAGTTTCAAACTTCAAATACACTACACGTACAAAATGTCTTCCTCCAACAGGGTGATCAAATTAACATCCTTCAACTGTACTTACACATGGGTTGGGTAGACACAAATATACACTCAAAACACACACACACACTCACACACACACTCACACACACACACACACACACACACACACACACACACACACACACACACACACACACACACACACACACACACACACACACACACACACACACACACACACACACACACACACACACACACACACAAACACACACACACACACACACACACACACACACACACACACACACACACACACACACACACACACACACACACACACACACACACACACACACACACACACACACACACACACACACACAGGTGCACTGTATGATGGAAAATGTATGCAGTCACTACTGTAAGTTGCTCTGGATAAGAGCGTTTGCTAAATAAGCAAAAGAAAATGTATCTAACTACTCACTCATGCATGTATACACACTCTCGTTCATGCTAACACTTGCACAGACATGCACAGACACGTACGGCATAGGCTATTTGTGATAGAGGGGTATTGCCGTTACATTTAGCCGTTAGTCTCTGCTGGGGCCCTGTACATGTCTCATCACCACTGACTTATGGCCCTTGAGATAGGAGATGAGATATCTACATGTCTGAAGTGCTCACAGATGCAACATTGAGAAATGCATGTCACATGGCCTGTTTGAAGATAGTTATCCTATCCCAGCAAACATCTTCTTATCCAGATTGACATATAGTTTAAAGAGTATGTACAACTTCAATAGCAGTAATATCTGTACACTCCTGAAACAGAACAAACATTTAACAAAGAAAGAAATGAAGCCCCCACAGCAGCTTAGTCACCATACGCAGAGGCAGTTGTGTGTTATCTGGGACTGAAGGCTCTCAGCCGTATGATAGATAGATGTGAAATGGGTGTTTTGACTGGTGAGCTACTCAAGTTTCCTCCCATGTGTTTCACTCGCTCGTTTGTTGACACTTGGCCTTCCTCTCGCTCTCTCTCTCTCTCTCTCTCTCTCTCTCTCTCTCTCTCTCTCTCTCTCTCTCTCTCTCTCTCTCTCTCTCTCTCTCTCTCTCTCTCTCAATATTCACTCATTTTTATGCTAATAAAACATAAGCTCCTCTTCAGTCAGCACGGTGAAGGCTTTTGTGCCGTGCAACATATCAGCTCGTTTACATCACAGAGGTTCCCCAAAAGTGTCCATTTTAGACCATTTGCATTAGACTGCAAGACAACACATTTTCATTTGATTCAAATCATTACAAACTGTGCATCATGTCTCAATCCATTTGAAAGGAAGAGTAAGGATCCTAATTCCCTGGCACATGTTATGTTATTGAGATTATGTTTGAGAAACGTTTTGGGTTATTCATATTTATATAAGAGTTGACAGCGATGCATTCTTTTTAAATGGTAGTTTAGCCAAATCAGTGAGCAGTCCTTTCTGTTAATAGCAAATGGCAATATAATAATCGCAAGACATTATACACACTTCTCCATGGATCCTGTTCATTAACGGTGCAATAGCTGCACAACTAACATATCGCGAGTCAAAACAATTTGATAAAGCTGAAAAGTTATCCACAAGCATATCTCTTAGGAATCGGATAGGCAAAACAAATTGAATTTTTTGAATTTTTTGAATTTTTTGAATTTTTATTTTATCTACGCTTGCTTACTTCTCCGAAACAGCATCAGGCGATGTGTGTTTGTGACACACTCTCAGCTGTGCAGTAATGTCGTACAGCCCTACTGCTAATTAACGAGACCGAAGAAGCCGCACCAAACACCTCACCCAGGGCCAAGCATCATCCGCCACCATCTCCTCACTGTACAAAGTGGGATAATAGCAACATACTGTAAGAGAAGTCTTTCACGACCCCGAGACGCAAATTATAATCAGAGTGGATGAATTCATCTATAATATTTATTCATTTTATGGGTGCGATGGAGGGAGGCAAGGAGGCAGCGTCAGAAAGGTTATGTGTGCTCCGGCTCGCCTTTGTCTTGATAAAGGGTGGGCATGCCTGAGGAGCGACTCCCAACAAGCCCCCTAGACAACGCTAGGCAGAAGGTTATTGCTGATATCAAATGCGCTGTATGCAATTATCAGTCACAACAAATAATTAAGGGGAATGATAATAAGGGAAATTAACATTTTCATTGTGCACATTTTATTGTCTGGGTGCTCATTGTAATGGAGGCTTTGAGCGCCGGCTGAATAAATTAACGTGTGTGCAGGGCTCTCCGCCTGTGTGGGGTGGAGATGTAGCCAGTGAATGATAAGCAAGGAGAACGTTGGGGCACAGTGATGGGATGGAATGGTGTGTGTGTGTGTGTGTGTGTGTGTGTGTGTGTGTGTGTGTGTGTGTGTGTGTGTGTGTGTGTGTGTGTGTGTGTGTGTGTGTGTGTGTGTGTGTGTGTGTGTGTGTGTGTGTGTGTGTGTGTGTGTGTGTGTGTGTGTGTGTGTGTGTGTGTGAGAGAGAGAAGAGGGTGTGTGAGAGAAGAGGGTGTGTGTGACAGAGACGCCGTCATCAATGGAACCTCTAAATGTGCAGATGTGACACCCTATCCAAACCTAAACACACACACTCTGCTGTGGGGAGGCCTCTGAAAGTTTCAGACCGATATTCTCCGAAAACCTCCCAAAAGTAGCTAACAACATTTATATGAAAAGTTTAGTCTCACCATCATCAATGTGACAATTAACCCCCAAAATGAGGGATTGTCATTGTTGAGACATTTTTGGACGTTTGGCTCCTAAACAAAATCATGAATGAAAACAGTATAGCTGAAGTATGTCTATGTGTATAGATTGGTCTTGGCCCATAGTGCGGCTCCCTGCGTGGAACGGCTGTTTTCCCAGAAACTTGACCCTGGTTGCCTTGTGTTTTGACTGACACTTCTCGGGATGTTTCCGTGCTCACTGGAGTGAAGCGTTCCCGGCGTTCCCGGGTTGTGGTGGTGGGGGTATTCCCTGGCGTTTGAATTCTTCCCTGATTGGCATGACCAGTTTTGGGGTGGCCCCCCCTGTCGGTGGCGATTGCAGGAAATTGTAACACCCTTCCATGTTTAGGAAGCGACAGTGCCAGCGTATTGTTTCCCCACAATAGAGGGCAGACAGAGGGAAAGAAAGGTCGAGGGATATCAAACAATGATGAGGAGGAAGCCTCGGACGTTTCGGGCTCCTCTCCTTTCATGCGAGGTGTCTAGACAGCGATGTCCCACACAGTGTCACTTCTCCAAAAAATAGAAGAAAACTGAAAAAATAAGGATCATGGTTTATTGAGCTACAACCATGTCTATGGTCTTTAGTGAGCTATAGTCATGCCTATGGTCTTTAGTGGGTTACAGCCATGTCTGTGGTGTTTAGTGAGCTACAGCCATGCCTGTGGTCTTCAGTGAGCTATAGCCATTTATTTGGTATTTAGTGAGCTACAGCCATGTCTGTGGTCTTTAGTGAGCTACAGCCATTTATTTGGTCTTTAGTGAGCTACAGCCATGTTTGTAGTCTTTATTGATCTACAGCCATGTCTGTGGTGTTTAGTGAGCTACATCCATGTCTGTTGTCTTTAGTGATCTACGGTCATGTCTGTGGTGTTTAGTGAGCTACAGCCATGTCTGTTGTCTTTAGTGAGCTACAGCAGTGTATGTGGTGTTTAGTGAGCTACAGCCATGTCTGTGGTGTTTAGTGAGCTACAGCCATGTCTGTGGTGTTTAGTGAGCTACAGCCATGTCGGTGGTGTTTAGTGAGTTACAGCCATGTCTGTGGTCTTTAGTGAGCTACAGCCATGTCTGTGGTGTTTAGGGAGCTACAGCCATGTCTGTGGTCTTTCGTGAGCTACAGCCATGTATGTGGTGTTTAGTGAGCTACAGCCATGTCTGTGGTGTTTAGTGAGCTACAGCCATGTCTGTGGTGTTTAGTGAGCTACAGCCATGTCTGTGGTGTTTAGTGAGCTACAGCCATGTATGTGGTGTTTAGTGAGCTACAGCCATGTCTGTGGTGTTTAGTGAGCTACAGCCATGTCTGTGGTGATTAGGGAGCTACAGCCATGTCTGTCGTCTTTAGTGAGCTATAGTCATTTCTTTGGTCTTTCGTGAGCTATAGCCATGCCTGTGGTCTTTAGTGAGCTACAGTCATTTATGTGGTATTTAGTGAGCTACATACATGTCTGTGGTCTTTAGTGAGCTACAGCCATGTCTGTGGTCTTTAGTGAGCTACAGCCATTTATTTGGTCTTTAGTGAGCTACAGCCATGTTTGTAGTCTTTATTGATCTACAGCCATGTCTGTGGTGTTTAGTGAGCTACATCCATGTCTGTTGTCTTTAGTGATCTACGGTCATGTCTGTGGTGTTTAGTGAGCTACAACCATGTCTGTTGTCTTTAGTGAGCTACAGCAGTGTATGTGGTGTTTAGTGAGCTACAGCCATGTCTGTGGTGTTTAGTGAGCTACAGCCATGTCTGTGGTGTTTAGTGAGCTACAGCCATGTCGGTGGTGTTTAGTGAGTTACAGCCATGTCTGTGGTCTTTAGTGAGCTACAGCCATGTCTGTGGTGTTTAGGGAGCTACAGCCATGTCTGTGGTCTTTCGTGAGCTACAGCCATGTATGTGGTGTTTAGTGAGCTACAGCCATGTCTGTGGTGTTTAGTGAGCTACAGCCATGTCTGTGGTGTTTAGTGAGCTACAGCCATGTCTGTGGTGTTTAGTGAGCTACAGCCATGTCTGTGGTGTTTAGTGAGCTACAGCCATGTCTGTGGTGTTTAGTGAGCTACAGCCATGTCTGTGGTGATTAGGGAGCTACAGCCATGTCTGTGGTCTTTAGTGAGCTATAGTCATTTCTTTGGTCTTTCGTGAGCTACAGCCATGTCTGTGGTCTTTCGTGAGCTATAGTCATTTCTTTGGTCTTTAGTGAGCTATAGCCATGCCTGTGGTCTTTAGTGAGCTACAGTCATTTATGTGGTATTTAGTGAGCTACATACATGTCTGTGGTCTTTAGTGAGCTACAGCCATGTCTGTGGTCTTTAGTGAGCTACAGTCATTTCTGTGGTCTTTAGTGACCGACAGCCATGTCTGTGGTGTTTAGTGAGCTACAGCCATTTATTTGGTCTTTAGTGAGCTACAGCCATGTGTGTGGTCTTTAGTGAGCTACAGCCATGTCTGTGGTCTTTAGTGAGCTATAGCCATTTATTTGGTATTTAGTGAGCTACAGCCATGTCTGTGGTCTTTAGTGAGCTACAGCCATTTATTTGGTCTTTAGTGAGCTACAGCCATGTTTGTAGTCTTTATTGATCTACAGCCATGTCTGTGGTGTTTAGTGAGCTACAGCCATGTCTGTTGTCTTTAGTGATCTACAGTCATGTCTGTGGTGTTTAGTGAGCTACAGCCATGTCTGTAGTCTTTAGTGAGCTACAGACATGTATGTGGTCTTTAGTGAGCTACAGCCATGTATGTGGTCTTTAGTGATCTACAGTCATGTCTGTGGTCTTTAGTGAGCTACAGCCATTTATTTGGTCTTTAGTGAGTTACAGCCATGTCTGTGGTCTTTAGTGATCTACGGCCATGCCTGTCGTGTTTAGTGAGCTACAGCCATGTCTGTGGTCTTTAGTGAGCTACAGCCATGCCTGTGTTCTTTAGTGAGCTACAGCCATGTCTGTGGTGTTTAGTGAGCTACAGCCATGTCTGTGGTCTTTAGTGAGTTACAGCCATTTATTTGGTCTTTAGTGACCTACAGCCATGTTTGTGGTCTTTATTGATCTACAGCCATGTCTGTGGTGTTTAGTGAGCTACAGCCATGTCTGTAGTCTTTAGTGATCTACAGTCATGTCTGTGGTCTTTAGTGATCTACAGCAATGTATGTGGTGTTTAGTGAGCTACAGACATGTCTGTTGTCTTTAGTGAGCTACAGCCATGTATGTGGTCTTCAGTGATCTACAGTCATGTCTGTGGTCTTTAGTGAGCTACAGCCATGTCTGTGGTCTTTAGTGAGCTACAGCCATGTATGTGGTCTTTAGTGAGCTACAGCCTCGTCTGTGGTCTTTAGTGAGCTACAACTATTTCTTTGGTCTTTAGTGAGCTACAGCCATGTCTGTGGTGTTTAGTGAGCTACAGCCATGTCTGTGGTCTTTAGTGAGTTACAGGCATTTATTTGGTATTTAGTGAGTTACAGCCATGTCTGTGGTGTTTAGTGAGCTACAGCCATGTCTGTGGTGTTTAGTGAGCTACAGCCTTGTCTGTGGTATTTAGTGAGCTACAGCCATGTCTGTGGTCTTTAGTGAGTTACAGGCATTTATTTGGTATTTAGTGAGCTACAGCCTCGTCTGTGGTCTTTAGTGAGCTACAACTATTTATTTGGTCTTTAGTGAGCTACAACTATTTCTTTGGTCTTTAGTGAGCTACAGCCATGTCTGTGGTCTTTAGTGAGCTACAGCCATTTATTTGGTCTTTAGTGAGCTACAGCCATGTCTGTGGTCTTTAGTGAGTTACAGCCATTTATTTGGTCTTTAGTGAACTACAGCCATGTCTGTAGTCTTTAGTGATCTACAGTCATGTCTGTGGTCTTTAGTGATCTACAGCCATGTATGTGGTGTTTAGTGAGCTACAGCCATGTATGTGGTCTTCAGTGATCTACAGTCATGTCTGTGGTCTTTAGTGATCTACAGCCATGTATGTGGTGTTTAGTGATCTACAGCCATGTATGTGGTCTTTAGTGAGCTACAGCCTCGTCTGTGGTCTTTAGTGAGCTACAACTATTTATTTGGTCTTTAGTGGGCTACAGCCATGTCTGTGGTGTTTAGTGAGCTACAGCCATGTCTGTAGTCTTTAGTGATCTACAGTCATGTCTGTGGTCTTTAGTGATCTACAGCCATGTCTGTGGTGTTTAGTGAGCTACAGCCATGTCTGTAGTCTTTAGTGATCTACAGTCATGTCTGTGGTCTTTAGTGATCTACAGCCATGTCTGTTGTCTTTAGTGAGCTACAGCCATGTATGTGGTCTTCAGTGATCTACAGTCATGTCTGTGGTCTTTAGTGAGCTACAGCCATGTCTGTGGTCTTTAGTGAGCTACAGCCATGTATGTGGTCTTTAGTGAGCTACAGCCTCGTCTGTGGTCTTTAGTGAGCTACAACTATTTATTTGGTCTTTAGTGAGCTACAGCCATGTCTGTGGTGTTTAGTGAGCTACAGCCATGTCTGTGGTCTTTAGTGAGTTACAGGCATTTATTTGGTATTTAGTGAGTTACTGCCATGTCTGTGGTGTTTAGTGATCTACGGCCATGCCTGTCGTGTTTAGTGAGCTACAGCCATGTCTGTGGTCTTTAGTGAGCTACAGCCATGCCTGTGGTCTTTAGTGAGCTACAGCCATGTCTGTGGTGTTTAGTGAGCTACAGCCATGTCTGTGGTGTTTAGTGAGCTACAGCCATGCCTGTGGTATTTAGTGAGCTACAGCCATGTCTGTGGTGTTTAGTGAGCTACAGCCATGTCTGTGGTGTTTAGTGAGCTACAGCCTTGTCTGTGGTCTTTAGTGAGCTACAGCCATGACTGTGGTTTTTAGTGAGCTACAACTATTTCTTTGGTCTTTAGTGAGCTACAGCCATGTCTGTGGTCTTTAGTGAGCTACAGCCATTTATTTGGTCTTTAGTGAGCTACAGCCATGTCTGTGGTCTTTAGTGAGTTACAGCCATTTATTTGGTCTTTAGTGAACTACATCCATGTTTGTGGTCTTTATTGATCTACAGCCATGTCTGTGGTGTTTAGTGAGCTACAGCCATGTTTGTAGTCTTTAGTGATCTACAGTCATGTCTGTGTTCTTTAGTGATCTACAGCCATGTCTGTGGTGTTTAGTGAGCTACAGCCATGTCTGTGGTCTTTAGTGAGTTACAGGCATTTATTTGGTATTTAGTGAGTTACAGCCATGTCTGTGGTGTTTAGTGAGCTACAGCCATGTCTGTGGTGTTTAGTGAGCTACAGCCATGTCTGCAGTCTTTAGTGAGCTACAACTATTTATTTGGTCTTTAGTGAGCTACAGCCATGCCTGTGGTGTTTAGTGAGCTACAGCCATGTCTGTGGTCTTTAGTGAGCTACAACTATTTATTTGGTCTTTAGTGAGCTACAGCCATGTCTGTGGTGTTTAGTGAGCTACAGCCATGCCTGTGGTCTTTAGTGAGCTACCGTAATGCCTGTGGTGTTTAGTGAGTTACAGCCATGTCTGTGGTCTTTAGTGAGCTACAGCCATGTCTGTGGTGTTTAGGGAGCTACAGCCATGTCTGTGGTCTTTCGTGAGCTACAGCCATGTATGTGGTGTTTAGTGAGCTACAGCCATTTATTTGGTCTTTAGTGAGCTACAGCCATGTGTGTGGTCTTTAGTGAGCTACAGCCATGTCTGTGGTCTTTAGTGAGCTATAGCCATTTATTTGGTATTTAGTGAGCTACAGCCATGTCTGTGGTCTTTAGTGAGCTACAGCCATTTATTTGGTCTTTAGTGAGCTACAGCCATGTTTGTAGTCTTTATTGATCTACAGCCATGTCTGTGGTTTTTAGAGAGCTACAGCCATGTCTGTTGTCTTTAGTGATCTACAGTCATGTCTGTGGTGTTTAGTGAGCTACAGCCATGTCTGTAGTTTTTAGTGAGCTACAGACATGTATGTGGTCTTTAGTGAGCTACAGCCATGTATGTGGTCTTTAGTGATCTACAGTCATGTCTGTGGTCTTTAGTGAGCTACAGCCATTTATTTGGTCTTTAGTGAGTTACAGCCATGTCTGTGGTCTTTAGTGATCTACGGCCATGCCTGTCGTGTTTAGTGAGCTACAGCCATGTCTGTGGTCTTTAGTGAGCTACAGCCATGCCTGTGTTCTTTAGTGAGCTACAGCCATGTCTGTGGTGTTTAGTGAGCTACAGCCATGTCTGTGGTCTTTAGTGAGTTACAGCCATTTATTTGGTCTTTAGTGACCTACAGCCATGTTTGTGGTCTTTATTGATCTACAGCCATGTCTGTGGTGTTTAGTGAGCTACAGCCATGTCTGTAGTCTTTAGTGATCTACAGTCATGTCTGTGGTCTTTAGTGATCTACAGCCATGTATGTGGTGTTTAGTGAGCTACAGACATGTCTGTTGTCTTTAGTGAGCTACAGCCATGTATTTGGTCTTCAGTGATCTACAGTCATGTCTGTGGTCTTTAGTGAGCTACAGCCATGTCTGTGGTCAAATAAAATCAAATCAAATCAAATTTATTTATATAGCCCTTCGTACATCAGCTGATATCTCAAAGTGCTGTACAGAAACCCAGCCTAAAACCCCAAACAGCAAACAATGCAGGTGTAAAAGCACGGTGGCTAGGAAAAACTCCCTAGAAAGGCCAAAACCTAGGAAGAAACCTAGAGAGGAACCGGGCTATGTGGGGTGGCCAGTCCTCTTCTGGCTGTGCCGGGTAGAGATTATAACAGAACATGACCAAGATGTTCAAATGTTCATAAATGACCAGCATGGTCAAATAATAATAAGGCAGAACAGTTGAAACTGGAGCAGCAGCACAGTCAGGTGGACTGGGGACAGCAAGGAGCCATCATGTCAGGTAGTCCTGGGGCACGGTCCTAGGGCTCAGGTCCTCCGAGAGAGAGAAAGAAAGAGAGAATTAGAGAGAGCATATGTGGGGTGGCCAGTCCTCTTCTGGCTGTGCCGGGTGGAGATTATAACAGAACGTGGCCAAGATGTTCAAATGTTCATAAATGACCAGCATGGTTGAATAATAGTAAGGCAGAACAGTTGAAACTGGAGCAGGAGCATGGCCAGGTGGACTGGGGACAGCAAGGAGTCCTCATGTCAGGTAGTCCTGGGACATGGTCCTAGGGCCCAGGCCAGTTGAAACTGGAGCAGCAGCATGGCCAGGTGGACTGGGGACAGCAAGGAGTCATCATGTCAGGTAGTCCTGGGGCATGGTCCTAGGGCTCAGGTCCTCCGAGAGAGAGAAAGAAAGAGAGAAGGAGAGAATTAGAGAACGCACACTTAGATTTACACAGGACAGTGAGCTACAGCCAGGTATGTGGTCTTTAGTGAGCTACAGCCTCGTCTGTGGTCTTTAGTGAGCTACAACTATTTCTTTGGTCTTTAGTGAGCTACAGCCATGTCTGTGGTGTTTAGTGAGCTACAGCCGTGTCTGTGGTCTTTAGTGAGTTACAGGCATTTATTTGGTATTTAGTGAGTTACAGCCATGTCTGTGGTGTTTAGTGAGCTACAGCCATGTCTGTGGTGTTTAGTGAGCTACAGCCTTGTCTGTGGTGTTTAGTGAGCTACAGCCATGTCTGTGGTCTTTAGTGAGTTACAGGCATTTATTTGGTATTTAGTGAGCTACAGCCTCGTCTGTGGTCTTTAGTGAGCTACAACTATTTATTTGGTCTTTAGTGAGCTACAACTATTTCTTTGGTCTTTAGTGAGCTACAGCCATGTCTGTGGTCTTTAGTGAGCTACAGCCATTTACAGCCATTTGGTCTTTTGAGCTACAGCCATGTCTGTGGTGTTTAGGGAGCTACAGCCATGTCTGTGGTCTTTAGTGAGTTACAGCCATTTATTTGGTCTTTAGTGAACTACAGCCATGTTTGTGGTAGCCATTTATTTGATCTACAGCCATGTCTGTGGTCTTTAGTGAGCTACAGCCATTTATTTGGTCTTTAGTGAGCTACAGCCATGTCTGTGGTCTTTAGTGAGCTACAGCCATGTCTGTGGTGTTTAGTGAGCTACAGCCATGTCTGTGGTTTTTAGTGAGCTACAGCCATGTCTGTGGTCTTTAGTGAGCTACAGCCAGCCATGTATGTGGTCTTTAGTGAGCTACAGCCATGTCTGTGGTTTTTGAGTGAGCTACAGCCATTTCTTTGGTCTTTAGTGAGCTACAGCCATGTCTGTGGTCTTTAGTGAGCTACAGCCATGCCTGTGTTCTTTAGTTTGTCTGTGGTGTTTAGTGAGCTACAGCCATGTCTGTGGTCTTTAGTGAGTTACAGCCATTTATTTGGTCTTTAGTGACCTACAGCCATGTTTGTGGTCTTTATTGATCTACAGCCATGTCTGTGGTGTTTAGTGAGCTACAGCCATGTCTGTAGTCTTTAGTGATCTACAGTCATGTCTGTGGTCTTTAGTGATCTACAGCCATGTATGTGGTGTTTAGTGAGCTACAGACATGTCTGTTGTCTTTAGTGAGCTACAGCCATGTATTTGGTCTTCAGTGATCTACAGTCATGTCTGTGGTCTTTAGTGAGCTACAGCCATGTCTGTGGTCAAATAAAATCAAATCAAATCAAATTTATTTATATAGCCCTTCGTACATCAGTTGATATCTCAAAGTGCTGTACAGAAACCCAGCCTAAAACCCCAAACAGCAAACAATGCAGGTGTAAAAGCACGGTGGCTAGGAAAAACTCCCTAGAAAGGCCAAAACCTAGGAAGAAACCTAGAGAGGAACCGGGCTATGTGGGGTGGCCAGTCCTCTTCTGGCTGTGCCGGGTAGAGATTATAACAGAACATGACCAAGATGTTCAAATGTTCATAAATGACCAGCATGGTCAAATTTAAGGCAGAACAGTTGAAACTGGAGCAGCAGCACAGTCAGGTGGACTGGGGACAGCAAGGAGCCATCATGTCAGGTAGTCCTGGGGCACGGTCCTAGGGCTCAGGTCCTCCGAGAGAGAGAAAGAAAGAGAGAATTAGAGAGAGCATATGTGGGGTGGCCAGTCCTCTTCTGGCTGTGCCGGGTGGAGATTATAACAGAACGTGGCCAAGATGTTCAAATGTTCATAAATGACCAGCATGGTTGAATAATAGTAAGGCAGAACAGTTGAAACTGGAGCAGGAGCATGGCCAGGTGGACTGGGGACAGCAAGGAGTCCTCATGTCAGGTAGTCCTGGGACATGGTCCTAGGGCCCAGGCCAGTTGAAACTGGAGCAGCAGCATGGCCAGGTGGACTGGGGACAGCAAGGAGTCATCATGTCAGGTAGTCCTGGGGCATGGTCCTAGGGCTCAGGTCCTCCGAGAGAGAGAAAGAAAGAGAGAAGGAGAGAATTAGAGAACGACACTTAGATTTACACAGGACAGTGAGCTACAGCCAGGTATGTGGTCTTTAGTGAGCTACAGCCTCGTCTGTGGTCTTTAGTGAGCTACAACTATTTCTTTGGTCTTTAGTGAGCTACAGCCATGTCTGTGGTGTTTAGTGAGCTACAGCCGTGTCTGTGGTCTTTAGTGAGTTACAGGCATTTATTTGGTATTTAGTGAGTTACAGCCATGTCTGTGGTGTTTAGTGAGCTACAGCCATGTCTGTGGTGTTTAGTGAGCTACAGCCTTGTCTGTGGTGTTTAGTGAGCTACAGCCATGTCTGTGGTCTTTAGTGAGTTACAGGCATTTATTTGGTATTTAGTGAGCTACAGCCTCGTCTGTGGTCTTTAGTGAGCTACAACTATTTATTTGGTCTTTAGTGAGCTACAACTATTTCTTTGGTCTTTAGTGAGCTACAGCCATGTCTGTGGTCTTTAGTGAGCTACAGCCATTTATTTGGTCTTTAGTGAGCTACAGCCATGTCTGTGGTCTTTAGTGAGTTACAGCCATTTATTTGGTCTTTAGTGAACTACAGCCATGTTTGTGGTATTTATTGATCTACAGCCATGTCTGTGGTGTTTAGTGAACTACAGCCATGTTTGTGGTCTTTATTGAGCTACAGCCATGCCTGTGGTCTTTAGTGAGCTACAGCCATGTCTGTGGTGTTTAGTGAGCTACAGCCATGTCTGTGGTGTTTAGTGAGCTACAGCCTTGTCTGTGGTCTTTAGTGAGCTACAGCCATGACTGTGGTTTTTAGTGAGCTACAACTATTTCTTTGGTCTTTAGTGAGCTACAGCCATGTCTGTGGTCTTTAGTGAGCTACAGCCATTTATTTGGTCTTTAGTGAGCTACAGCCATGTCTGTGGTCTTTAGTGAGTTACAGCCATTTATTTGGTCTTTAGTGAACTACATCCATGTTTGTGGTCTTTATTGGTCTACAGCCATGTCTGTGGTGTTTAGTGAGCTACAGCCATGTTTGTAGTCTTTAGTGATCTACAGTCATGTCTGTGTTCTTTAGTGATCTACAGCCATGTATGTGGTGTTTAGTGTGCTACAGACATGTCTGTTGTCTTTAGTGAGCTACAGCCATGTATGTGATCTTTAGTGAGCTACAGACATGTATGTGGTCTTTAGTGAGCTACAGCCTCGTCTGTGGTCTTTAGTGAGCTACAACTATTTCTTTGGTCTTTAGTGAGCTACAGCCATGTCTGTGGTGTTTAGTGAGCTACAGCCATGTCTGTGGTCTTTAGTGAGTTACAGGCATTTATTTGGTATTTAGTGAGTTACAGCCATGTCTGTGGTGTTTAGTGAGCTACAGCCATGTCTGTGGTGTTTAGTGAGCTACAGCCATGTCTGCGGTCTTTAGTGAGCTACAACTATTTATTTGGTCTTTAGTGAGCTACAGCCATGCCTGTGGTGTTTAGTGAGCTACAGCCATGTCTGTGGTCTTTAGTGAGCTACAACTATTTATTTGGTCTTTAGTGAGCTACAGTCATGTCTGTGGTGTTTAGTGAGCTACAGCCATGCCTGTGGTCTTTAGTGAGCTACTGTAATGCCTGTGGTGTTTAGTGAGTTACAGCCATGTCTGTGGTCTTTAGTGAGCTACAGCCATGTCTGTGGTGTTTAGGGAGCTACAGCCATGTCTGTGGTCTTTCGTGAGCTACAGCCATGTATGTGGTGTTTAGTGAGCTACAGCCATGTCTGTGGTGTTTAGTGAGCTACAGCCATGTCTGTGGTGTTTAGTGAGCTACAGCCATGTCTGTGGTGTTTAGTGAGCTACAGCCATGTATGTGGTGTTTAGTGAGCTACAGCCATGTCTGTGGTGTTTAGTGAGCTACAGCCATGTCTGTGGTGATTAGGGAGCTACAGCCATGTCTGTGGTCTTTAGTGAGCTATAGTCATTTCTTTGGTCTTTCGTGAGCTACAGCCATGTCTGTGGTCTTTCGTGAGCTATAGTCATTTCTTTGGTCTTTAGTGAGCTATAGCCATGCCTGTGGTCTTTAGTGAGCTACAGTCATTTATGTGGTATTTAGTGAGCTACATACATGTCTGTGGTCTTTAGTGAGCTACAGCCATGTCTGTGGTCTTTAGTGAGCTACAGTCATTTCTGTGGTCTTTAGTGACCGACAGCCATGTCTGTGGTGTTTAGTGAGCTACAGCCATTTATTTGGTCTTTAGTGAGCTACAGCCATGTGTGTGGTCTTTAGTGAGCTACAGCCATGTCTGTGGTCTTTAGTGAGCTATAGCCATTTATTTGGTATTTAGTGAGCTACAGCCATGTCTGTGGTCTTTAGTGAGCTACAGCCATTTATTTGGTCTTTAGTGAGCTACAGCCATGTTTGTAGTCTTTATTGATCTACAGCCATGTCTGTGGTGTTTAGAGAGCTACAGCCATGTCTGTTGTCTTTAGTGATCTACAGTCATGTCTGTGGTGTTTAGTGAGCACAGCCATGTCTGTAGTTTTTAGTGAGCTGAACTTGACATGTATGTGGTCTTTAGTGAGCTACAGCCATGTATGTGGTCTTTAGTGATCTACAGTCATGTCTGTGGTCTTTAGTGAGCTACAGCCATTTATTTGGTCTTTAGTGAGTTACAGCCATGTCTGTGGTCTTTAGTGATCTACGGCCATGCCTGTCGTGTTTAAGTGAGCTACAGCCATGTCTGTGGTCTTTAGTGAGCTACAGCCATGCCTGTGTTCTTTAGTGAGCTACAGCCATGTCTGTGGTGTTTAGTGAGCTACAGCCATGTCTGTGGTCTTTAGTGAGTTACAGCCATTTATTTGGTCTTTAGTGACCTACAGCCATGTTTGTGGTCTTTATTGATCTACAGCCATGTCTGTGGTGTTTAGTGAGCTACAGCCATGTCTGTAGTCTTTAGTGATCTACAGTCATGTCTGTGGTCTTTAGTGATCTACAGCCATGTATGTGGTGTTTAGTGAGCTACAGACATGTCTGTTGTCTTTAGTGAGCTACAGCTATGTATTTGGTCTTCAGTGATCTACAGTCATGTCTGTGGTCTTTAGTGAGCTACAGCCATGTCTGTGGTCAAATAAAATAAAATCAAATCAAATTTATTTATATAGCCCTTCGTACATCAGTTGATATCTCAAAGTGCTGTACAGAAACCCAGCCTAAAACCCCAAACAGCAAACAATGCAGGTGTAAAAGCACGGTGGCTAGGAAAAACTCCCTAGAAAGGCCAAAACCTAGGAAGAAACCTAGAGAGGAACCGGGCTTGTAGTGGGACCTTGGTTCTTTAGTCCTCTTCTGGCTGTGCCGGGAATAGACTTATTATAACAGAACATGACCAAGATGTTCAAATGTTCATAAATGACCAGCATGGTCAAATAATAATAAGGCAGAACAGTTGAAACTGGAGCAGCAGCACAGTCAGGTGGACTGGGGACAGCAAGGAGCCATCATGTCAGGTAGTCCTGGGGCACGGTCCTAGGGCTCAGGTCCTCAGAGAGAGAGAAAAAAAGAGAATTAACCAGCCCAGCATATGTGGGGTGGCCAGTCCTCTTCTGGCTGTGCCGGGTGGAGATTATAACAGAACTGGCCAAGATGTTCAAATGTTCATAAATGACCAGCATGGTTGAATAATAGTAAGGCAGAACAGTTGAAACTGGAGCAGGAGCATGGCCAGGTGGACTGGGGACAGCAAGGAGTCCTCATGTCAGGTAGTCCTGGGACATGGTCCTAGGGCCCAGGCCAGTTGAAACTGGAGCAGCAGCATGGCCAGGTGGACTGGGGACAGCAAGGAGTCATCATGTCAGGTAGTCCTGGGGCATGGTCCTAGGGCTCAGGTCCTCAGTAGTGAGAGAAAGAAAGAGAGAATTGAGATGAGGCATATGTGGGGTGGCCAGTCCTCTTCTGGCTGTGCCGGGTGGAGATTATAACAGAACGTGGCCAAGATGTTCAAATGTTCATAAATGACCAGCATGGTTGAATAATAGTAAGGCAGAACAGTTGAAACTGGAGCAGGAGCATGGCCAGGTGGACTGGGGACAGCAAGGAGTCCTCATGTCAGGTAGTCCTGGGACATGGTCCTAGGGCCCAGGCCAGTTGAAACTGGAGCAGCAGCATGGCCAGGTGGACTGGGGACAGCAAGGAGTCATCATGTCAGGTAGTCCTGGGGCATGGTCCTAGGGCTCAGGTCCTCCTGTGAGAGAGAAAGAAAGAGAGAAGGAGAGAATTCTGTGGAGAACGCACACTTAGATTTACACAGACAGTGAGCTACAGCCATGTATGTGGTCTTTAGTGAGCTACAGCCTGTCTGTGGTCTTTAGTGAGCTACAACTATTTCTTTGGTCTTTAGTGAGCTACAGCCATGTCTGTGGTGTTTAGTGAGCTACAGCCGTGTCTGTGGTCTTTAGTGAGTTACAGGCATTTATTTGGTATTTAGTGAGTTACAGCCATGTCTGTGGTCTTTAGTGAGCTACAGCCATGTCTGTGGTCAAATCAAATCAAATCAAATCAAATTTATTGATATAGCCCTTCGTACATCAGTTGATATCTCAAAGTGCTGTACAGAAACCCAGCCTAAAACCCCAAACAGCAAACAATGCAGGTGTAAAAGCACGGTGGCTAGGAAAAACTCCCTAGAAAGGCCAAAACCTAGGAAGAAACCTAGAGAGGAACCGGGCTATGTGGGGTGGCCAGTCCTCTTCTGGCTGTGCCGGGTAGAGATTATAACAGAACATGACCAAGATGTTCAAATGTTCATAAATGACCAGCATGGTCAAATAATAATAAGGCAGAACAGTTGAAACTGGAGCAGCAGCACAGTCAGGTGGACTGGGGACAGCAAGGAGCCATCATGTCAGGTAGTCCTGGGGCACGGTCCTAGGGCTCAGGTCCTCCGAGAGAGAGAAAGAAAGAGAGAATTAGAGAGAGCATATGTGGGGTGGCCAGTCCTCTTCTGGCTGTGCCGGGTGGAGATTATAACAGAACGTGGCCAAGATGTTCAAATGTTCATAAATGACCAGCATGGTTGAATAATAGTAAGGCAGAACAGTTGAAACTGGAGCAGGAGCATGGCCAGGTGGACTGGGGACAGCAAGGAGTCCTCATGTCAGGTAGTCCTGGGACATGGTCCTAGGGCCCAGGCCAGTTGAAACTGGAGCAGCAGCATGGCCAGGTGGACTGGGGACAGCAAGGAGTCATCATGTCAGGTAGTCCTGGGGCATGGTCCTAGGGCTCAGGTCCTCGAGAGAGAGAAAGAAAGAGAGAATTAGAGAGAGCATATGTGGGGTGGCCAGTCCTCTTCTGGCTGTGCCGGGTGGAGATTATAACAGAACGTGGCCAAGATGTTCAAATGTTCATAAATGACCAGCATGGTTGAATAATAGTAAGGCAGAACAGTTGAAACTGGAGCAGGAGCATGGCCAGGTGGACTGGGGACAGCAAGGAGTCCTCATGTCAGGTAGTCCTGGGACATGGTCCTAGGGCCCAGGCCAGTTGAAACTGGAGCAGCAGCATGGCCAGGTGGACTGGGGACAGCAAGGAGTCATCATGTCAGGTAGTCCTGGGGCATGGTCCTAGGGCTCAGGTCCTCCGAGAGAGAGAAAGAAAGAGAGAAGGAGAGAATTAGAGAACGCACACTTAGATTTACACAGGACAGTGAGCTACAGCCATGTATGTGGTCTTTAGTGAGCTACAGCCTCGTCTGTGGTCTTTAGTGAGCTACAACTATTTCTTTGGTCTTTAGTGAGCTACAGCCATGTCTGTGGTGTTTAGTGAGCTACAGCCGTGTCTGTGGTCTTTAGTGAGTTACAGGCATTTATTTGGTATTTAGTGAGTTACAGCCATGTCTGTGGTGTTTAGTGAGCTACAGCCATGTCTGTGGTGTTTAGTGAGCTACAGCCTTGTCTGTGGTGTTTAGTGAGCTACAGCCATGTCTGTGGTCTTTAGTGAGTTACAGGCATTTATTTGGTATTTAGTGAGCTACAGCCTCGTCTGTGGTCTTTAGTGAGCTACAACTATTTATTTGGTCTTTAGTGAGCTACAACTATTTCTTTGGTCTTTAGTGAGCTACAGCCATGTCTGTGGTCTTTAGTGAGCTACAGCCATTTATTTGGTCTTTAGTGAGCTACAGCCATGTCTGTGGTCTTTAGTGAGTTACAGCCATTTATTTGGTCTTTAGTGAACTACAGCCATGTTTGTGGTCTTTATTGATCTACAGCCATGTCTGTGGTGTTTAGTGAGCTACAGCCATGTCTGTAGTCTTTAGTGATCTACAGTCATGTCTGTGGTCTTTAGTGATCTTTATGTGGTGAGTGAGCTACAGCCATGTGGTCTTTGTGATCTACAGCCATGTATGGTGTTTAGTGATCTACAGCCATGTATGTGGTCTTTAGTGAGCTACAGCCTCGTCTGTGGTCTTTAGTGAGCTACAACTATTTATTTGGTCTTTAGTGGGCTACAGCCATGTCTGTGGTGTTTAGTGAGCTACAGCCATGTCTGTAGTCTTTAGTGATCTACAGTCATGTCTGTGGTCTTTAGTGATCTACAGCCATGTATGTGGTGTTTAGTGAGCTACAGACATGTCTGTTGTCTTTAGTGAGCTACAGCCATGTATGTGGTCTTCAGTGATCTACAGTCATGTCTGTGGTCTTTAGTGAGCTAGAGCCATGTCTGTGGTCTTTAGTGAGCTACAGCCATGTATGTGGTCTTTAGTGAGCTACAGCCTCGTCTGTGGTCTTTAGTGAGTTACTGCCATGTCTGTGGTGTTTAGTGATCTACGGCCATGCCTGTCGTGTTTAGTGAGCTACAGCCATGTCTGTGGTCTTTAGTGAGCTACAGCCATGCCTGTGGTCTTTAGTGAGCTACAGCCATGTCTGTGGTGTTTAGTGAGCTACAGCCATGTCTGTGGTGTTTAGAGAGCTACAGCCATGTCTGTTGTCTTTAGTGATCTACAGTCATGTCTGTGGTGTTTAGTGAGCTACAGCCATGTCTGTAGTCTTTAGTGAGCTACAGACATGTATGTGGTCTTTAGTGAGCTACAGCCATGTATGTGGTCTTTAGTGATCTACAGTCATGTCTGTGGTCTTTAGTGAGCTACAGCCATTTATTTGGTCTTTAGTGAGTTACAGCCATGTCTGTGGTCTTTAGTGATCTACGGCCATGCCTGTCGTGTTTAGTGAGCTACAGCCATGTCTGTGGTCTTTAGTGAGCTACAGCCATGCCTGTGTTCTTTAGTGAGCTACAGCCATGTCTGTGGTGTTTAGTGAGCTACAGCCATGTCTGTGGTCTTTAGTGAGTTACAGCCATTTATTTGGTCTTTAGTGACCTACAGCCATGTTTGTGGTCTTTATTGATCTACAGCCATGTCTGTGGTGTTTAGTGAGCTACAGCCATGTCTGTAGTCTTTAGTGATCTACAGTCATGTCTGTGGTCTTTAGTGATCTACAGCAATGTATGTGGTGTTTAGTGAGCTACAGACATGTCTGTTGTCTTTAGTGAGCTACAGCCATGTATGTGGTCTTCAGTGATCTACAGTCATGTCTGTGGTCTTTAGTGAGCTACAGCCATGTCTGTGGTCTTTAGTGAGCTACAGCCATGTATGTGGTCTTTAGTGAGCTACAGCCTCGTCTGTGGTCTTTAGTGAGCTACAACTATTTCTTTGGTCTTTAGTGAGCTACAGCCATGTCTGTGGTGTTTAGTGAGCTACAGCCATGTCTGTGGTCTTTAGTGAGTTACAGGCATTTATTTGGTATTTAGTGAGTTACAGCCATGTCTGTGGTGTTTAGTGAGCTACAGCCATGTCTGTGGTGTTTAGTGAGCTACAGCCATGTCTGCGGTCTTTAGTGAGCTACAACTATTTATTTGGTCTTTAGTGAGCTACAGCCATGCCTGTGGTGTTTAGTGAGCTACAGCCATGTCTGTGGTCTTTAGTGAGCTACAACTATTTATTTGGTCTTTAGTGAGCTACAGCCATGTCTGTGGTGTTTAGTGAGCTACAGCCATGCCTGTGGTCTTTAGTGAGCTACCGTAATGCCTGTGGTGTTTAGTGAGTTACAGCCATGTCTGTGGTCTTTAGTGAGCTACAGCCATGTCTGTGGTGTTTAGGGAGCTACAGCCATGTCTGTGGTCTTTCGTGAGCTACAGCCATGTATGTGGTGTTTAGTGAGCTACAGCCATGTCTGTGGTGTTTAGTGAGCTACAGCCATGTCTGTGGTGTTTAGTGAGCTACAGCCATGTCTGTGGTGTTTAGTGAGCTACAGCCATGTATGTGGTGTTTAGTGAGCTACAGCCATGTCTGTGGTGTTTAGTGAGCTACAGCCATGTCTGTGGTGATTAGGGAGCTACAGCCATGTCTGTGGTCTTTAGTGAGCTATAGTCATTTCTTTGGTCTTTCGTGAGCTACAGCCATGTCTGTGGTCTTTCGTGAGCTATAGTCATTTCTTTGGTCTTTAGTGAGCTATAGCCATGCCTGTGGTCTTTAGTGAGCTACAGTCATTTATGTGGTATTTAGTGAGCTACATACATGTCTGTGGTCTTTAGTGAGCTACAGCCATGTCTGTGGTCTTTAGTGAGCTACAGTCATTTCTGTGGTCTTTAGTGACCGACAGCCATGTCTGTGGTGTTTAGTGAGCTACAGCCATTTATTTGGTCTTTAGTGAGCTACAGCCATGTGTGTGGTCTTTAGTGAGCTACAGCCATGTCTGTGGTCTTTAGTGAGCTATAGCCATTTATTTGGTATTTAGTGAGCTACAGCCATGTCTGTGGTCTTTAGTGAGCTACAGCCATTTATTTGGTCTTTAGTGAGCTACAGCCATGTTTGTAGTCTTTATTGATCTACAGCCATGTCTGTGGTGTTTAGAGAGCTACAGCCATGTCTGTTGTCTTTAGTGATCTACAGTCATGTCTGTGGTGTTTAGTGAGCTACAGCCATGTCTGTAGTTTTTAGTGAGCTACAGACATGTATGTGGTCTTTAGTGAGCTACAGCCATGTATGTGGTCTTTAGTGATCTACAGTCATGTCTGTGGTCTTTAGTGAGCTACAGCCATTTATTTGGTCTTTAGTGAGTTACAGCCATGTCTGTGGTCTTTAGTGATCTACGGCCATGCCTGTCGTGTTTAGTGAGCTACAGCCATGTCTGTGGTCTTTAGTGAGCTACAGCCATGCCTGTGTTCTTTAGTGAGCTACAGCCATGTCTGTGGTGTTTAGTGAGCTACAGCCATGTCTGTGGTCTTTAGTGAGTTACAGCCATTTATTTGGTCTTTAGTGACCTACAGCCATGTTTGTGGTCTTTATTGATCTACAGCCATGTCTGTGGTGTTTAGTGAGCTACAGCCATGTCTGTAGTCTTTAGTGATCTACAGTCATGTCTGTGGTCTTTAGTGATCTACAGCCATGTATGTGGTGTTTAGTGAGCTACAGACATGTCTGTTGTCTTTAGTGAGCTACAGCCATGTATTTGGTCTTCAGTGATCTACAGTCATGTCTGTGGTCTTTAGTGAGCGACAGCCATGTCTGTGGTCAAATCAAATCAAATCAAATCAAATTTATTTATATAGCCCTTCGTACATCAGCTGATATCTCAAAGTGCTGTACAGAAACCCAGCCTAAAACCCCAAACAGCAAACAATGCAGGTGTAAAAGCACGGTGGCTAGGAAAAACTCCCTAGAAAGGCCAAAACCTAGGAAGAAACCTAGAGAGGAACCGGGCTATGTGGGGTGGCCAGTCCTCTTCTGGCTGTGCCGGGTAGAGATTATAACAGAACATGACCAAGATGTTCAAATGTTCATAAATGACCAGCATGGTCAAATAATAATAAGGCAGAACAGTTGAAACTGGAGCAGCAGCACAGTCAGGTGGACTGGGGACAGCAAGGAGCCATCATGTCAGGTAGTCCTGGGGCACGGTCCTAGGGCTCAGGTCCTCCGAGAGAGAGAAAGAAAGAGAGAATTAGAGAGAGCATATGTGGGGTGGCCAGTCCTCTTCTGGCTGTGCCGGGTGGAGATTATAACAGAACGTGGCCAAGATGTTCAAATGTTCATAAATGACCAGCATGGTTGAATAATAGTAAGGCAGAACAGTTGAAACTGGAGCAGGAGCATGGCCAGGTGGACTGGGGACAGCAAGGAGTCCTCATGTCAGGTAGTCCTGGGACATGGTCCTAGGGCCCAGGCCAGTTGAAACTGGAGCAGCAACATGGCCAGGTGGACTGGGGACAGCAAGGAGTCATCATGTCAGGTAGTCCTGGGGCATGGTCCTAGGGCTCAGGTCCTCCGAGAGAGAGAAAGAAAGAGAGAAGGAGAGAATTAGAGAACGCACACTTAGATTTACACAGGACAGTGAGCTACAGCCATGTATGTGGTCTTTAGTGAGCTACAGCCTCGTCTGTGGTCTTTAGTGAGCTACAACTATTTCTTTGGTCTTTAGTGAGCTACAGCCATGTCTGTGGTGTTTAGTGAGCTACAGCTGTGTCTGTGGTCTTTAGTGAGTTACAGGCATTTATTTGGTATTTAGTGAGTTACAGCCATGTCTGTGGTGTTTAGTGAGCTACAGCCATGTCTGTGGTGTTTAGTGAGCTACAGCCTTGTCTGTGGTGTTTAGTGAGCTACAGCCATGTCTGTGGTCTTTAGTGAGTTACAGGCATTTATTTGGTATTTAGTGAGCTACAGCCTCGTCTGTGGTCTTTAGTGAGCTACAACTATTTATTTGGTCTTTAGTGAGCTACAACTATTTCTTTGGTCTTTAGTGAGCTACAGCCATGTCTGTGGTCTTTAGTGAGCTACAGCCATTTATTTGGTCTTTAGTGAGCTACAGCCATGTCTGTGGTCTTTAGTGAGTTACAGCCATTTATTTGGTCTTTAGTGAACTACAGCCATGTTTGTGGTCTTTATTGATCTACAGCCATGTCTGTGGTGTTTAGTGAGCTACAGCCATGTCTGTAGTCTTTAGTGATCTACAGTCATGTCTGTGGTCTTTAGTGATCTACAGCCATGTATGTGGTGTTTAGTGAGCTACAGCCATGTATGTGGTCTTTAGTGATCTACAGCCATGTATGTGGTGTTTAGTGATCTACAGCCATGTATGTGGTCTTTAGTGAGCTACAGCCTCGTCTGTGGTCTTTAGTGAGCTACAACTATTTATTTGGTCTTTAGTGGGCTACAGCCATGTCTGTGGTGTTTAGTGAGCTACTGCCATGTCTGTGGTGTTTAGTGATCTACGGCCATGCCTGTCGTGTTTAGTGAGCTACAGCCATGTCTGTGGTCTTTAGTGAGCTACAGCCATGCCTGTGGTCTTTAGTGAGCTACAGCCATGTCTGTGGTGTTTAGTGATCTACGGCCATGCCTGTCGTGTTTAGTGAGCTACAGCCATGTCTGTGGTCTTTAGTGAGCTACAGCCATGCCTGTGGTCTTTAGTGAGCTACAGCCATGTCTGTGGTGTTTAGTGAGCTACAGCCATGTCTGTGGTGTTTAGAGAGCTACAGCCATGTCTGTTGTCTTTAGTGATCTACAGTCATGTCTGTGGTGTTTAGTGAGCTACAGCCATGTCTGTAGTCTTTAGTGAGCTACAGACATGTATGTGGTCTTTAGTGAGCTACAGCCATGTATGTGGTCTTTAGTGATCTACAGTCATGTCTGTGGTCTTTAGTGAGCTACAGCCATTTATTTGGTCTTTAGTGAGTTACAGCCATGTCTGTGGTCTTTAGTGAGCTACAGCCATGTATGTGGTCTTTAGTGAGCTACAGCCTCGTCTGTGGTCTTTAGTGAGCTACAACTATTTCTTTGGTCTTTAGTGAGGTACAGCCATGTCTGTGGTGTTTAGTGAGCTACAGCCGTGTCTGTGGTCTTTAGTGAGTTACAGGCATTTATTTGGTATTTAGTGAGTTACAGCCATGTCTGTGGTGTTTAGTGAGCTACAGCCATGTCTGTGGTGTTTAGTGAGCTACAGCCTTGTCTGTGGTGTTTAGTGAGCTACAGCCATGTCTGTGGTCTTTAGTGAGTTACAGGCATTTATTTGGTATTTAGTGAGCTACAGCCTGTCTGTGGTCTTTAGTGAGCTACAACTATTTATTTGGTCTTTAGTGAGCTACAACTATTTCTTTGGTCTTTAGTGAGCTACAGCCATGTCTGTGGTCTTTAGTGAGCTACAGCCATTTATTTGGTCTTTAGTGAGCTACAGCCATGTCTGTGGTCTTTAGTGAGTTACAGCCATTTATTTGGTCTTTAGTGAACTACAGCCATGTTTGTGGTCTTTATTGATCTACAGCCATGTCTGTGGTGTTTAGTGAGCTACAGCCATGTCTGTAGTCTTTAGTGATCTACAGTCATGTCTGTGGTCTTTAGTGATCTACAGCCATGTATGTGGTGTTTAGTGAGCTACAGCCATGTATGTGGTCTTTAGTGATCTACAGCCATGTATGTGGTGTTTAGTGATCTACAGCCATGAATGTGGTCTTTAGTGAGCTACAGCCTCGTCTGTGGTCTTTAGTGAGCTACAACTATTTATTTGGTCTTTAGTGGGCTACAGCCATGTCTGTGGTGTTTAGTGAGCTACAGCCATGTCTGTAGTCTTTAGTGATCTACAGTCATGTCTGTGGTCTTTAGTGATCTACAGCCATGTATGTGGTGTTTAGTGAGCTACAGACATGTCTGTTGTCTTTAGTGAGCTACAGCCATGTATGTGGTCTTCAGTGATCTACAGTCATGTCTGTGGTCTTTAGTGAGCTACAGCCATGTCTGTGGTCTTTAGTGAGCTACAGCCATGTATGTGGTCTTTAGTGAGCTACAGCCTCGTCTGTGGTCTTTAGTGAGCTACAACTATTTCTTTGGTCTTTAGTGAGCTACAGCCATGTCTGTGGTGTTTAGTGAGCTACAGCCATGTCTGTGGTCTTTAGTGAGTTACAGGCATTTATTTGGTATTTAGTGAGTTACTGCCATGTCTGTGGTCTTTAGTGAGCTACAGCCATGCCTGTGGTCTTTAGTGAGCTACAGCCATGGCTGTGGAGTTTAGTGAGCTACAGCCATGTATGTGGTGTTTAGTGAGCTACAGCCATGTCTGTGGTCTTTAGTGAACTACAGCCATGACTGTGGTTTTTAGTGAGCAACAACTATTTCTTTGGTCTTTAGTGAGCTACAACTATTTCTTTGGTCTTTAGTGAGCTACAGCCATGTCTGTGGTCTTTAGTGAGCTACAGCCATTTATTTGGTCTTTAGTGAGCTACAGCCATGTCTGTGGTCTTTAGTGAGTTACAGCCATTTATTTGGTCTTTAGTGAACTACAGCCATGTTTGTGGTCTTTATTGATCTACAGCCATGTCTGTGGTGTTTAGTGAGCTACAGCCATGTCTGTAGTCTTTAGTGTCTCTCGCCTCAGGTCAGCTATGATCTACAGTCATGTCTGTGGTCTTTAGTGATCTACAGCCATGTATGTGGTGTTTAGTGAGCTACAGCCATGTATGTGGTCTTTAGTGATCTACAGCCATGTATGTGGTGTTTAGTGATCTACAGCCATGAATGTGGTCTTTAGTGAGCTACAGCCTCGTCTGTGGTCTTTAGTGAGCTACAACTATTTATTTGGTCTTTAGTGGGCTACAGCCATGTCTGTGGTGTTTAGTGAGCTACAGCCATGTCTGTAGTCTTTAGTAATCTACAGTCATGTCTGTGGTCTTTAGTGATCTACAGCCATGTATGTGGTGTTTAGTGAGCTACAGACATGTCTGTTGTCTTTAGTGAGCTACAGCCATGTATGTGGTCTTCAGTGATCTACAGTCATGTCTGTGGTCTTTAGTGAGCTACAGCCATGTCTGTGGTCTTTAGTGAGCTACAGCCATGTATGTGGTCTTTAGTGAGCTACAGCCTCGTCTGTGGTCTTTAGTGAGCTACAACTATTTCTTTGGTCTTTAGTGAGCTACAGCCATGTCTGTGGTGTTTAGTGAGCTACAGCCATGTCTGTGGTCTTTAGTGAGTTACAGGCATTTATTTGGTATTTAGTGAGTTACTGCCATGTCTGTGGTCTTTAGTGAGCTACAGCCATGCCTGTGGTCTTTAGTGAGCTACAGCCATGGCTGTGGAGTTTAGTGAGCTACAGCCATGTATGTGGTGTTTAGTGAGCTACAGCCATGTCTGTGGTCTTTAGTGAACTACAGCCATGACTGTGGTTTTTAGTGAGCAACAACTATTTCTTTGGTCTTTAGTGAGCTACAGCCATGTCTGTGGTCTTTAGTGAGCTACAACCATTTATTTGGTCTTTAGTGTGCTACAGCCATGTCTGTGGTCTTTAGTGAGTTACAGCCATTTATTTGGTCTTTAGTGAGCTACAGCCATGTCTGTAGTCTTTAGTGATCTACAGCCATGTCTGTGGTCTTTAGTGAACTACAGCCATGACTGTGGTTTTTAGTGAGCTACAACTATTTCTTTGGTCTTTAGTGAGCTACAGCCATGTCTGTGGTCTTTAGTGAGCTACAACCATTTATTTGGTCTTTAGTATGCTACAGCCATGTCTGTGGTCTTTAGTGAGTTACAGCCATTTATTTGGTCTTTAGTGTGCTACAGCCATGTCTGTGGTCTTTAGTGAGTTACAGCCATTTATTTGGTCTTTAGTGAGCTACAGCCATGTCTGTAGTCTTTAGTGATCTACAGTCATGTCTGTGGTCTTTAGTGATCTACAGCCATGTATGTGGTGTTTAGTGAGCTACAGACATGTCTGTTGTCTTTATTGAGCTACAGCCATGTATGTGGTCTTCAGTGATCTACAGTCATGTCTGTGGTCTTTAGTGAGCTACAGCCATGTCTGTGATCTTTAGTGAGCTACAGCCATGTCTGTGGTCTTTAGTGAGCTACAGCCATGTATGTGGTCTTTAGTGAGCTACAGCCTCGTCTGTGGTCTTTAGTGAGCTACAACTATTTCTTTGGTCTTTAGTGAGCTACAGCCATGTCTGTGGTGTTTAGTGAGCTACAGCCATGTCTGTGGTCTTTAGTGAGTTACAGGCATTTATTTGGTATTTAGTGAGTTACAGCCATGTCTGTGGTGTTTAGTGAGCTACAGCCATGTCTGTGGTCTTTATTGAGCTACAGCCATGTCTGCGGTCTTTAGTGAGCTACAACTATTTATTTGGTCTTTAGTGAGCTACAGCCATGCCTGTGGTGTTTAGTGAGCTACAGCCATGTCTGTGGTCTTTAGTGAGCTACAACTATTTATTTGGTCTTTAGTGAGCTACAGCCATGTCTGTGGTGTTTAGTGAGCTACAGCCATGCCTGTGGTCTTTAGTGAGCTACCGTAATGCCTGTGGTGTTTGGTGATCTACAGCCATGTCTGTGGTGGTTAGTGAGCTACAGCCATGTCTGTGGTCTTTAGTGAGCTACAGCCATGTCTGTGGTCATTAGTGAGCTACAGCCATGTCTGTGGTCATTAGTGAGCTACAGCCATGTCTGTGGTGTTTAGTGACATACAGCCATGTCTGTGGTCTTTAGTGAGCTACAGCCATGTCTGTGGTCTTCAGTGAGTTACAGCCATGTCTGTGGTGTTTAGTGAGCTACAGCCATTTATTTGGTCTTTAGTAAGCTTCAGCCATATGTGTGGTCTTTAGTGAGCTACAGCCATGTCTGTGGTCTTTAGTGAGCTATAGCCATTTATTTGGTATTTAGTGAGCTACAGCCATGTTTGTGGTCTTTAGTGAGTTACAAACATGTCTGTGGTCTTTAGTAAGCTTCAGCCATGTCTGTGGTCTTTAGTGAGCTACAGCCATGTCTGTGGTGTTTAGTGAGCTACAGCCATGCCTGTGGTGTTTAGTGAGCTACAGCCATGTCTGTGGTGTTTAGTGAGCTACAGCCATGTCTCTGGTCTTTAGTGAGCTACATCCATGTCTGTGGTCTTTAGTAAGCTACAGCCATGTCTGTGGTCTTTAGTGAGCTACAACTATTTCTTTGGTCTTTAGTGAGCTACAGCCATGTCTGTGGTGTTTAGTGAGCTACAGCCTCGTCTGTGGTGTTTAGTGAGCTACAACTATTTCTTTGGTCTTTAGTGAGCTACAGCCATGTCTGTGGTGTTTAGTGAGCTACAGCCATGTATGTGGTCTTTAGTGAGCTACAGCCATGTCTGTGGTGTTTAGTGAGCTACAGCCATGCCTGTGGTCTTTAGTGAGCTACAACTATTTATTTGGTCTTTAGTGAGCTACAGCCATGTCTATGGTGTTTAGTGAGCTACAGCCATGCCTGTGGTCTTTAGTGAGCTACAGCAATGTCTGTGGTGTTTGCTGATCTACAGCCATGTCTGTGGTGTTTAGTGAGCTACAGCCATGTCTGTGGTCTTTAGTGAGCTACAGCCATGTCTGTGTGTCTTTAGTGAGCTACAGCAATGCCTGTGGTGTTTAGTGTTCTACAGCAATGTCTGTGGTGTTTAGTGAGCTACAGCCATGTCTGTGGTCTTTAGTGAGCTACAGCCATGTCTGTGGTCTTTAGTGAGCTACAGCAATGCCTGTGGTGTTTAGTGATCTACAGCCATGTCTGTGGTGTTTAGTGAACTACAGCCTTGTCTGTGGACTTTAGTGAGCTACAGCCTTGTCTGTGGTTTTTAGTGATCTACAGCCATGTCTGTGGTGTTTAGTGAGCTACAGCCATGTTTGTGGTGTTTAGTGAGCTACAGCAATGCCTGTGATGTTTAGTGAGCTCCAGCCATGCCTGTGGTGTTTAGTGATCTACAGCCATGTCTGTGGTGTTTAGTGAGCTACAGCCATATCGTAGTGAGCTACAGCCATGTCTGTGGTTTTTGAAATTGAAATTGACAGGTGCCTTGTGGATTTAAACCTATATCCCACCTTCCCCCTGGAGTAACAGGATATCTGCTTTCCACATAGGGTGAAACAAACACAAACATGAGGCCAGGCATATATGGTTAGTGATTTTCACCGAACAACAAGCTTCCATCAGAGAGTATGTGAGTGCCGCCCGCCAGCCCCCGCTGTCCTGTCCTATCTTCAGCTCTCAGGCAGGTGGGAGGGGAGGGGTTCAGGCCCCTATTTTAGACGTGCACTAACTAGTTCATTCCTACAAACCTTTGACCCGCGTGTCGTAAATCGCCAAACAACTGCACAGCCGGGCTTGGTCCGTGCCACCCACTGCGCCGCCGGCAGCATGTGTACAACGGGCATGTCGCATGCCAGCAGGGATGTAACTCAATAGCCTCTCTAGCTCCTGCATTTCCCATGGATGGGCTCGAGGGCTAGAGGGAGAGGTGCAGTGGCCGAGTGAATGCTCCACAGCTAGAGGCATGGGGCCCCTGGGTATCGTAAGGTTGAGCGTCGCACCAGTAGCAGTAGTAGATAGGGACATATTCTTGCCAGGGCTTTGGATTTATCATTGCTGCATGGGCTATGTCACGACACGCTAATCAGAGCTAATGCTAATGCTAATGTAGGCTCCCAGCACTCATCACTCCAACCCACCCTGCAGAATCTCTATCTCTATCGCTATCTCTGTCTCTCTCTCTCTCTCTCTCTCTCTCTCTCTCTCTCTCTCTCTCTCTCTCTCTCTCTCTCTCTCTCTCTCTCTCCCTTTCTCTCTCTTTCTCTTTCTCTTTCTGTCTCTGCCTCTGTCCCTGTCTCTCTCTTTCTCTCTCCCTCACTCTTCCTCTCAATCTCTCGCCCACTTTCCCACTTTGTTCATCTGTCTGTCTGTGTCGATCTCGCTCTGTCTCGTGCAGTTGGCATATTACATCGAATTTGATATTTGTGATGCACAAAATAATTTTATGATGTTAGAGATATTTTTAAAAGTAATTTTTCCTCCTCTTTGACATCCAATTAGATCCCTATAAACGGGACCTCTTGTGCACAGGGACATTATTTGGATGGAAGCCAAGCGTGGAGAGGGACCCGAGAAGTGGCAGCCCCCAATTAGTGACGGTAACTGGTTCAAAAAGCATTGCATTGACCACAAAGAGAGCATAGGAAGTCTGTCATCTATTATTTGTTTGGAGAAATATTCAATGCTATAAAATATCATAGCCGTATTTCCATTTCACTGAATATATTGCTAAAGTTTGTTGATGATATAGAGGTGATCGGTTTTCTTTGCTCTTCGTTTCATTGGTTGGTTTGGGGCAGGGATACAGGGAACCAGGCCTACTTTCAAACAATGCCCTCTGTTGCTATAGCAACGGCTCAAACATCTCTGCATAATGAGTAGGATTAAATACTGGCAGCATGGTGGCTTGGATCCCTTTAGCCAATGAATCTCCAAAACGAAGAGTCCAATACATCCAACAGTCAATGGTAGAAAACATTGTCAGATGGATTTTCCACTTGCATGTTCCTAGGAGATGTGATATCCTATCCTATTGTCACATTAATTACTGTAGTCACAAAATGAACATATTATGATTAATGCAAAATTAAATATTTGACATTTAGCAGACAGTCTTATCCAGTGTGACTTACTGTTATTAATCTACAGACATTTTGCGGGTTTATCTATAAATTATGGTACGCTATAAATGAAAACGCTATAGAAATGTAATTGAGTGCTTTGAACTGGACACATTATGGACACATTTTGGGGTGTGTCGGGGTTGAAGGGTCAATGACTCAGCAGACCTATAGTATGTGTGACATTTCCAACGTGGCATTTTTCAACCAATGGTAGTTATACAGGCAGTATATTCTTCCTTACAGAAGTAGGGACAATCTTTTAGAAAAGAAATGTAGATTTGCATGTAGTTTCCCTTGTCACGGATCAAGCGTCTATTCATCACCTCCCAAACCCCCCTCCCCTCCCCTCCCTCTCTTCCTCCCCTCCCTACATCCCTCCAGCCTTCTGCTGTGGGCTGCTCTCTTTTAGGTCTGAAGCAGAGGCAGGCGAGAGGCACAGTCTGGGCCTCATTTGCATGTGAAAGTCTGGGGTGAGCCGCGCGCTCATGGAGTCAACAGCAGGCTGGGGAGCTCTCCATTCAATTCTCATTTCCTTCTCTGACAATCGTCATTGAATCAATCATGTTTGCTCAGCCCTTTTGCCACAGCCACCCCCAATTGCAATTGACATACATTGTCACTCAGGGAACGTGGCCATGTCTGCCCCTCTTGAGCCTTCACCTTGAGTGTTCACCTCAGCACAGCCCTGGAAGACACACACGCACACACACCTACCCCCCCCACACACACACCCTCCTCCAAGCCCGTCACCTCCTGTTTAGGTCACATGACTCCTGTCACTATCCGTCACATCGTGACAGCACTTAGAGGGGCTGATTTATCTAATTAGCAATCAATTAGCTTGTTACCACTGGCTGTAATTACCTTTTATAGAGAAAAGAGGAGTGCAGCTGGTGTCACTAATAAAATCTGGGTGACTGGGCCCTCCCCTCCCTCCCCTCTCGGACTATCAGGCCTGACAGAATTATAGGCAGGGGCCCGAAGAGCAAACACAGTCTCCAAGGGGCTCTTCTTCCTCTGTAATGTGCTGAAATCCCCCTTTAATGAATATAGGGTCACCCAAATGGGGAAATCATAGGAAGGGTATAGGGCAGGGTTCCTCAACTGGCGGCCCGCGGGCCGAATTAGGCCTGGTTTTATTTGGCTCCCAAAGTTTTCTGAGCATAAAAAGAAAAAAAATGTAATTGTTGGATATAAAACACTGTAAAAACACCAGGAAATGAGCTCCAAGTGATATTCATTTCGAAAATCTGTTCCCAAGTATTCCCACACAATTAATATGTTTTAGTCAAATGCAATATCTGTTTAGGCTTCTTATGGTCAATCTGCAGTCTTCAAATTATTTCGTAAATATCTTCCGACCTCCTGACGGGCCCCGCGCCTCAAAAAAGGATCCCCGCTATAGGGTCAGTTTTGAGTGCTGCTTCTAAGTTCGTGAGGGATACTGCTGATTCACTGATACGGATGTTACTGAACCTTACATGTATATTCTTGTTATACAATGGGGGAAAAAAATTGCCCTGGGGAACCTCTCAAGGCAATATCAATGATTTCTGTGTTTCTACCATTGTTATTCATTGTTTAATGCTGTCGACTTGCTCTGAAGGTTTTCCTTGGTGAGTTTCCTCAATGTCTAGTTGTTCTTCCCGTCTTTCATACAGTGACAATCTGTAATCGCAGGCACATTGTCTTTACCGAGACACTCCGCTCAACAACTCATCCTCAATTGTCCTTCTCTTCGCACAGCATCCTCTGGACGCAGAAGGGCGAATGAGACAAGGAGAGGAAGCCACTTTAGACTGTTGGAAAGGAGCCATCGTCTTCACAGAGCTGTCTACTCAACACCTCCACCTTTTCACCTCTCTCTCCATCACCAGCATCCCCTAATTCATACTTTTTAATTCATCCTGCTTTCCCGCACGACTATCCCTATCCATGCTTTAATACGATTTATGAAAGTCTCACCATTCGGAATCCTTTAATCCTAATACAGGGCTTATCCCCGACCCATGTGGAAATATAATTCACGAATAGCACGGCTATATGAGTCTTAGAAATATCTCTTTTCAGCCATGCCTTACTCCATACTCCCAACAGCATCTGGACAACAATAGTCCCCTCTGACAGGCAAGGTTAATCCTATATGTTCGTATTATGCAAGGTCAACCTCCAGCTCATATAGCTAGGCTGGTGTCATTCATTTGAAATGTCCAACCTGCTTGCACACATAGTCTCTGGGCACACAATGACTCGCTACATTAGCTAAATGGCCGGAGCTGGAGCCTCGGCGGTGTAATGAGATGTGTAGGTAAGAATTGTGGCTCGTTCATCATCCTGCTCGCTCCAATCTAAGTGTTCTTTTATCAGTGCCCCTCTTGCTGGCGATGATCTCGCTGATGTCATCGCGCATGACATAAATCAGGTGTCAGGAGACGCCTGCGCTATCCCATAATGTCCCATAATTCCCTATTAGCCGCCGTGTTCCAAAATCATTATCGACAAATGAATGAGCAGAGATGGCCATTGGACAGTGGAGACACGCCCAGTCTGGAGCTGTCATATAATCGGTCTGGCCAATCGGATGGCAGGAAACAGTCTGGCCAGTGTAGATCAGAAGTGAATTAGCAGTGTTTGTTGTTGGGGAAGTCTGTCATTTGTTTGTATGAATACTGTAAAAAAGAAAAAAACTTTTATCAGTTACACATAGTATAAAAAATGTACTATCAGACATGGGAATTTTGGGATCAGCAAACAAGGAAAAAAATATCATCACAGAAGTCAGGTTTGTATTATTCAGATTAGTTTAGATAAAAAGTAAAAGATTGTGAAAGTGAAAGTATTTAGTGTAGTAGGTGAAATCAGCCTTAAATTGACCAGACTACTGATTCTAAAAAGAGGCCAATCCAAACACACCCATGCGTGCAGTCTTGTCTCAGTGAACTCTTATTTTCTCTTTTAAGCTCTTCCTGGGGTCAGGAATGAGGTCATTTCCTGCCCTCTCTGATCAGACCTGGGGGAGAGTTTAGAAGCGGTTTGGACACTACAGATGTGACATGAATGAAGAAAGATTAGTTTCTCATGATCCCAGAATTATGTGGAATCCTTGTTCGTGTTGTTGACCATTTCTCATGGGACAACATCAATACTGATGAGTCCAGCGGGCCCCTGAAACAGACCGGTTTAAACTGCCATATGCAAAAGTACATTTAGATTTTTATACAATCAAGTCAAATATGCTAAGCCATATATTTAAACCTAAAAAGGTGAATTGATAGTTCTCTTGCTAAAGTGTTACATTATAGAATTTGGGGTGGCAGGTAGCCTAGCATTTAAGAGCGTTGGGTCAATAACCGAAAAGTCACTGGTTTGAATCCCTGAGCCGACGAGGTGAAACATTTGCCGATGTGCCATTGAGCAAGACACTTAACCCGAATCGCTCCTGTAAGTCGCTCTGGATCAGAGTGTCTGCTAAATGACGTAAAAGTGTTGTAATGTCCCGAGTTCTGCTACACTCAAATGATACAATGCTGTAATGATTCTAAAGCACTTGTGTTAATAAATAAACACTTTGATTAAAGGGACTTACGTGCTCAAGTGGCTACATTTAATGCCCATGTATCCTCCTCCCTACATAGCCCTCTCTGAGCAGACAATACAGAGGAAGGCTGAACATCCCTATTAATGTGAGAGAAGGAAGCTCCACTGGCTGGAGGAATAACACAGCTGAGATGTCCCCATAATAGCCCTCATCCCTCATCCACAGGGAAACACTAGGACCTGCCAGTCAGCTCATCAATGGCTCTCTCATTCTGATTAATTGATTCTCTCACTGGCTAGGCCCTCTCCTTGGCCACAGCGCACCACAGCGCTCTCCAGTGAAATCAATTCCTAAACCCATTCTAAATAGATAGCTTTGGCGCTGGAACCTGTGCCAGACAACAAGTGAACCGCCCCCCTAAAGAAAATGTAATTTCCCTCCCGCTAACATGTGCCATTCATCATCCGTAACTACTACTGTTTGTGACGGCTTGCTGGTATAATAACCGGAAGGTAGAGTACAATTATCTAGTTCTCAGAGACACTTTGCAGGAAGCTTCGCAGCCAGGTAGCTAAGACCATAGGCGGAAAAACATGTTTTTTTTGTTGCTCTCTTCTTATGGAATAATATACCTAGTTTCTAGTATGCCTAAGTTGCTTATTTGTGAAAGACGAGATGAATAACAGCTCCCTCAGTAGACTACATGGGAGTAAAAAGTCGAATCCTATTGGTCAGTTGGATCAAATGTAGTTCTTTGATGAAAACATCAAACAACCCAAACTGGCTTTTCAGTCTCCGTCTTCCTCTGCCGTTTTGTTCATGTGTTTTTACCTCTTCCATCTCACCATCAGGGTTCTCTCTACAGCAGCATGTTTGCCTGGCCATGCATGGCAGCAGAACCAGCCCCAGACAAAGGGCCACTTGGGAGAGCAAGGAAGAGGCACTGTAGCGGATGACACCAGCACATATCCCTTGAACCTGCTCACTGTGTCAGTAGCCAATCACATTGAAGGACTGGAGGAGCACCAGGCACCATGAGAACAGCTTTTCCAATCCAGCACTTTGGTTGGCAGCCAAGTGCACATTGCCATTTGATGGCAAGCTCACTGGTACACCTGTTCCCACCAGCTGGCAAACATAACCTATGTCACGAGGATATGTCAGAGAAATGCAGGTTTGTGTGTGTGTGTGTGTGTGTGTGTGTGTGTGTGTGTGTGTGTGTGTGTGTGTGTGTGTGTGTGTGTGTGTGTGTGTGTGTGTGTGTGTGTGTGTGTGTGTGTGTGTGTGTGTGTGTGTGTGTGTGTGTGTGTGTGTGTGTGTGTGTGTGTGTGTGTGTGTGTGTGTGTGTGTGTGTGTGTGTGTGTGTGTGTGTGTGTGTGTGTGTGTGTGTGTGTGTTGTGTGTGTGTGTGTGTGTGTGTGTGTGTGTGTGTGTGTGTGTGTGTGTGTGTGTGTGTGTGTGTGTGTGTGTGTGTGTGTGTGTGTGTGTGTGTGTGTGTGTGTGTGTGTGTGTGTGTGTGTGTGTGCGTGTGTGCGCGTGTGTGTGTGCGCGTGTGTGCGCGTGTGCGCTTCCTCACACTCTTCTGTATGAGAGTATGTATAAGACAAGCCAAACAAGCAACATAAATGGATGCCTTTTTCTGCATGTGTATTTTTTGCGGCCTCCTCCTCGACCCCAGATGTGTGCTGGTAGTGATAAAGACCCAGAGCCATAGAAGACATCCAATCCTAGTCTCCCACATAAATAGGGGATATGGCATTTGCATGGAGTAATTATGGCTGGCTGGCCCAGGCTTTGTAATGACAGTCACTGGGGTGCTGTTGAGAAATTACCATTCAATGGCTGCCTAAATAGGTGAGAAATAAAGGGGAAAGAGGTCAGTTGGGCCTGATGTTCTTTGCTGCTTGATATTCAGTGCTCTGTGATAAATTGAATTGCAAAGATGCTTTGTTGTGCTCAGAGGAAGGGAGCCGGTCCAGTTTATCAAGGGAGATAATAATGCATAAAAAACAAGATGGTCCCTATAGTCTGTGTCCTAGTATGGGCCCAATATCACCTCGAGTGTTGACACAAACCAGATTATCTGACACTGTGATTCAAGCGCTGTCTAAAACTGTCTAAAATTGTATTAAACTCTATACAACTGTGTCAAACTATATACAACTGTATGAAGCTCTATCCAACCACATTTTATGCAGAGAAATATGTTCCTGTAGAGATATTCACCTTTTCTTCGATATTAAAACGAAATAGATAAATCCTCACAATATTGACATTTTGATCCAATATTCACCCATATATTATACATATAGTAAATATCTGTCAATCAAAATTGGTCCAGTTGATATCGAAGCCATGTCTATGTGCAGTGTGGCGTGTTAGCCCGTTGCCAAGGCCCTCTCTCTATTACATTCCCAACAGAGGTTAATAATGTTCTAGACATGAGTGAACACACTCAACGGAGGCCGACGTTTAGGCCTGCATCCTGACATCAGACGCCAAGCAGCCTGCAAATGTAAATCCAGACAGATTAGATATCTGTCTGCAGTGTCTGACTGACTGGCTGCCCTGAAAATAGACTTCATGGAGGACTCACTCAGTCATCCAGCCAGCGCATTCCTAAATTATTACATTCACTTTACTCTGAAACCCAAACCTTTGACCTGACGTTTTTACGGCCATTACCTATTTAGCAACGTCTTACAACGTGAGAGTGAAATCCAGTCTCAGATAGCACGAAATCGCAGATCCAAATGTGTAAACCGTAACATACCTGACTTTAAATCAGGGATCTAATATCTTTCTCACGTATGCACACAAACACACAGAAGCTCAGACTTTGGTTTGAATAAGCTGTCTTAAGGATAGTATTGTAAAACTACGGACACTATCACCACCCAGGACTCAATCATGTACCGTAATAATAAAACAATATTAGTTATATTGCGGATAGAAATTGGTGTCGTTACATGCCCGTGCTGACTTGTGGTCTTGAATTGCCTGGTAATGTTCTGTTTCTGCTGAGCCTGAAATTGCTGCAGACAGAGCTATAGTGTGTGTGTGTGTGTGTGTGTGTGTGTGTGTGTGTGTGTGTGTGTGTGTGTGTGTGTGTGTGTGTGTGTGTGTGTGTGTGTGTGTGTGTGTGTGTGTGTGTGTGTGTGTGTGTGTGTGTGTGTGTGTGTGTGTGTGTGTGTGTGTGTGTGTGTGTGTGTGTGTGTGTGTGTGTGTGTGTGCGTGCGAGCATGCGTGCGTGTGTGTACATGTGTGTGTGTGGGTACATGTGTGTGTGTGGGTACGTGTGTGTCAGCATCATCGCTCCATCTCCCCCACGGCTCCTGGGACCTGACAACTGGATAATAGCCTTTTTACTTTTCCAGAACAGGGGCCTGGAGAGCTAATGTGATTATAATTCATTATTCAAATAGAAAGGTGAGGAGAAGCTGCTCAAGAAAAGTAAGAGGAAGATAATAGCATCATTACATTTTATTTATAATTCAGATTTTTGCAAACGTGGCAAGTCACTGTAATGCGGGACTAGAGAGATTTCTCTCGGCTTTCTGAAGGGCGGGTATGCATCAACCCATCGCGGGAGAGATAAAGATGAACAGATTTGAATTCCTAAGAGAGAGATTGAAAGCTGGGATGGGGGTTGTGATATGGTACTGTATGAGCATAGAGTTGCATCTGCCATGAAGTCAAAAACCTAGATGCTTTTGAATTCAGAGGTAGAGAGCAATTGGTTCCTGAACTGTCTTCACCAGCAAGTGGATTGCCCAACGAGCCTAATAGAGAAGGAATCTCACATTTGTCCGCCAGCTGATTCCCTTAAACACAGGGGGCCCAGCTCAATAACTTTATTTTTGGCCATCCATGAAGTTTATAAGGTCTAACAGATGTCACCATTAACTCTCTATTGCTCCACGCACTTGAGAGACAGCAGAAAGACAAGGCTTGTGGTAAAATTGCAATAGCATCCTCTGCTTTGTTGTTAAAAGAGAGGGAAACGTGTGGGCCAACATGACTTATCCTAGCTGTTTAAAACTCACAGAGGAAAATGGACATTCTTGAACAAAGGCAGAAGAACTGTTTCCCATAGTAGCGCTTGACATACAGGTACTTTCAGTCTTCTCCTTCTATTGTCATGTTATAAGTACTACTTTGATTAATCCATAAAAATGTCCTTACCTAAAACAAGGCTAAGAAAAAGAAACATTCCATCCATGCCTGGGATGACTAAAATACAAGCTAAAATTGTCAACCCAGTTATTCTGCCACACCAGACATCCATCCGCATTAAATCTCACAATAAACTACTTATTCACCATAAGCATTTTGAAATTCAATTATGACAAACCTCTTTCACGGCCATATCGAGGAGTGTTTCGAAATATCCAACTTTTTTTTTTGCTGCCTCCCTTTTCAACTTTCGGTTCCAGGAATCCAAGCTTTGACTGAGTAACCCCACCCACTGTATACCGAGACGGATAAGTATCCCCTCACCTCGAGGATTGTAACAACATTTGCTAGCTGGCCACAGACGAGAAAAGGCACCATCGGTTCATACAGAGATCTCCCTACGGGGGTCGGACCGAGTGTGTATGAGGGCTGTAACTTTGACCCATATTTGTTTGCATAGGAAATAAGAGGTGGATACTGGTGGGGTTTCGCTAGCTTTGATGTCTGTGATCTCCATAGAGTCATGCCAGGGAGGACGTATTATCTGGAGTTTGTTGGTAACTGGTGAGAAACTGTTCGGAAACCAAGGAGAGTCCTCTCCAGATGTCCATACTTCCTGGCATGTCCACCGGCTTTCTCTGAAAGACCCTTGCCAGGTGTGGCAGCCAAAATGCATCAAAAATATCACAACAGCAGCACAGTTTGGAAAGAGTAAGCTAAAAACCACTCATGTTGCGCAAACACTCACTTTTTGGAAGTGACCCTGAAAATGGCCAAAGACTGTTCCTAGTTGTGTTCAGTAAGGTTCCCTGGAAGTCTAGACCCCATGGTTCATGTTCACGTAGTTGAAATCTCTTTCTTTCTTCCTCTCCATTTGATCTTTGCTTTATGCCTGTATTTTGTCAATGTTTCCGGTTGCATATTTCCCTATAATTACAATTAAAAATACACGTTAGAATCCACATCACTTATACCCTGATTATCAACATGTCACTTCCATGTCGCCTCTGTTGCCCCAGGAGATAATGGGACCCCATAGAACGCAGCGAAAAGCAGCCAAGCAAGCAGATAGCATCTGTATCGTCTACACTATCTCCCCCGTCACTGACTCATGACACACATCGCCTTCACAAGCAGCCGCCACCGCCTGCACTGGACCAGGAAACAGCACCACTGCTGTTAGGCCTAATAGCAGAAAACCTTTCTTTAATGGCAGCCAATTACAAGCAACAACTACTAGATAGGGCTTGAGTATAGTCTCCTGTGTAATTAAACAGTTAGCAAAAGAAAGACTTCTTTCCATTGGTAATTGCCACCTGCGGTATTTGGATCCAGGATCCAAAGCAGACCATTTAAACTGAGGACACCTTTAGCTACCACAACAGATACCAATCCAGACTCCTGTCACGTCTAGGAGGCCCTGACTGTAAGCTGTCAGTCTGACCTGCTGGAGGATGATGAAGCAGGGGGGAACCTGACCTTGTGGCAGAGGGGGTGGAGGACCGTCATTAGCGTGGCACCAGGAAGGCTGTTCCTCTGCCCTGACAGCAGACGCTGTCCTGATAAGAGTGAGGGATCAACTCTGGACACCCACCCCTGATTCCCCCCTACCTCCCATCCCTCAAGCAGGCTGTCCCAATCTAGCCCCGACAGGCACGAATGGACCAGATCTTATCTATGGACAAAAGTACAGGGGAAAATAGTAGCATCCTCTAAGGATCCCCTAAAAAGTAAGCTGGCGGGATTTTTGCTGTGTTACCTTATTTCTTTTAGAAAAAGCCAGAGAGGATAGAGACGGTTGACCAGACCTAGACATCCATGTCCTGTTTGATCGGTTGATATCACGTCTTTCCCATGAGGCGTCGTATCTAAACGCAGGCTAGCAATATGGCCTTTGAAACCTTGAGCCTCAATCGCACTTGTGTGCTGTGAGTTTCGGTTTGTTTTCTTGCGCTAACATGAGAAACGCTGCCAAGTAAAGCCTCAGTAAGTGCCACAAACAGACTGAGGAGGTTGATTCAGATGGGGGATGCAGTCTAATTACAGTAATCTAATGGCACAGATACAGTAGGTGTTTCATCTGATGACTGTGAAGTGCTGTGCAGGGACGTCGTCATGCAAGGCAGTGGTACCCCTCCAATAGTGAGGGAGACTCTAGTCGTGCCTGGCTTCCTCACAAGCATCCTCGCACCGCCCCTGCCGCTCCTCCCCCCTCACCCCAGTCCCACCGTGCGCACAGGGAATTGTGGGAAGACTGATGTCTGCCCCACTTTAGCTAATCAATCACGTTGTGAGTGGAACTCCGCTTTGCGGAAGGGAGTGCAGAACCGGGAACGCGTGGCTGGATGAGAGGCTTTTCCACGGTGGAGATATATCATTGCACGCTGGGGTGACACGGAGGACGAATGTGCGCCCCATTTTCATCGAGATCCCCGACTCCGCTATTGCCATCTTTCTCCACGTCAGCCAAGCATCCCCTTTAACACAGTACATAACTAAATGCACGAGTTACATCAGGTCATTGTCTGTGAACGTACGGTATATACCCAATATATCTTATCAGAGAGCCTGTCAGGTAAGAGCTTGGCCTCATCCTGTGGGGATGGCTAAATATGAGCCTTCTTGGTGTTGAGCCCTCCAACTGAATCCTACCAGTTGTGTTGATTGGTTCCAGCTGCGGTGCGGTGAGGAGCAATGTAGTTTGGAACCACTGCAGGGTTCACAGGACGAGAGAGTTATAGGCCGTCCCAAAGCAGGACACCCCCTATTGGCTCCTCTAATGAACGTCACAGGGTGCTTGCAGACTAGAGGAGAAGATAGGAGGAGAGAGGAGGTACTCTGGCTGCAGTTCAGAGACAGAACCAAGTCACTCCATCTTTCATTCAAGGAAGATGTAGAGCCAAATACCATCCCTGAGAAAATAAGAGGGGTTGACATTACTCTGTCTTTCTTGTTTTTTCTGTGTTTTTCTTTTGTCTTAGTCCATAGAAACACAATACATAGTGTGCAATGTGAATATTACCCAGATGAATTAACCATTCAAATGTATGATTTCAGCTAGCTAGCTAGTAGCTAGTAAGCTAGCTACAGTGGTAGCTAAATGTTACAAATTTCTCATTGATTCAAATTCTGTAGCCAATCAACAACCGAATGAACTGATTGGGTGAAAGCATTGTTAGCCTCTCAACTTGTAATTTATCAGATCACTGGGCCAATTGGTGCTGCTTTAGCAGGGTGGCTAGCATATTCTTCGGACACCTCTTAGTTCTTACATGTTGTTGCATCTCCATTGACTCCATGCCACACTTACAAATCCCCAGAGCAAAATCTGCATTTACAGTTTGTCCACCGTAAACCTCCATTTCACTTTAGAGGTGGTCAGATCTGGCAGTACTGCGCTCTCTTCAACCCTGATTCAATAACCCCTCACCTCATCCCATCGGATCCCACCATGTTGGATTGGTTTTGACCTACAGCTGACTCCTAAACTCAATAAACATGAACAACACAGTGATCAAGGCGATATCTAATAGTTGCTTTTGGCTCCCTGTTCGGGGTATGAGGCTGTGATGTGAAATCCCCAAAGGGTCTTGGGTGCTAGACTAAATATATGCCATTCATCCGCCCTCTTGTTCTGTGTTTGCAAACTTCTCTGACTTTTCTACACCGACCCTAGGAGTACCGTTGCCTAATGAAAATCTGCTGTCAGTTTGTGATTGATTGCACGCACAGCCAATTGGATCCCCACTATTCTCTAAATTGATTTCACGTACACCAACAGTTCTTCATTGCACAAAATGGAGAAGTGATTCAATCATTCCCTTCTTCCATCTTATATTGCATAAAAGAAAGAGCCATGTGGCGGAGCACAGCGCAGTGTAGATTCTTCTAAACCACATGTGCAACAGTGTACCGAACAGTTTCATTTTTTTCCCTCCATTGAAAAAATGTGTGCCAGACGAATTAGAGAAATGTATATCAGAGAAAATGACTTCTTTACAAAGCCCGGGTCATGTACATTTGTAGGCTTTAAGAAGCCTCCGTGAGTTATCATGTTATCATTCCTTCTAGTCAGTACATTACTATTCAGAGGATCGCTGATGCTTGGATTATGTTTCACTCCTTGTTTCTTCTGGGCCCTCGGGTTCCTGACCCGCTGAGCCCACTCATAACTGGGAGACTTTCAGGACTTCATAAGTTTTCCCAGGAAAAAGCCACAAGACTGATTTAGCTGTAATCGTATACAATATCTTTATAGATGCCAGATCTTTCTCATTGCCAGGCCAGGGTAGACTCAAAGATAGAAGCCTATGGAAATGACATTCTCCTCTCTTAAATTACGGGGTGACTGAAGAACAGAGCCATTGTAAACTGTGTGAAGTGAGTTTTTTTTTTAACTGCCGTAAGACAGCGCTCAGTCATCAGCCGCCTCTCCATTGAGCTGGACAGTTAATGCATCAAGCACAGAAGTGGATATGTGATCGTTTTTGGGAACCCAGGCTTCAGATATATACATACATCTGTGATCCTGTGCCGTAATGTTAGTCAACTTGTAATCTGATGCGCAGAGGTTCGTGTTTGATGATGGCGCCGAGAGCATGAGCGAAGAACACTATTGAATTCAAAGAGAGAGAGAAGGAGAGAGAGAGAGAGAGAGAGAGAGAGAGAGAGAGAGAGAGAGAGAGAGAGAGAGAGAGAGAGAGAGAGAGAGAGAGAGAGAGAGAGAGAGAGAGAGAGAGAGAGAGAGAGAGAGAGAGAGAGAGAGAGAGAGAGAGAGAGAGAGAGAGAGAGAGAGAGAGAGAGAGAGAGAGAGAGAGAGAGAGAGAAGAGAGAGAGAGAGAGAGAGAGAGAGAGAGAGAGAGAGAGAGAGAGAGAGAGAGAGAGAGAGAGAGAGAGAGAGAGAGAGAGCGAGAGAGATAGCGATAGAGATAGAGATTCTGCAGGGTGGGTTGGAGAGGTCTCACCGCGGTCCAGACCCATGCTGCTAAATAGTTTAAGGCACATGCTGAAAGCTGGACATTGCTAAACGGTGTACTTGTTTACTAGTGATGAGAGATGATTTCATTGGACTTGACTGGGGGAAAGTGTCATCTGATATGCCTCATACCAAGCGATGAAGCATTAGTCCATAATCATGGTATGACTCTAATGCTATATCAGTCTGGGATACACCACAGGCCATTGGTTTACATTCTGCAAGGTTTCAATTTGTAGGTATATCTTTCGGGTTATTTAATTCACAAGAAAAAGCTATCTATATATTTATTTATAGTGATTTATTAAAAAATATATATTTTACCCTTGATCTCATCTGTTCTCATATTGCTCTGTAAAACGCTTGCTGCTATTCAAACTGCTTACTTTCTTGTTATCAGATTGATCATTGTAGTCATTTCCAACAAAAATCTTGGTCATAGCAAACAGCCAGGATGGGGAATTGAGTCTGTAAAGGCTGCACAAACGAGCGATGTACTGTAGACTATTTAGTGTGTTCCCAACGCAGATGTCAGAACCCAGCTTTCTAAGGCAGGTTATTTGATCCGACACAAAACATGGCAGATCTATCTTGCCGATGTACAGCAGAGAACTGAAACCAAATGAACCCCCTGGAAATAACTTTGGTGAAGATATTGTATTAAAGAGGCTTTCTCTTTATTCTTCCGTAATGGTATCAACGTGGACTTTGTTGTTTTTATTGACGTGTTCGATTTAGGAAAATTGAAAGCATGTTTCAAGAGTTGTGCAATAGGGTTTCGAGTTAAGTGCCATCTTAGTTGTGGCTTGAAACAGGCAGAACATGCTGGTACACCTATTTACTATTCAGCCTTCATACAGTCGGCTCTGAATAGGCCTTAAGAGTCTGTTAGCAATGCTAATGGCGAATACAGTCGTCCATTTTAATAAGATGCTACGGTTGTTGTTTTACAATGGTGGTAGGCTTACTCTGTGGTGACGTGTCAAGAAGGCAAGCCATTTTGTTAAAGGTTACAGTATATAATGACGGACAGAGAATGCAATATGACACTACATTCGGCTATTTGTAGCTATTGTTTTTCACCTTATGTTGTCCAAAGGCTTATGAACAGAGAAACCACAATTTAGCCATTTCAGATTTTTTTCTTATAGACTGAGGTTGGGCTGGGCCCATATGGTGTCCATCTTGAATGTACTACATAAATCTACTCAAGTTGACAGCACTGGATCAAGACACCAAACAAACCGTCTTCCCATACTACTGAGGGCGCTGCGAAGGTTGTCTCCATGAGTTTGGTTTGGCCAACGTAATAACATACAAAGAGACGTCCTTCAGCACCGCCTGAATCCGTCCATAAGAAAGAGAGAGCTGTTTAGTGGTTGTAGACATATGAACTTTGGCTGAACCCCAGATTTTGGCAGCCTCCATTACTGCCTGCTTGGGATGAGGTATTTGGGTTTGAATCTGAGAAGCTGACATCAGGCAGACAGCAAGACGTGATATCTTATTTTCCTGAGTCGCACTGACACAAATTCAACACCACGTATTATTTTCTTATGCCAGTAGAAGTTTCACCAAGATGTTTGACAGTCCGCGTGCAGATGGGAACAGGCTGTTGGCTTTTAATTCAAATAATTGTTTTCATGGAGGAGAATAAAGACATTCTCCGTGTCATAGTTCAGACTTTTTGATTGAAGAAATACTTGACCCCTCGAGAGCCATCAAATTAAGCGAAAGGAACTCCGATGCATGTGCATGCAATTGTATCTGCCAATCATGGTTGAATATAAAACATTTGGACACTCCTTCATTCTGTGTCTTGTGTCTTTCTCTCTTTCTGTGTGTGTGTGTGTGTGTGTGTGTGTGTGTGTGTGTGTGTGTGTGTGTGTGTGTGTGTGTGTGTGTGTGTGTGTGTGTGTGTGTGTGTGTGTGTGTGTGTGTGTGTGTGTGTGTGTGTGTGTGTGTGTGTGTGTGTGTGTGTGTGTGTGTGTGTGTGTGTGTGTGTGTGTGTGTGTGTGTGTGTGTGTGTGTGTGTGTGAGTGTGTGTGTGTGTGTGTGGGTGCGTGCGTGCGTGCGTGCATGTGTGTGTGTGCATGATAAGGGCGAAAAAGGAGAAGGAACCTGATGGTAAAATAAAATATACGTTTCATAGTTATAGGGAATCTAAGAACATTGGAATTCAAAAGCATTCAATTGGCAATCAGGTACTGTATGTGGTATATGGTAATGATAATGAAGTAATTGCTTTGATGGGAAAGAGTCAAGTCAGTTGGTCAGTCAGGGTGACAGGGCGTAACTGACATTAACAGATAGGGCTTAACATTTTGTAGAAATTTGACATGGTAATTTCCCACAGTGTTTACCCAACCACTATTGAATTGTATTGTCCTATGCCAATAGCTCCCTTGCAGCCACGCTTCTTTGCTTTGCTGACAGTGACTCCGACGTTTAAAGCTGGACAAACACGGCTCTTCATAAGCCGAGTTGAAATTGGCCCCCTTCAGGCATATCCATTTGAACAGATGTGTTGATTAAGAGAAACATCAGACCCCACTAGCCCAAACTTGCAAAACCGGTAGTTGTGATTATTGTTGTTCCAGCCTACAATGCTGTGTGATCAATGGGAATGTATTGGGGGGTTTGAGTGTATATCATCTATAAACAGGGAATATGTTGTTCACTATTTTGTCTATGTCTTTTTTTAAAGCTATAACAACCTGCCACAATATATGGGCATTGGGTGTACTGTTTATGAATGAACATTGAGTCCTTGTATTGCTTCATTTCTATTGCCTGAACTTTTCGATAGTCTACATAGCTTTTAGCTATATTACTATATTACATGGTAATCCAGGTCTATGTCATCTCGAGGCTGTATTTTTACATATGGGTTCTGTTGGGAAGGAAAGATTAATATGTTAGGGAGCTCGTTGGGAGCAACATCTTTGGGACATTGCGACCCACTTCTATGCCACAACTACACATTCCACCACGAACAGCCCTGGCAAGGCAAGAATGCGACGCGAGGCTGCTAAAGCGATGGGCATTAGCATAAGTGCCATGTTCGATCCATCAGCCGGCGACTTTAATGACTTCTGCTCCTCTCCTCCTCCCGACTTGGCCTTGTTTGCCGAGAAAGTCGTGAACCCGGAGAAGTCGAGAAGACTCGAAGAAAGAGGAGAGGCATCTTGTTTAAATTGATATTGCTCTTAAGGTAATTTGGAGCAGATTTCTGGATTCGGAGAGAGAGGGAGGATTGGCGGTAATTTCCTTTCATGCTCATCTTCTATCTCTGAAGTCACTCCTAACATAAGCATAAGGAGCCCAGATGCAAAAAGAAGGACTTCTCTATCATTAGATGTGTTGTGTACACAACCCCAGAGCGCAGCCTGGCAGGTTGAAGCCACTGACTGTCACACTCCCGTCTCCATCTCTCTGTCACTTTGATATTTTACTAACATAGAGTCATCCTACTTGTTGACTATGGCAATGTAGTTGGAAAAGAAAACAATAATAGCTGTGAAGCAATCCTGCTTCTGCCAAACGGCTGAGATCCAAAACTAGATTTCGATGGGATTTGATTGAAATATTCCACAAATGATGATGTTTTGAAAGATCTGGACATACATGCTACTACTATTGTGAATACTAGATGCTTTTACTCTATTGCCATATTTGCACAGTATATTGCCAAAAGTGTTACAGGTTGAATCAACAGTTAAGCTACGGAAAGCCATTCATTTCCTATGGAAAAGAAGCGAATTGGGCGGGGGACGCCAGCATGGGCGAGGGACGTGAACAAGCAGGCACCAAAGTCGGGGAAAGCTGAACTTTATGCAAATACTCACGTTTCACTATTGCTTCATTTGGAGCAGATTTCTGGATTCGGAGAGAGAGGGATACTGGATACTCAGCGGTACCTACCTTGCTTGCTAGCTTGCTAGCACTCACATGAGGGCAAAGCTAGCATGGCAAGGAGGAATACAAGTGCTAGTTAAAATGTACGGTTACAGATTGTGCGATAGAAATGTATAAGTAATTTCCGATTGAGCCGACATATGCAGCGTTTACCGCAAATGAAGTCTACGCTAACGCGGGAACATTGCCGCGTGGGAACAACACTTTAACCACGTTGTAACGTTGAACTTACGCGATATGTATTGAATAGAGCATAATAATTTTCGACCCAGGCTAACATGGGTTAAGCACAGCTATCTAAACCTAGTAGAAAGATCTAGACTGACCATGAAATGAAAACCTAGGCTAGATTTAGCTCTGCTCTATAGTATGTGGTATGGAAAAAGTAGGCTAGCTTGATAGTATCACATGGCTAGGATCCAGCAGTCATCTGTTAGTGATCTGTTGGCTTGTTAGGGGATTCCTCATAAACATCTCTCGCCAGCTCATTAGCATGTTTTTTTTCCCATTTGGAAATGGGCTGTGATGAAAACAGTGTGGCAGTGTCACTCACAGCTCCCGGTGTCCGCTCAGATAAGCCAGGCCTGTGATCATCCTAAAGCCTGGATAGTAAACTCACCCGTTCCCCAGGCTTCTGCAGCACATGTAGGCCTCACAGTCTTACAGCTTCTCTCAGTTTTCTCTCCTCTCGGAAGAGTTGATCATGTATGTTTGGATTGATAAAGGATCAATAAAAGGATGATAAAGGATGAGGAACACCTCCCTTAGTCAATCATTTTCATTGTGAATGACCCCAAATGAATGCTATTCACAATGAGCATCCTGACTGGTTGCATCCCTCCCTGGTATGTCAACTGCTCGGTTTCCGACCACAAGGCACAGAGGGTAGTGCTTACGGCCCAGTACATCACTGGGGCCAAGCTTCCTGCCATCCAAGACCTCTATACCAGGCGGTGACAGAGGAAGACCCTAAAAATTGTCAAAGACTGCAGCCACCCTAGTCATAGACTGTTCTCTCTGCTACCACACGGCAAGTGGTACCGGAGCGCCAAATTTAGGTCCAAAAGGCTTCTACCTCCAAGCCATGAAACTCCTGAACAGCTAATTAAAGGGCTACCCAGACCCCTCTTTTACGCTGCTGCTATTCTCTCTTTGTAATCTATGCATAGTCACTTTAACTCTACCTACATGTACATATTACCTCAATTACCTCGACTAACCGGTGCCCCCCGGCCATTGACTCTGTACCGATTACACCCATATATAGCCTCACTTGTTATTTTACTGCTGCGGTAGAATTATTTGTTACTTTCATTTATTTTATCTATTTTTTTACATAACACTTATTTTATTTTTGTGGTGTTAAAACTTCTTAAAGCATTGTTGGTTAAGTTCTTGTAAGTAAGCATTTCACTGTATGGTCTGCGCCTGTTGTATTCGGCGCATGTGACAAATTCAATTTCATTTGATTTGATTTCGACATAGGCCTACTGTGTGCCTGTGTGTGTGTGTGAGTGCTTCCGTGTGAATGTGTGTGGGTGTGTGTGTGTACTGTACGCTCCCCATGACATCATCAATGCCGTGTTCCAGCTCGGATGTTATATGGCCCAGGCCGACAGCCATGACTGTCCTGCCCGTTACGCCATTAGAGACGAAGATTTACTAATGAGTGTGTGTCCGATTCCTATTCTGGACAGTTTCGGTGTATGTAAAATGTTCAAGCCCATTTGCCGAAGAGGATGCACTGCCACTGGCCAGACAAGTGAAATCCTTCACTGGTTGCCAATCTCAATGGTCAGATGAGTAAAGGAGGAATTATACACTATTTACTGTGGTAAACTACATTGCTGTGACATGTCACCTAACATCAGGTCAGAATAATCAGCAAGTACTCTTTATCCAAGAATTAGAAGTATTAGAGGATTACTAAACGTTACAATGTATCAGTCTACTATGCACCTTGTAGCTATCCTGTAAAGATGAGATCTGCATGAGGTGAAAGAGGGATATGTTGGTCCTTCTGTAGCTCAGTTGGTAGAGCATGGCGCTTGTAACGCCAGGGTAGTGGGTTCGATCCCTGGGACCACCCATACGTAGAATGTATGCACACATGACTGTAAGTCGCTTTGGATTAAAGCGTCTGCTAAATGGCATATATTATTATTATTATTATATTGTATTGTTTTTGTTTCTGAGATGAAGCAGAGGAGCATCCGGAGTTGGTTCTATCACGCGTGCAATGATGTGATTTGATGTCCGAGGGAATGAAACCGTGTTCATTGTTTGAAGTGATGTCTTTGTTGTTGTAAAATCACAAATGGCCATGGCAGTTTCATTGTTGTGGATTTCAGCTATTTAAGATCGGCTTACACACTTTTATCATTTTAGATGAAAGGTTTTGTACCTGTCACACGAGTGTGTTTCTGCATACATAGTCCTGGTGAAATTGTCCAGAAAATAAATCTAATCTAAATCTAAATAAATCTAATATTTACCATAGTCTCGCTCGTCAGTCAAGTGCTACAACTACTAGCGACTAGCAACTATGTATTTCCTATGAAGCCACAGGGCCTACTGTGGAGCAGCAACATTTGTTCATGGAGATCCAACATGGCTGCCCAGTCACACCTCCCTGCTAGCTTGGCCCCCTCCATGTGGTTTGACTTTGCACCCACTTTCCCACTTGAGGACTTAATGCAAACACATGAACACACCTGCCTTCCATTAGGGTTTCTGTCATCCACCTCACTACAAAAAGATAACACTATTTCAATCAGCTGATATGTAAGAAACAGGGCTCTAAAGAAACAGGACACACGCTTAAGAAACGAGGCACCGCTGAATTGAAAGATGTTTGCCTACACTTTGCTTCAAGTGTTTTATTTCAAACAAATGTATAGCTGACAAAATTGTTTCTACAATATGGGAAGCATGTATATTATGAAAGAGGAACATGTATCACTTCTGCTTTATCTACCTGAGTAGGAGCAATACAAATGATGTTGAGAAATGTAGGTGTTTATATATTTTAGACACATGTTCCATGTTTCATCCCTCTGTGATCTCTCTCTGTCTCTCTCTGTGATCTCTCTCTCTCTCTCTCTCTCTCTCTGTGATCTCTCTCTCTCTCTCTGTGATCTCTCTCTCTCTCTCTCTCTCTCTCTCTCTCTCTCTCTCTGTGATCTCTCTCTCTCTCTCTCTCTCTCTCTCTCTCTCTCTGTGATCTCTCTCTCTCTCTCTCTGTGATCTCTCTCCTCCCTCTCTCTCTCTCTCTCTCTCTCCTCTCTCTCTGTGATCTCTCTCTCTCTCTCTCTCTGTGATCTCTCTCTCTCTCTCTCTCTCTCTCTCTCTCTCTCTCTCTCTGTCTCTCTCTCTCTCTCTCTCTCTCTCTCCCTCTCTCTCTGTGATCTCTCTCTCTCTCTCTCTCTCTCTCTCTCTCTCTCTCTCTCTCTCTCTCTCTCTCTCTCTCTCTCTCTCTCTCTCTCTCTCTCTCTCTCTCTCTCTCTCTCTCTCTCTCTCTCTCTCTCTATCTCTCTCTCTTTAGTCCAAGGGGAGGAGCAGAGGGTGATGATCAGGAGATGGTTTGGTCCTCACCGGATGAGGGGACTGTTTGTTTGAGACTGAGTGGATTGGACATGGGCTGCTATTGGGGTTGTTGTTTGCATGGGGTGCAGCAAGTTTGCGGGATACGGTTTCCTGTCTCAGGGCACAAGGGCAAAGTGGTCTGCGTGCTGCACCTGAAACCTCTGATCCTCATTGCAGCCATTCTGCTGTGTCAAAGCAAGTGCAGGGCTGCGTCTCAAATGGCACCCTATTCCCTATTTAGTGACAAAAGTAGTGCACTATATAGGGAACCGGTTGCAATTTGGTACGCCTGCCAGGACTGAGGATTGGCCGTGGTCTGGCCATGGATCTGCGTGCAGAGTGCACAGGGCCAGGGTAGGGCAGCGAGGGTTCAAGAGAAGTCATCTGTCCTGGCCTGGAAAGATTTCACGCTTCTGCCTGTCCAGATGATTTGTGACGACCCAAGCTGACATACAGCTAGCTACCTGCTGGGAGCCTCTCCCAATGGGTTAAGTTAACGCAGATGTATCCCCCATGCTATCGATGAACACACACAAACACACATGCGTAGGCACATAGCTGGGGCCGAGGGGCCCGAAGCGCCCACATGACCGGAGCCACACACATACAAGGCCGTAGAGGCAGGGGCACACAAGTGCACTCACAGATGCACATTTTCCACAGACAGGAAGACAGACATAGGCACATACCAAACAGACGCAGTGTGAACATGTACTACCACAACTGTCTGAACACAAGAAACTGGGATGTAATTGTGGATATCTTTGGACACACAGACACACTAAGTACATTGTAATCTTTAACATACAGGCTGATTACAACCACAACAAAGCAACCAATATTAGACTAGAGCCAAGAGAAGTTCTTATGCAATTGAAATAATTATTCAATCATTCAATGTAATTACAAAGTTATCTTTGCAAGGAAGGAAATACATAAACATTTTCCAATCACATGTTGTCTTATCTCTCTGAAATCAATAAAACACTTTGTTTTAATTGAAAACTCAATTGCTTTAGTTATTTCAATTGCCCAGTGCTTATAGTCTGTCTGATGTAGATTGTACGCCAATAAGACAGACAGACACTATGTACAGTTTAATTGATTAAATCCTACAATCCTTACTATCAGTGATTATCTTGCTCTGTTTGATAAAAAAAAACACTATTCATTATTTAATTAACATTCATCCAATCTGCATTTCAATTGTTCCATTTCAAATGCCATTCCCCAAAAGGCAAAGCACTTTACCATTGTCCGTACAAAAAGACAGCTTTCAATCATATGCCCATATACCAAGGCTGTGTTATTGTATGGGCAGTCTTGTTGACTGGGTAAACTTCCTGTCCTGAAGTGGCAGGGATGTGTTCACATCTGGCTGGGAGATCAAGCAACGCCTCCATGTCTGTGAGAGGCACGGGAACATCTGTGCTTTCAGACACCACCACTACAGCTGGGGAATCACCATTAAATGTGTGTGTTTGTGTGTGTGTGTTTAGTTTTTGGCGTTTATTCCAAACTGAAAAAAGAGATCTGTATATTCTGCAGAGATGACCTAAAGAAATATTCACAAGCAAGTCTGCAGTGTTCCTTGCATCTCAGAGGATGAGGGCGATTCTGTTTGCTGCTCCATTTTAGGATCTGTCATTTTGTCGAGCTGCCCAGGCATAAAGCATGTCTCTGTTTAAGGTTGGCTGGCCCTGCTTTTGGAGGATAATGGAGTTTTGCTGCGTCCCTAAGCTCCACCGATGAGTATGCTTGCACGCACCCACACACACAAGCATGCACACACACACACACACACATTCACAATGCACACAAATACACAGATTCCAAAACATTGTTCCAATAAGCATATCAAAGACATGTCACTTACATTCATCTAAACTGAATTCCATTCATGTAATTACTTCAGGTGATAAGTTTGCCATTGTTCCAATGGCAAATGGTATCTGTTTGTATCTGTAGGATAACAGTTTGTATCTGTAGGATAACAGTTTACATCTGTAGGATAACAGTTTGTATCTGAAGGATAACAGTTTGTATCTGTAGGATAACCGTTTGTATATGTAAGATAACAGTTTGTATCTGTAGGATAACTGTTTGTATCTCTAGGATAACAGTTTGTATCTGTAGGATAACAGTTTGTATCTCTAGGATAACAGTTTATATCTGAAGGATAACAGTTTGTATATGTAGGATAACAGTTTGTATATGTAGGATAACAGTTTATATCTGTTGGATAACAGTTTATATCTGAAGGATAACAGTTTGTATATGTAGGATAACAGTTTGTATATGTAGGATAACAGTTTATATCTGTTGGATAACAGTTTATATCTGAAGGATAACAGTTTGTATATGTAGGATAACAGTTTATATCTGTTGGATAACAGTTTGTATATGTAGGATAACAGTTTGTATATGTAGGATAACAGTTTGTATATGTAGGATAACAGTTTGTATATGTAGGATAACAGTCTATATCTGTAGGATAACAGTGTGTATATGTAGGATAACAGTTTATATCTGAAGGATAACAGTTTGTATATGTAGGATAACAGTCTATATCTGTAGGATAACAGTTTATATCTGAAGGATAACAGTTTGTATCTGTATGATAACAGTTTGTATTTGTAGGATAACAGTTTATATCTGTACGATAACAGTTTGTATCTCTAGGATAACAGTTTGTATCTGTAGGATAACAGTTTGTATCTGTAGGATAACAGTTTATATCTGTAGGATAACAGTTTATATATTTAGGATAACAGTTTATATCTGTAGGATAACAGTTTGCATCTGAAGGATAACAGTTTGTATCTGAAGGATAACAGTTTGTATCTGTAGGATAACAGTTTGTATATGTAGGAAAACAGTTTGCATCTGAAGGATAACAGTTTGTATCTGTAGGATAACAGTTTGTATCTGTAGGATAACAGTTTGTATCTATTGGATAACTGTTTGCATCTGAAGGATAACAGTTTGTATCTGTAGGATAACAGTATGTATCTGTAGGATAACAGTATGTATATGTAGGATAACAGTTTGTATATGTAGGATAACAGTTTATATCTGTTGGATAACAGTTTGTATCTGTAGGATAACAGTTTGTATCTGTAGGATAACAGTTTGTATATGTAGGATAACAGTCTATATCTGTAGGATAACAGTGTGTATATGTAGGATAACAGTTTATATCTGTTGGATAACAGTTTGTATATGTAGGATAACAGTTTGTATATGTAGGATAACAGTTTGTATATGTAGGATAACAGTTTGTATATGTAGGATAACAGTTTGTATCTCTAGGATAACAGTTTGTATCTGTTGGATAACAGTTTGTATCTGTAGGATAACAGTTTGTATCTCTAGGATAACAGTTTATATCTGAAGGATAACAGTTTGTATATGTAGGATAACAGTTTATATCTGTTGGATAACAGTTTGTATATGTAGGATAACAGTTTGTATATGTAGGATAACAGTTTGTATATGTAGGATAACAGTTTGTATATGTAGGATAACAGTTTGTATATGTAGGATAACAGTTTGTATATGTAGGATAACAGTTTATATCTGTTGGATAACAGTTTGTATATGTAGGATAACAGTCTATATCTGTAGGATAACAGTGTGTATATGTAGGATAACAGTTTATATCTGAAGGATAACAGTTTGTATATGTAGGATAACCGTTTGTATTTGTAGGATAACAGTTTATATCTGTACGATAACAGTTTGTATCTCTAGGATAACAGTTTGTATCTGTAGGGTAACAGTTTGTATCTGTAGGATAACAGTTTATATCTGTAGGATAACAGTTTATATATTTAGGATAACAGTTTATATCTGTAGGATAACAGTTTGCATCTGAAGGATAACAGTTTGTATCTGTAGGATAACAGTTTGTATATGTAGGAAAACAGTTTGCATCTGAAGGATAACAGTTTGTATCTGTAGGATAACAGTTTGTATCTGTAGGATAACAGTTTGTATCTATTGGATAACTGTTTGCATCTGAAGGATAACAGTTTGTATCTGTAGGATAACAGTATGTATCTGTAGGATAACAGTATGTATCTGTAGGATAACAGTATGTATCTGTAGGATAACAGTATGTATCTGTAGGATAACAGTATGTATCTGAAGGATAACAGTTTGTATCTGTAGGATAACAGTTTATATCTGTTGGATAACAGTTTGTATCTGTAGGATAACAGTTTGTATCTGTAGGATAACAGTTTGTATATGTAGGATAACAGTCTATATCTGTAGGATAACAGTGTGTATATGTAGGATAACAGTTTATATCTGAAGGATAACAGTTTGTATATGTAGGATAACAGTCTATATCTGTAGGATAACAGTTTATATCTGAAGGATAACAGTTTGTATCTGTATGATAACAGTTTGTATTTGTAGGATAACAGTTTATATCTGTACGATAACAGTTTGTATCTCTAGGATAACAGTTTGTATCTGTAGGATAACAGTATGTATCTGTAGGATAACAGTATGTATCTGAAGGATAACAGTTTGTATCTGTAGGATAACAGTTTATATCTGTTGGATAACAGTTTGTATCTGTAGGATAACAGTTTGTATCTGTAGGATAACAGTTTGTATATGTAGGATAACAGTCTATATCTGTAGGATAACAGTGTGTATATGTAGGATAACAGTTTATATCTGAAGGATAACAGTTTGTATATGTAGGATAACAGTCTATATCTGTAGGATAACAGTTTATATCTGAAGGATAACAGTTTGTATCTGTATGATAACAGTTTGTATTTGTAGGATAACAGTTTATATCTGTACGATAACAGTTTGTATCTCTAGGATAACAGTTTGTATCTGTAGGATAACAGTTTGTATCTGTAGGATAACAGTTTATATATTTAGGATAACAGTTTATATCTGTAGGATAACAGTTTGCATCTGAAGGATAACAGTTTGTATCTGAAGGATAACAGTTTGTATCTGTAGGATAACAGTTTGTATATGTAGGAAAACAGTTTGCATCTGAAGGATAACAGTTTGTATCTGTAGGATAACAGTTTGTATCTGTAGGATAACAGTTTGTATCTATTGGATAACTGTTTGCATCTGAAGGATAACAGTTTGTATCTGTAGGATAACAGTATGTATCTGTAGGATAACAGTATGTATCTGTAGGATAACAGTATGTATCTGTAGGATAACAGTATGTATCTGTAGGATAACAGTATGTATCTGTAGGATAACAGTTTGTATCTATTGGATAACTGTTTGTTTGTGTTGTTTGTGTCTGTATCTGTTTTTATCTGTTGGATAACAGTCAAATGTTTTTCTAAAATTCAGCATTTGTGAAAAGAAGAAAGATCAAGATAGATTCTGAATTTTAAATAAATTATGTTCTTGTTTTTTTCATAGACTATTAAATGTTCTTTGAACCAAATACGGCAAAATTACAATACAATAAAATAGCAGCAATGTTCAACAAGTTCATTACAACTATAATTTTAATCACACAATTATGTGATCACATTGTTAAAACAGTTGTATTAAAACAATCTTCCTAATTAGGGATAGAGCTAATTGTTTTTAAGACCACAGGGAGGCTTCTTAGCCCTATTTAAAAGTACTTTGTAAGCAGCAGAGGATAACTGTGTGTGTGTGTGTGTGTGTGTGTGTGTGTGTGTGTGTGTGTGTGTGTGTGTGTGTGTGTGTGTGTGTGTGTGTGTGTGTGTGTGTGTGTGTGTGTGTGTGTGTGTGTGTGTGTGTGTGTGTGTGTGTGTGTGTGTGTGTGTGTGTGTGTGTGTGTGTGTGTGTGTGTGTGTGTGTGTGTGTGTGTGTGTGTGTGTGTGTGTGTGTGTGTGTGTGTGTGTGTGTGTGAGTGTATGCATACGTGTGTGTGTGTGCGTGTGTATGGTGTGTGCGTGTGTCTGGATAAGTAAACAGCTTCAGGGAGCTTCTTTAGTTCTCCTTAGGGAACCCTGGCTTTTAAAACAGCCTCACCACGGGACTCTCCAAACTCCGATGGTGCACATTTGTAGTTAATTACATTAAGCTGGGGGGATAGAATGAGAAAAGCATCGACCTGTTGGCAAAATGTGTATCAGTAGTAATGGAAAAACAATTAGTTAGCTTTCTCCACCACCTAGCAGATATGGGAGTTTGCATAAGAGTACTATAATATGGACAATTGATTAAAAGGGTTATAGGGACGCAGGTTTAAAGGCCCGGTGCAGTCAAAAACTGGATTTTTCTGTGTTTTATATTTATTTCCACACTATGAAGTTGGAATATTACTGTGAAATTTTGCAAACAGTTATAATGCCCTTTTAGTGTAAGAGCTGTTTGAAAAGGCCGCCTGAAATTTAAGCCGGTTTTGGTGAGATGGAGTTTTGGCCTGCCTGGTGACAACACCACACAGACCACTCCCAGAGAGTCCTAGCTAAATTCTTGCTTGAGAAAATGTTCTATGCTTTTTTACCATTTTAATGTAAAACAATCACAGTAGGGTACTTAATTGTTACCCATAAATGACTTGATATTGAGTTCAAAAATGCATTGGACCTTTAATTGAATCATTTCTCTTAGCCACTCTCTTATATAATTGACTCATTTCCATTTGTTGACGATGGAGGCTGTTTTAACTCGAACAACAAAAGCAAGAGTCGAAAGTTACAGCTGATAGGCCCCGTCAAGCTCTCGGCAGTTTTTGTCCAATGCATGGCTTTTTACCTTTGTGCGACACTGATTTGTTTGCCCCCCTCGAGCGATCGTTTTTGGGGCTGTCTCCTCGGCGCTCACACAGGATGTGCATGCTTTACAAAACAAGTTGACAGGTAATTACAAAAAAACTCCTGTAATCTCCACACACTGTCACTCTGCATAATGCATCACTCTAGGACCATGACTCAGAAGGCTTTTACACTACTGGAAGTCTAAGGATGCTATGACGGAAACTGAAATATGTGTCTCATGGCTAACTTAATGATTGAACCCGTAACATGGTAGCTGAACTGACCCTTACAGGGGACAACAGAGACCAACAAAATGACCAAACATGTAATCTTGCTCCCAAAACCATGCCCCCTTTCACACTGCAAATATAACCCAGAATGACCTATATTATCATACATTCATAGTTTGGTACAAAAGGAGCTTATGTCTTGGTCGATGGTGTATTTTTTGGACAGCTGATTACAGACATTCAGATTCAAAAGTTTAAACTAACTCACACAGAGCTGGATACAATCCGTTCTTCGCAAAGTCTGAAGACACTTGGCTGACTCTCTGCTGAACTTCACTTATCTGGCCTTCACATGCCAATGATCATCTACAGCTGATAGACCCTGTCAAGCTCTCGTCAGTTTTTGTCCAATGAAAGCCTTGAAGACCGACGGGAGAAACCTTTTACAGCCCAAAGTAATTTGCTTTCTGACCAATTCCTTGGAAACACATTGCTTGTAAATAAATTGTCGCCATCTTTTCCATCTCTCCTCATACAGTTGGAGCCCAAGAATATATTAAACTAGCACAGCAGGCTGATCTATACGAATGAACTGTCAGGTTGTGATATCTTATGTACTGCTTTGTGATAGCATCTGAAGGTACTGTGAACAGGTGCCCATCTGAAGGTCCAGTGAACAGGTGGCCTTCTGAAAGTACTGTGAACAGGTGTCCATCTGAAGGTCCAGTGAACAGGTGGCCTTCTGAAAGTACTGTGAACAGGTGTCCATCTGAAGGTACTGTGAACAGGTGTCCATCTGAAGGTACTGTGAACAGGTGTCCATCTGAAGGTACTGTGAACAGGTGTCCATCTGAAGGTACTGTGAACAGGTGTCCATCTGAAGGTACTGTGAACAGGTGAGCATCTGAAGGTACTGTGAACAGGTGTCCATCTGAAGGTACTGTGAACAGGAGTCCAGCTGAAGGTACTGTGAACAGGTGTCCATCTGAAGGTACTGTGAACAGGAGTCCAGCTGAAGGTACTGTGAACAGGTGTCCATCTGAAGGTACTGTGAACAGGTGTCCATCTGAAGGTACTGTGAACAGGTGAGCATCTGAAGGTACTGTGAACAGGTGTCCATCTGAAGGTACTGTGAACAGGTGAGCATCTGAAGGTACTGTGAACAGGTGCCCATCTGAAGGTCCAGTGAACAGGTGGCCTTCTGAAAGTACTGTGAACAGGTGTCCATCTGAAGGTACTGTGAACAGGTGTCCATCTGAAAGGTCATGTAAACAGGAGTCCAGCTGAAGGTACTGTGAACAGGTGTCCATCTGAAGGTACTGTGAACAGGTGAGCATCTGAAGGTACTGTGAACAGGTGTCCATCTGAAGGTACTGTGAACAGGTGTCCATCTGAAGGTACTGTGAACAGGTGTCCATCTGAAGGTACTGTGAACAGGTGTCCATCTGAAGGTACTGTGAACAGGTGAGCATCTGAAGGTACTGTGAACAGGTGTCCATCTGAAGGTACTGTGAACAAGAGTCCAGCTGAAGGTACTGTGAACAGGTGTCCATCTGAAGGTACTGTGAACAGGAGTCCAGCTGAAGGTACTGTGAACAGGTGTCCATCTGAAGGTACTGTGAACAGGTGTCCATCTGAAGGTACTGTGAACAGGTGTCCATCTGAAGGTACTGTGAACAGGTGTCCATCTGAAGGTACTGTGAACAGGTGAGCATCTGAAGGTACTGTGAACAGGTGTCCATCTGAAGGTACTGTGAACAGGTGAGCATCTGAAGGTACTGTGAACAGGTGCCCATCTGAAGGTCCAGTGAACAGGTGGCCTTCTGAAAGTACTGTGAACAGGTGTCCATCTGAAGGTACTGTGAACAGGTGTCCATCTGAAAGGTCATGTAAACAGGAGTCCAGCTGAAGGTACTGTGAACAGGTGTCCATCTGAAGGTACTGTGAACAGGTGAGCATCTGAAGGTACTGTGAACAGGTGTCCATCTGAAGGTACTGTGAACAGGTGTCCATCTGAAGGTACTGTGAACAGGTGTCCATCTGAAGGTACTGTGAACAGGTGTCCATCTGAAGGTACTGTGAACAGGTGAGCATCTGAAGGTACTGTGAACAGGTGTCCATCTGAAGGTACTGTGAACAAGAGTCCAGCTGAAGGTACTGTGAACAGGTGTCCATCTGAAGGTACTGTGAACAGGAGTCCAGCTGAAGGTACTGTGAACAGGTGTCCATCTGAAGGTACTGTGAACAGGTGTCCATCTGAAGGTACTGTGAACAGGTGTCCATCTGAAGGTACTGTGAACAGGTGTCCATCTGAAGGTACTGTGAACAGGTGTCCATCTGAAGGTACTGTGAACAGGTGAGCATCTGAAGGTACTGTGAACAGGTGTCCATCTGAAGGTACTGTGTACAGGTGTCCATCTGAAGGTGCTGTGAACAGGTGTCCATCTGAAGGTACTGTGAACAGGGGAGCATCTGAAGGTACTGTGAACAGGTGAGCATCTGAAGGTACTGTGAACAGGTGTCCATCTGAAGGTACTGTGAACAGGTGTCCATCTGAAGGTACTGTGAACAGGTGTCCATCTGAAGGTACTATGAACAGGAGTCCAGCTGAAGGTACTGTGAACAGGTGTCCATCTGAAGGTACTGTGAACAGGAGTCCAGCTGAAGGTACTGTGAACAGGTGTCCATCTGAAGGTACTGTGAACAGGTGTCCATCTGAAGGTACTGTGAACAGGTGTCCATCTGAAGGTACTGTGAACAGGTGTCCATCTGAAGGTACTGTGAACAGGTGTCCATCTGAAGGTACTGTAAACAGGTGTCTATCTGAAGGTACTGTGAACAGGTGAGCATCTGAAGGTACTGTGAACAGGTGAGCATCTGAAGGTACTGTGAACAGGTGTCCATCTGAAGGTACTGTGAACAGGTGTCCATCTGAAGGTACTGTGAACAGGTGTCCATCTGAAAGTACTGTGAACAGGTGAGCATCTGAAGGTACTGTGAACTGGTGGCCTTCTGAATGTACTATGAACAGGTGTCCATCTGAAGGTACTGTGAACAGGTGTCCATCTGAAGGTACTGTGAACAGGTGTCCATCTGAAGGTACTGTGAACAGGTGTCCATCTGAAGGTACTGTGAACAGGTGAGCATCTGAAGGTACTGTGAACAGGTGTCCATCTGAAGGTACTGTGAACAGGAGTCCAGCTGAAGGTACTGTGAACAGGTGTCCATCTGAAGGTACTGTGAACAGGAGTCCAGCTGAAGGTACTGTGAACAGGTGAGCATCTGAAGGTACTGTGAACAGGTGCCCATCTGAAGGTCCAGTGAACAGGTGGCCTTCTGAAAGTACTGTGAACAGGTGTCCATCTGAAGGTACTGTGAACAGGTGTCCATCTGAAGGTACTGTGAACAGGGGAGCATCTGAAGGTACTGTGAACAGGTGAGCATCTGAAGGTACTGTGAACAGGTGTCCATCTGAAGGTACTGTGAACAGGTGTCCATCTGAAGGTACTGTGAACAGGTGTCCATCTGAAGGTACTGTGAACAGGAGTCCAGCTGAAGGTACTGTGAACAGGTGTCCATCTGAAGGTACTGTGAACAGGTGTCCATCTGAAGGTACTGTGAACAGGTGTCCATCTGAAAGTACTGTGAACAGGTGAGCATCTGAAGGTACTGTGAACTGGTGGCCTTCTGAATGTACTATGAACAGGTGTCCATCTGAAGGTACTGTGAACAGGTGTCCATCTGAAGGTACTGTGAACAGGTGTCCATCTGAAGGTACTGTGAACAGGTGTCTATCTGAAGGTACTGTGAACAGGTGTCCATCTGAAGCTACTGTGAACTGGTGGCCTTCTGAAGGTATTGTGAACAGGTGGCCTTCTGAAGGTACTGTGAACAGGTGTCCATCTGAATCTACTGTGGACTGGTGTCCATCTGAAGGTACTGAGAACAGGTGTCCATCTGAAGGTACTGTGAACAGGTGTCCATCTGAAGGTACTGTGAACAGGTGTCCATCTGAAGGTACTGTGAACAGGTGTCCATCTGAAGGTACTGTGAACAGGTGAGCATCTGAAGGTACTGTGAACAGGTGTCCATCTGAAGGTACTGTGAACAAGAGTCCAGCTGAAGGTACTGTGAACAGGTGTCCATCTGAAGGTACTGTGAACAGGAGTCCAGCTGAAGGTACTGTGAACAGGTGTCCATCTGAAGGTACTGTGAACAGGTGTCCATCTGAAGGTACTGTGAACAGGTGTCCATCTGAAGGTACTGTGAACAGGTGTCCATCTGAAGGTACTGTGAACAGGTGTCCATCTGAAGGTACTGTGAACAGGTGAGCATCTGAAGGTACTGTGAACAGGTGTCCATCTGAAGGTCCAGTGAACAGGTGGCCTTCTGAAAGTACTGTGAACAGGTGTCCATCTGAAGGTACTGTGAACAGGTGTCCATCTGAAGGTACTGTGAACAGGTGTCCATCTGAAGGTACTGTGAACAGGTGTCCATCTGAAGGTACTGTGAACAGGTGTCCATCTGAAGGTACTGTGAACAGGTGAGCATCTGAAGGTACTGTGAACAGGTGTCCATCTGAAGGTACTGTGAACAGGAGTCCAGCTGAAGGTACTGTGAACAGGTGTCCATCTGAAGGTACTGTGAACAGGAGTCCAGCTGAAGGTACTGTGAACAGGTGTCCATCTGAAGGTACTGTGAACAGGTGTCCATCTGAAGGTACTGTGAACAGGTGAGCATCTGAAGGTACTGTGAACAGGTGTCCATCTGAAGGTACTGTGAACAGGTGAGCATCTGAAGGTACTGTGAACAGGTGCCCATCTGAAGGTCCAGTGAACAGGTGGCCTTCTGAAAGTACTGTGAACAGGTGTCCATCTGAAGGTACTGTGAACAGGTGTCCATCTGAAGGTACTGTGAACAGGTGTCCATCTGAAGGTACTGTGAACAGGTGTCCATCTGAAGGTACTGTGAACAGGTGTCCATCTGAAGGTACTGTGAACAGGTGAGCATCTGAAGGTACTGTGAACAGGTGTCCATCTGAAGGTACTGTGAACAGGAGTCCAGCTGAAGGTACTGTGAACAGGTGTCCATCTGAAGGTACTGTGAACAGGAGTCCAGCTGAAGGTACTGTGAACAGGTGTCCATCTGAAGGTACTGTGAACAGGTGTCCATCTGAAGGTACTGTGAACAGGTGAGCATCTGAAGGTACTGTGAACAGGTGTCCATCTGAAGGTACTGTGAACAGGTGAGCATCTGAAGGTACTGTGAACAGGTGCCCATCTGAAGGTCCAGTGAACAGGTGGCCTTCTGAAAGTACTGTGAACAGGTGTCCATCTGAAGGTACTGTGAACAGGTGTCCATCTGAAAGGTCATGTAAACAGGAGTCCAGCTGAAGGTACTGTGAACAGGTGTCCATCTGAAGGTACTGTGAACAGGTGAGCATCTGAAGGTACTGTGAACAGGTGTCCATCTGAAGGTACTGTGAACAGGTGTCCATCTGAAGGTACTGTGAACAGGTGTCCATCTGAAGGTACTGTGAACAGGTGTCCATCTGAAGGTACTGTGAACAGGTGAGCATCTGAAGGTACTGTGAACAGGTGTCCATCTGAAGGTACTGTGAACAAGAGTCCAGCTGAAGGTACTGTGAACAGGTGTCCATCTGAAGGTACTGTGAACAGGAGTCCAGCTGAAGGTACTGTGAACAGGTGTCCATCTGAAGGTACTGTGAACAGGTGTCCATCTGAAGGTACTGTGAACAGGTGTCCATCTGAAGGTACTGTGAACAGGTGTCCATCTGAAGGTACTGTGAACAGGTGAGCATCTGAAGGTACTGTGAACAGGTGTCCATCTGAAGGTACTGTGAACAGGTGAGCATCTGAAGGTACTGTGAACAGGTGCCCATCTGAAGGTCCAGTGAACAGGTGGCCTTCTGAAAGTACTGTGAACAGGTGTCCATCTGAAGGTACTGTGAACAGGTGTCCATCTGAAAGGTCATGTAAACAGGAGTCCAGCTGAAGGTACTGTGAACAGGTGTCCATCTGAAGGTACTGTGAACAGGTGAGCATCTGAAGGTACTGTGAACAGGTGTCCATCTGAAGGTACTGTGAACAGGTGTCCATCTGAAGGTACTGTGAACAGGTGTCCATCTGAAGGTACTGTGAACAGGTGTCCATCTGAAGGTACTGTGAACAGGTGAGCATCTGAAGGTACTGTGAACAGGTGTCCATCTGAAGGTACTGTGAACAAGAGTCCAGCTGAAGGTACTGTGAACAGGTGTCCATCTGAAGGTACTGTGAACAGGAGTCCAGCTGAAGGTACTGTGAACAGGTGTCCATCTGAAGGTACTGTGAACAGGTGTCCATCTGAAGGTACTGTGAACAGGTGTCCATCTGAAGGTACTGTGAACAGGTGTCCATCTGAAGGTACTGTGAACAGGTGTCCATCTGAAGGTACTGTGAACAGGTGAGCATCTGAAGGTACTGTGAACAGGTGTCCATCTGAAGGTACTGTGTACAGGTGTCCATCTGAAGGTGCTGTGAACAGGTGTCCATCTGAAGGTACTGTGAACAGGGGAGCATCTGAAGGTACTGTGAACAGGTGAGCATCTGAAGGTACTGTGAACAGGTGTCCATCTGAAGGTACTGTGAACAGGTGTCCATCTGAAGGTACTGTGAACAGGTGTCCATCTGAAGGTACTATGAACAGGAGTCCAGCTGAAGGTACTGTGAACAGGTGTCCATCTGAAGGTACTGTGAACAGGAGTCCAGCTGAAGGTACTGTGAACAGGTGTCCATCTGAAGGTACTGTGAACAGGTGTCCATCTGAAGGTACTGTGAACAGGTGTCCATCTGAAGGTACTGTGAACAGGTGTCCATCTGAAGGTACTGTGAACAGGTGTCCATCTGAAGGTACTGTAAACAGGTGTCTATCTGAAGGTACTGTGAACAGGTGAGCATCTGAAGGTACTGTGAACAGGTGAGCATCTGAAGGTACTGTGAACAGGTGTCCATCTGAAGGTACTGTGAACAGGTGTCCATCTGAAGGTACTGTGAACAGGTGTCCATCTGAAAGTACTGTGAACAGGTGAGCATCTGAAGGTACTGTGAACTGGTGGCCTTCTGAATGTACTATGAACAGGTGTCCATCTGAAGGTACTGTGAACAGGTGTCCATCTGAAGGTACTGTGAACAGGTGTCCATCTGAAGGTACTGTGAACAGGTGTCCATCTGAAGGTACTGTGAACAGGTGAGCATCTGAAGGTACTGTGAACAGGTGTCCATCTGAAGGTACTGTGAACAGGAGTCCAGCTGAAGGTACTGTGAACAGGTGTCCATCTGAAGGTACTGTGAACAGGAGTCCAGCTGAAGGTACTGTGAACAGGTGAGCATCTGAAGGTACTGTGAACAGGTGCCCATCTGAAGGTCCAGTGAACAGGTGGCCTTCTGAAAGTACTGTGAACAGGTGTCCATCTGAAGGTACTGTGAACAGGTGTCCATCTGAAGGTACTGTGAACAGGGGAGCATCTGAAGGTACTGTGAACAGGTGAGCATCTGAAGGTACTGTGAACAGGTGTCCATCTGAAGGTACTGTGAACAGGTGTCCATCTGAAGGTACTGTGAACAGGTGTCCATCTGAAGGTACTGTGAACAGGAGTCCAGCTGAAGGTACTGTGAACAGGTGTCCATCTGAAGGTACTGTGAACAGGTGTCCATCTGAAGGTACTGTGAACAGGTGTCCATCTGAAAGTACTGTGAACAGGTGAGCATCTGAAGGTACTGTGAACTGGTGGCCTTCTGAATGTACTATGAACAGGTGTCCATCTGAAGGTACTGTGAACAGGTGTCCATCTGAAGGTACTGTGAACAGGTGTCCATCTGAAGGTACTGTGAACAGGTGTCTATCTGAAGGTACTGTGAACAGGTGTCCATCTGAAGCTACTGTGAACTGGTGGCCTTCTGAAGGTATTGTGAACAGGTGGCCTTCTGAAGGTACTGTGAACAGGTGTCCATCTGAATCTACTGTGGACTGGTGTCCATCTGAAGGTACTGAGAACAGGTGTCCATCTGAAGGTACTGTGAACAGGTGTCCATCTGAAGGTACTGTGAACAGGTGTCCATCTGAAGGTACTGTGAACAGGTGTCCATCTGAAGGTACTGTGAACAGGTGAGCATCTGAAGGTACTGTGAACAGGTGTCCATCTGAAGGTACTGTGAACAAGAGTCCAGCTGAAGGTACTGTGAACAGGTGTCCATCTGAAGGTACTGTGAACAGGAGTCCAGCTGAAGGTACTGTGAACAGGTGTCCATCTGAAGGTACTGTGAACAGGTGTCCATCTGAAGGTACTGTGAACAGGTGTCCATCTGAAGGTACTGTGAACAGGTGTCCATCTGAAGGTACTGTGAACAGGTGTCCATCTGAAGGTACTGTGAACAGGTGAGCATCTGAAGGTACTGTGAACAGGTGTCCATCTGAAGGTACTGTGTACAGGTGTCCATCTGAAGGTGCTGTGAACAGGTGTCCATCTGAAGGTACTGTGAACAGGGGAGCATCTGAAGGTACTGTGAACAGGTGAGCATCTGAAGGTACTGTGAACAGGTGTCCATCTGAAGGTACTGTGAACAGGTGTCCATCTGAAGGTACTGTGAACAGGTGTCCATCTGAAGGTACTATGAACAGGAGTCCAGCTGAAGGTACTGTGAACAGGTGTCCATCTGAAGGTACTGTGAACAGGAGTCCAGCTGAAGGTACTGTGAACAGGTGTCCATCTGAAGGTACTGTGAACAGGTGTCCATCTGAAGGTACTGTGAACAGGTGTCCATCTGAAGGTACTGTGAACAGGTGTCCATCTGAAGGTACTGTGAACAGGTGTCCATCTGAAGGTACTGTAAACAGGTGTCTATCTGAAGGTACTGTGAACAGGTGAGCATCTGAAGGTACTGTGAACAGGTGAGCATCTGAAGGTACTGTGAACAGGTGTCCATCTGAAGGTACTGTGAACAGGTGTCCATCTGAAGGTACTGTGAACAGGTGTCCATCTGAAAGTACTGTGAACAGGTGAGCATCTGAAGGTACTGTGAACTGGTGGCCTTCTGAATGTACTATGAACAGGTGTCCATCTGAAGGTACTGTGAACAGGTGTCCATCTGAAGGTACTGTGAACAGGTGTCCATCTGAAGGTACTGTGAACAGGTGTCCATCTGAAGGTACTGTGAACAGGTGAGCATCTGAAGGTACTGTGAACAGGTGTCCATCTGAAGGTACTGTGAACAGGAGTCCAGCTGAAGGTACTGTGAACAGGTGTCCATCTGAAGGTACTGTGAACAGGAGTCCAGCTGAAGGTACTGTGAACAGGTGAGCATCTGAAGGTACTGTGAACAGGTGCCCATCTGAAGGTCCAGTGAACAGGTGGCCTTCTGAAAGTACTGTGAACAGGTGTCCATCTGAAGGTACTGTGAACAGGTGTCCATCTGAAGGTACTGTGAACAGGGGAGCATCTGAAGGTACTGTGAACAGGTGAGCATCTGAAGGTACTGTGAACAGGTGTCCATCTGAAGGTACTGTGAACAGGTGTCCATCTGAAGGTACTGTGAACAGGTGTCCATCTGAAGGTACTGTGAACAGGAGTCCAGCTGAAGGTACTGTGAACAGGTGTCCATCTGAAGGTACTGTGAACAGGTGTCCATCTGAAGGTACTGTGAACAGGTGTCCATCTGAAAGTACTGTGAACAGGTGAGCATCTGAAGGTACTGTGAACTGGTGGCCTTCTGAATGTACTATGAACAGGTGTCCATCTGAAGGTACTGTGAACAGGTGTCCATCTGAAGGTACTGTGAACAGGTGTCCATCTGAAGGTACTGTGAACAGGTGTCTATCTGAAGGTACTGTGAACAGGTGTCCATCTGAAGCTACTGTGAACTGGTGGCCTTCTGAAGGTATTGTGAACAGGTGGCCTTCTGAAGGTACTGTGAACAGGTGTCCATCTGAATCTACTGTGGACTGGTGTCCATCTGAAGGTACTGAGAACAGGTGTCCATCTGAAGGTACTGTGAACAGGTGTCTATCTGAAGGTACTGTGAACAGGTGTCCATCTGACGGTACTGTGAACAGGTGTCCATCTGAAGGTACTGTGAACAGGTGTCCATCTGAAGGTACTGTGAACAGGTGTCCATCTGAAGGTACTGTGGACTGGTGTCCATCTGAAGGTACTGAGAACAGGTGTCCATCTGAAGGTACTGTGGACTGGTGTCCATCTGAAGGTACTGAGAACAGGTGTCCATCTGAAGCTACTGTGGACTGGTGTCCATCTGAAGGTACTGTGAACAGGTGTACATCTGAAGGTACTATGAACAGGTGTCCATCTGAAGGTACTGTGAACAGGTGTCCATCTGAAGGTACTGTGAACAGGTGTCCATCTGAAGGTACTGAGAACAGGTGTCCATCTGAAGCTACTGTGGACTGGTGTCCATCTGAAGGTACTGTGAACAGGTGTACATCTGAAGGTACTATGAACAGGTGTCCATCTGAAGGTACTGTGAACAGGTGTCCATCTGAAGCTACTGAGAACAGGTGTCCATCTGAAGGTACTGTGAACAGGTGTCTATCTGAAGGTACTGTGAACAGGTGTCCATCTGACGGTACTGTGAACAGGTGTCCATCTGAAGGTACTGTGAACAGGTGTCCATCTGAAGGTACTGTGAACAGGTGTCCATCTGAAGGTACTGTGAACAGGTGAGCATCTGAAGGTACTGTGAACAGGTGTACATCTGAAGGTACTGTGAACAGGTGTCCATCTGAAGGTACTGTGAACAGGTGAGCATCTGAAGGTACTGTGAACTGGTGGCCTTCTGAAGGTACTGTGAACAGGTGTCCATCTGAAGGTACTGTGAACAGGTGTCCATCTGAAGGTACTGTGAACAGGTGTCCATCTGAAGGTACTGTGAACAGGTGTCCATCTGAAGCTACTGTGAACTGGTGGCCTTCTGAAGGTACTGTGAACAGGTGGCCTTCTGAAGGTACTGTGAACAGGTGTCCATCTGAAGCTACTGTGGACTTGTGTCCATCTGAAGGTACTGAGAACAGGTGTCCATCTGAAGGTACTGTGAACAGGTGTCCATCTGAAGGTACTGTGAACAGGTGTCCATCTGAAGGTACTGTGAACAGGAGTCCAGCTGAAGGTACTGTGAACAGGTGTCCATCTGAAGGCATGTAGCTTTCAGCTGTGTTCCATGGGACTATTCTTTCACTATTCACTGGCGCGTGCAGAGTAGTTGCTCTACAATACCAAATGTTCACTCAACCGTATTTGTTCATAGTTTTCCAGGACAGATGCCTATCTTTATACCCTTTTTTTTATTTTCACAGGGAAAAAACTGGTTGAATCAATGTTGTTTCCACATCACATCAACCCAAAAAATCTATTTGATGACGTTGAATCAATGTGGAAAAACGAATTGAATTTGCAAAAAGTCATCAACGTAGGGACATTTCGTATTTTTTTGCACACAACTTTCAATCTAAATCCAGTGAGGTGGTGATTTTTATTGATTTCACATTGAATTCATGTCAGTTGACAGCTCAACCAAATTGAAATCCAAATTAGATGTTGAACTGACATCAGTGCCCAGTGGGACTTGATCGCTGGCTTGCAGGTGTTGCTGCAACTATGGTACTTCCTGTTTCTTGTGCACTGCTGCTTTAGTGAGGGGAGATGAACGAAGACATCCTAACATGATGGCTGTCTCTCCCTTTTCCCTTCGTGTATTGTTCAAAATAGCCCTACCAGACACAGATTGTTTGAGTGTAAATTTTGTGATAAATTGCTATTTATGAAGCATGGCATTTTTATGATCCCCAATACACTTCCAGGGAAAAACACTTCCCGCAAAGTATCCTAAGCACATTGATCAAATTTGTAATTTCCTAAAATTCCAATGTTTCACAATATACAAGCACTTAAATGCAAATGTGCACGTCAACAACATGTCGGAAAAATACCATCTTGACAGAATTGTTCACAGACTTTGTCACAGCGGTACTACAGTAAGATTGAATAAAGTACTGAATGTTGTAGATAGTATGGTACATACAAGTTTCATCGCCTGTGGGTGTTGTATGTCAATGTATACAATAAAGCACACGCAATCCTAGTATGCGGCTCAGCGTTTGTTTCGCCGGTGATTCCCCTCTGTCGGTCAACATCTCTTTCCTATAGTGGAACATTTCCCAGCTGACTATATGTCTTTAAGCTAACTCAGCCTGTCCGGACTCCCCGTTCCATCCGCTATAGCATCTGGGGATCCACTGGAAGAGGTCTGGGTGCTGAGGGTTGAAGGGGCTAGAGGGATGAGGGGCTGGAGGGCAGGAAGAGGTCTGGGTGCTGAGGGCTGAAGGGGCTAGTGGGTTGAGGAGGGGCTGGAGGACAGGAAGAGGTCTGGGTGCTGAGGGCTGAAGGGGCTAGAGGGATGAGGAGGGGCTGGAGGGCTGGAATATCTCTGAGTGCTGAGGGTTGAAGGGGCTAGAGGGATGAGGAGGGCTGGAGGGCAGGAATAGCTCTGGGTTCTGAGGGCTGAAGAGGCTAGAGGGATGAGGAGGGGCTGGAGGGCAGGAATAGCTCTGTGTGCTGAGGGTTGAAGGGGCTAGAGGGATGAGGAGGGGCTGGAGGGCAGGAAGAGGTCCGGGTGCTGAGGGTTGAAGGGGCCAGTGAGATGAGGAGGGGATGAAGGGCAAGAAGAGGTCCCGGTGCTGAGGGTTGAATTGGCTGGAGGGTTGAGGGGCTGGAGGGCAGGAATAGCTCTGGGTGCTGAGGGTTGAAGGGGCTAGAGGGATGAGGAGGGGCTGGAGGGCAGGAATAGCTCTGGGTGCTGAGGGTTGAAGGGGCCAGAGGGATGAAGAGGGGCTGGAGGGCAAGAAGAGGTCCCGGTGCTGAGGTTTGAATTGGCTGGAGGGTTGAGGGGCTGGAGGGCAGGAATAGCTCTGGGTGCTGAGGGTTGAAGGGGCTAGAGGGATGAGGAGGGGCTGGAGGGCAGGAATAGCTCTGGGTTCTGAGGGTTGAAGGGGCCAGAGGGATGAGGAGGGGCTGGAGGGCAGGAAGAGGTCTGGCTGCTGAGGGTTGAATTGGCTGGAGGATTGAGGGGCTGGAGGGCTGGGGTACAGGAGGGTGGCCCACCATGTCTTCATCCCCCAAGCTGGTGACTGGCGGTTGGGTCGGGCAGAACAAAGACCTAGGTGCCTTGTCCCAGTAGACTGGGCTGTGGTCTAGTCTGGGGGCTGCAGCCACACCCCAAGGTATGGCCTACAAAAGACTATGTTCAGATCAAGGGTACAGAAATGGGTAAACAGTCACATTCATATTTTTGCGTGTATGGATTTTTTTTACATGGTTGCACTTAAAACAAAAAACTGGGGAAATTCAAAAGATCTGGCCTCCCATGTATTACTTACAGTATATGGAGCTTTACCAGAATGTATTTTGTTCTAATACATACCCTTCTTATTTTTTTAGGTGGTTTTTTTATGCAGCTCTGAATTGAGGGCATTTGAACCTCTTTTCCACTCTGATGGCCCCTTGAATTGGGATGAATTCTCTCAATGGCTGTGTTTGTTCTGCCTCTTATTAGGCAGTCATGGTCAGTTCTGCTCTGGTGTTCATTTAACTGCAGGTGTCAGATAAGAGGAGCCATAGAGAGAGGGAGACAGAGAGACAGAAAGAAAGAGAGAGCCCTAGCAAGGCCGGCTGTGCTAGTCTTAAACACAGATTGATGGAGCAATGTCACGGTGCTCTGAAGTTCGTCAAGGCCGGTAGGGGAATTGGGAAGCCAGGATGTTTCCCAAGTGTTTCTGGATTCAACCAACGACAACTCCTTTTATTTCTAATATGTGATTTCATTTGATGTCTGAGAGCACAGATTTGATGATTCGTGGTACTGGCATGAGACTCGAGGAGGTTGTCCACGCAATGACAAGAGCATTCTTTCACCAGCTGTGTGAGTCAGCTCATCTCATCCACAAACATCTGTGGTTCATCTCACCCACATTTGATGGAAATATATGATTTTACCCTCTGTCTTTCCTTGTGTCCTCTTCTGGCGTTTGTTTTTCTTATGACCCATCTGCTTTGTATAAAATCTGGAGGATTGTGTTTAATGTACAGATGTAGCATCTTAATTTGAGTCAATTTATTATTGCAGGAAAATAATCCTGCAGAAACAGGTAATGCTATTTATTATGTGGATTATAATTCATGGACATTTTTGTAGGGGTAAATCAAATCTGATATTTTCAAGTGGAAATTACAAACTTTAGAAATGTTTTTTTAAATCTAATGCACTACAAGTTTACATCCCCTGCTTTGAAGGAAAATTATCATCAACAAAAGAGTGATCAAATTAAGAACCTACATCTGTACAGATGCAATGGGAATAATACAAAAACAACTGTGTACTGATGTCCCAAAAAAAAATTATATTTGTTGATGACTGTATAACCAGGAACATGATATTTTAGAGTAAGATTTCTACTGTCGAAATTACATACTAGTTTACTGTTTTCAAATCAACCATGTAGTACACATAGGATCAGGTAGCTAACAGGGACACTTTTTTATTTGAGTTAGAAGGTAGTAAAGCAAGAACATATAAACAATTCAGATCGTTTTTTGAAACACTCTTTTCCAGAGCAACTTTACGGTTCTAGGTGTCCATTGCCAGTTCCTCCTATTTGCAAGCAGAGGGTGAAACCGACTATACAAGTGTTTGCCATATTCTTCTAGCGGCCATAATTAAGAAAGTCTCAAACTCCTCCTCATAAACGTCTTCACCAACACACAAGGCAGATATTTGTGACTGCACCACTCAATGGCCCATGGTAAGTTCATTCAACTTTCAGGTGCCAATTCTTTCATGGTCCTTGCCTGTAATTGCACCGCTTGTGCTTTTAAGGCCGAGGGCCCAGGTGTCCACGCTCACAGCAACCTGTTTGACTGGGACAGACGAGTATGGATAGTTGGATAACCATCACTGCACACACACATTCAAACAGAAATGTGTCTGCACTGTGTTATGCTTGCTTACCGTTATGCTTGCTTACCATTTGCATAACCGTATGCGTTGAGTATGACAGTCCATTGTCACAGCTGTCTTGCAATGCATAGTGGACATGCACGCGCAGACACACCGTGTGTGCGAGTCCACAACACGCAAACGCACAAGCTTTAGATGGCATTCCACAGACCACACATGGCGCTGGGTGTGTGTGCTAAAACAGTAATTCACGGTCTACATGCTACTCAGTTCCAGACATGTCTCACAGTGGTGACGTGAACTTCAAGCCAGTGCATCTGGGATGAACAGTGTTTGCACAGTTGAATTGGTTAGTGTGTTAGAACTGCTGTCCGTGACGTGCGTAGTATGTGTTTCCTTCTGGGCTCCCGAAGGGGCTAATTCTATTATTATTGTCAGTGGTGTATAAAGTACCCAATTGTCATACTTGAGTAAATGTAGTGAAAAGTGAAAGTCATCCAGTAAAATACTACTTGAGTAAACGTCTAAAAGTACATGTTTTTAAATATACTTAAATATACAAAAGTAAATATAATTGTCAAAATATACTTAAGTATCAAAAGTAAAAGTATAAATAATTTCAAATTCTGTATATCAACAAACAGCACCATTTTCCTGTTTTTTATGTACGGAAAGCCAGAGGCACACTCCGACATTCAGACGTCCTTTACAAACAAAGCATTTATGTTTAGTGAGTCCGTCAGATCACAGGCAGTAGAGATGGCCAAGGATGTTTTCTTGATAAGTGTGTGAAGTTAACAATTTCCCTGTGCTGCTGATGTATGATGTAAAAAGTACTTTATTTTCATTAGGAATATAATGAAGTAAAAGTAAAATTTGTCAAAAATAGAAATAGTAAAATAAAGTACAGATTCCCCAAAACACTACTTAAGTAGTACTTTAAAGTATTTTTACTTGATGACTTTACATCACTGATTATTATTATTATTACTAGTATCTAGTACTAGAATTATAAATATATGGGATTTGATCTGAAGACCATGTTTTACGCTTGAAAGCATTAAAAGCATATAGATTATAGGTAGGCCGTAACTAATTTCATGGATAAATATTGTATAATTGCTTCTTTTGAAAAAATCCATTCCCAAATGTAGATGTTTTACTATTTTTGAAAGCATCACAATGTTGTCTTTTGCCTACAGGCACTCACTTCTTGAGATGGAGGCGTGGCATTATTTTGCAAACAGAGCTGATTGGAGGATACATCGGCCATGCACCCAGATTGACAGCTGGAGTTCTAATGATAGATGTGGGCCAAATGTTGTGACATTGTGGGAATTTAAAGTGACGTTTGCTCTGATCATTCTTGATTAAAACAAATGATTGTTTTACTGGCGTGTCAGAATCTGTCAAATGCAACTGGATAAGGGTCCGGATTTGAAGATGAATATTCACGCTAATTCAGTAAACTGTACAAATTCATGAACGACTACTCTTTGGAGGAACAAATTCAATTGGTTGAGAGACTTTCCCTTCATCTCTCTGTGACCAATCAGATCGACACAAGAGGACCTGCACCAATGAGAGTTTAGCAGCCAGCTTGCACCGTCTCTAACAGACTCTTAGCCATACCAGCAGAACACTTGACTCTTCCACAGCATTCGACTGTAAAACTGAATGCCGGTTCTTGACCCTTATTAGTGTTGCGGGTCGTATTTGAGGTAATGTTTCCACGGGTGAAAGCCAATGCCAGAGACCACCCCTTCAGTCCAGCACTCCATCTATCTCTAGTACATATTAATGTTATTTTCGGGTCATTTAACTTCCCTGGGTGACAGGCTGTGGATGACACATGGCAGTAAATCACACACCAGCAGAATGGATGGGTGCCATAACAGATTATCATGAGGCTTCCAGCGTGTCCCAGCAGCCATGGAAAGCACATAGAAGGACATAGGAGATACACATGCAGATACACATATGAATGGATAAATATTGTCACACACATTGTCTCACACATTGTCACACACATGAATGGGCTGCAGTGGTTAGAGCATTGGACTAGTAACCGAATGGTTGCAAGTTCAAATCCCCGAGCTGACAAGGGACAAATCTGTTGTTCTGCCCCTGAACAGGCAGTTAACCCACGGTTCCTAGGCTGTCATTGAAAATAAGAATTTGTTCTTTAACTGACCGGCCTAGTTAAATAAATACAGGTACGCATATAAACATACAGTTCACACACATCCTCCTACACAAATAACATACCTCTTCTTTCATTGTCCCTTTTCTATCAATCTCTATGACCAATACACAGTGTACAATATACTGTATACCAATATACAGTATCCCTTTATCGCTGTCTCTTCATCTCATTTAGACAAAGAAGAAACTGCTGCCAATAACATACATATGTATGAGTTATCATAAGAACAACACATGTTATTGTTTTTCTTCAAAAGACATTGACATTTGTTTGGAGTTATTGACACGTAAATTTGAATTAGCATTGATGGATTGTATTTTATTGTTATGTGGGGGGGGGGGGGCAGAGGTATTATTTTCGCATAGCTTGAAAACAGAACAAACTGCATCCATTTGAAAAGTGCAAGACGGATTGAGCAAATTTTTTGCATATTTTTGAATATTTTTCCAAAAGTAATCTACAACACAAAGTAGATATTGTTTCCTTTCATTTCATGTCAGGACTTAGACATTATTTTTGCTAATGTACATCATGTGAGGAGCTAGTTTGCTGTGTCTATAAATACATAATGTGAGAAGCTAGTTTGCTGTGTCTATATGTACATCACGTGAGGAGCTAGTTTGCTGTGTCTATACTACATCATGTGAGGAGCTAGTTTGCTGTGTCTATACTACATAATGTGAGAAGCTAGTTTGCTGTGTCTATATGTACATCACGTGAGGAGCTAGTTTGCTGTGTCTATACTACATCATGTGAGGAGCTAGTTTGCTGTGTCTATACTACATCATATGAGGAGCTAATGTACTGCATCTATACATACAGAATTACTCCCCCATACTGTTTGGTCACAGATGGCCAATTTAGCGATGACATCACTAGTCTGTAACAAGAGCCCATGACAAGCGTATGTAAATTGTATATGACTAATCGCCTCCCGCGTCACCTCTCGGCACCTCCGAGCCGGGGCGATGAAAGACGGAGCGAGGGAGTTTTCTACCCAACAGCCCCTGCTTTTGAAGTGAGGAGGCAGGGGTGAAAACGTGGCCAGCCAAGCTGCCCGCCCACACCACTATCCCCCTAGCCTCTCCTCCACCATCCCTCCATCTCTCCACTTTCACTTCATGGGATGGTGAAGTGATTCCATATGTCCAAGGCATGTTAGATGAAGGTGCTGGTGACCACCCGTACAAGATGCCTCCATGATAATCAAAGATCCTACTCTTTATCTTTCTGTGTACATAATACTGGACCTTCATTTAAAGAGAATGTCATGGTGAGTCTGGACAATGTGAAATGTGCACCACAGATGTCATTGTGGATGAAGTTAACATTTTCCCACCAGCCTTCAAAGTGTGGAGTTTTTTCCTGTAAGGAATATAAATGTGTCACCTCTGGAGTAATGCAGCCATTGTGGAAGGGTGAGAGGCAACATGAACTCATCAAGTGCTGCATTTTCCTGTGATCTTTTTTTGTAACTTTAAAATCCCTTTCGACGGGTTTCTAAACCTCTCGAAACATTTTGTGAGATCTAAATTGAATAATGTCTATATACATTACATATTTATTATATATCTATATATGTATATACAGCATGTTAAATCCAGAGCTATCATTTCTACATATGAATTGAAAGTTTCAAATGTTTTGTACAGAAATATGTTTTGTTTACTGTTTTGTACAGCTATATTACACCATGATAATGTACATAACGTACAATTCCACCGTTTAAATCATGACTTTAATAGTCTACTTGTAAATAAAGTTGTGAAACATTCACTTTAACTGGACGGAATTGAATGGATCGAAGTGACCGATTTTACTATTATTTTGCTATTTATTTTTGTTCCTTTTTGCAGCAGTGGCAGGTAGCCTAGTGGTTAAGAGCATTGGGCCAGTAACAGAAAGATTGCTGGTTCAACCCCCAGAGTTGGCTAGGTGAAAAATCTGTCCATGGACCCTTGAGCAAAGCACTTCATCCTAATTGCTCTGTATAAGGTCATCTGGTAAATGCTCATGTTTTACATTGTGCACAGATTTCAAGATGCTGATTTATATTGTATAGATACCAGACCGTAGCTTATGTGTTTTGACATAACAATAGAGGGCCTAAGCTACACCACAAACATCCAAGTCTCTCTTAAGAAAAAGATTCAACCTTAAATACTCTTTCGATTTTCTTCTTCTTGAATTCGCTTCCTTATTAATTTAAGATATTTGCTGTCCAAAAGTATCCTGTCTACAAAAGAGCACGCTCAATGTAACAAATGACAACGTTTACACCTCTTCCTTTTCCTTGGGAGTGGCATGTACGCCTCAGAGAGAGCAAGGGAAGGTTATGGATGCTGGGGTTATCGAGGACGCCGCGTCATATACCTGGAGACGGACAGTAACAAAACAAAGGATTTTCATCACTCAGTGGGAAAATAAGAGCACTTGATATTACTTTGGGTAGTTGCATTATTTCAATGAGTTTATCGATAAACCAGCAGACAAGGTCAGTTTTAATATTGTCCTTTTCATTTTTAATTGTATTTAATTTAGCTTACTTGTTGAATTTGTGGAAAATATACTGTACTTGTTTACTCAATATAAATATACTCTCGCCCACCAGCAAATGGGGAATGACTCTTTGGCCATTGGTGGTTATTTTCTGCACAGAACCGGACTCATCCCCTTTCACAATAAGACATGACAATCGCCATAGGCTTCTCTCCAAAGCTGAGAGTTTCCCTTCCCTCACACATAAGCTGACATGAGCAAGTCTGTGTTTCTGCTGCCGATGACACAGGCAGCAGAGAATTTGACTTGCAGAACAAACAAGTGGCGCTGCCTATATCCGCCATGTAATTTGTACTTATCTGTCGGATATTTACGGCTGTTTCTGCCCAGTGGCCCCAGACCATCTCAGCTGCGCCGTGGGAGGTTCTCTGTCAATGCCACCTTTGTTGTGTTGCTCCCAAAGATAGAGCGGTGCAATTGACAGGCCAGAAAATGCAATGAGTCAGCTTCCCGTCTTCCCCCTGTCCTCTCTGCCATGGAGATCATGGCACATGCATGCTCCTTAGAGCCCCCTCCAGCCTCTCTCTCTCTCTCTCTCTCTCTCTCTCTCTCTCTCTCTCTCTCTCTCTCTCTCTCTCTCTCTCTCTCTCTCTCTCTCTCTCTCTCTCTCTCTCTCCCTCTCTCTCTGTCTCTCTGTTTCTGTCCCTCTCTCCCTCTCTCTCTCTCCCTCTTTCTCTCTCTGTCTGCCTCTGTATGTGTCTCTTTCTCGCTCCCTCTCTCTCTCTCGTTTTCCCTTACTCTTTCTCTCTCGCCTTTCTCCCTCTCTTTCTTTATCTCTCTCTCTCACTCTGACTACAATCCTTGGGGCCGAAGGGCTTCAACCCCTTCACTGACACTCACCGCCACAACCCTCTTAAATTTCTAAGAGTGAGAATCGGTTACATCCACTTTGAGCCTAGAAACTTTTCTGAATCTTCTTTGTTTCCACTTGTAGACAAATTTTTCTTTCATGTTTCCAGTTGACCACCAAACATGATTTCCTGTGCACATATCATTGGTTTATTGGTTATCAGTTTAGTTTTCAGTCCTGATAGTGGTTCATCTCTGGATGCAGAACAAATAATGACTTCCCAGTGGGTAGGAGAGAAGAGAGGGTGTAGAAACTGTTGTCCTGTGTCTCCCTAAGCCCTCCCCCTCCCCCTAAAGAGAAATCCCCCATAATTCAGGAGGCAGCAGCTGGAAGGGGATTACTCTAAGGTTCTGTACTTAGCAGTGGGATGGTCACAGGGTAGTGATCTAAGGAGCTCTTTTCAACTGCGTGCGTGCGTGCGTGCGTGCGTGCGTGCGTGCGTGCGTGCGTGCGTGTGTGTGTGTCTCTGCGTACGCGCATGCATTTTTGAGCTGTGCGGGCATGTGCATGTAGGTGTGTTTTGCTGTGTATGTGACTGGATTTGTGTGTGTCTGATGCCAGGTTTCTGTGTCTGTCTGTCCATGTGTGTTTATCTGCATCTGTCCGAGGCCCTATTATGGATTTGAAATAAGTCGCTAACAGTAAACACAGGGTCAGGGAAGATGAGGAATCAAAACAAGACGGGCCCTGGACCCCTGAGCCTCCATCCACATTGTACTCTAACAGGATTAAAGCTCACTTGGCCGGTGCATTTGCATACTTTAGCCCTGTTGAGGGTCACTTGATGTCTCCGCATCACTTTGATTGCCCTAGCGTGACTTTGCTGGTCAGGGAGGAGACACAAAAGGGACACCATGCAAAACTGCAATTCTCCTTGGTGATGCAGCCTGCAACCTCAAAAGGCCCCAACTCTATTCCCAATCTATTCTCTCAACATTGTAAATAACAAAACAATGTTTGTTTCCTTTTTTGTTATGCCTGTATCCAGCTAGTACACTCAGCATCCAGTACACTCTACCTGGAAAATATTATTTTTACAGCCCCCCCTTCAAATGGAGTAATTTCCACCGTCTTCTTTTATTGCTTTAATTTGCATATAAATTAAGTGCATAATGTAGCTGTAAGGCAGACTATGCTAAGTATGCACTGGATCCCAGGGTTCCATTGTTTTATACATAAACCTCATGCATCTGCTAAATGATTAGGTGGGGAAAGTATCCTTGTCATTTTGAATTGCCTGAATAACTTCCCCCTATGCGTCACTCCGTGCTATTCTAGGGCAATGCAGATTGCACCTGTTCGCAATGCAGATTGCATCTCTTCGCAAATTCTTATCCGGGTTTGCACACATCGCACGTCAAATAATCAATATATTTTATCTTCAGTGATCCCCCCCCAACTTAATGCAACTTAATGTGTTGTCAGATCTATTGATGATGAAGAGGCAAGCATGTCACATCATAATGTAATGTAATGTCAAGTCAAATGACTACCTGTCAGCAGCGCAGCTCCAAGAGGCCTACTGATCCTGCTGGGAACTTCACCGCACTTTGACTGGAAGTTCAATGATACATTTGAATATTAGGCTATGTATATTACATTAGTCTATAACGTTTTTTTTCCCCCATTGATAGTGGGCCTATATTCTTCTTGAAATTGCAAATGCAAACAAACAAAAAACGGATAGCATTAGCTAACGCATAGACAAAGACTTATCAAGCTATTGAGACCAAGCACAAAAGTGTGACATTCGAGGCAGAACAAGAATTAATAGGCCTACATAGCGGAAGAAAAATTGATCAAAAATAAAAATCAAAAACAACCACAGAGAAAGGGCGTCATCGAGTATACTTGGAAAGAGCTGTTGATTATGACCTTACCATTATATTTTGCTGCACCAAACAGTGAGCTGGATGAAAATGTGCCGTGTTAACTGTGTCCCTCTACCGATAGACATCTGTCTTATTCAGATGTCATAATGCATTGAACTGAAATGTCTTCCATATTTCTGTATTCTGGGAAAAAGAAAACAAGTGGGATACGCAATAACTAGGCTACATTAATACGCGTATTGTGGCTGGAAATGTCCATTAAAAGTCTGAAATTAATTAATGCTGTACATTTATTCATTAATAGCCAAGCTACTCCACTCATAATATAAATCCAATGTAAACAGAAGTTATTCAAATAAATGATGCATGAGTGGTGTGCGTGTGTGTTTATTAAAACTCGGGGAGTTAATTGAACGTCGAAACCCAGAGCAGTTTGAACAACATTGGAAATAATTAAAAACAAAACCGACGAGAAGCCCAGGGGCGGTTAAATGGTTGGGCTGCTGTCCTCTCCAGAGAAGTGGGCAACTCTTAATTAAATCCGAACTCATTTATGGTTACGTAACAAACAGATAGGCTTATATTAGGACCAAGGAAATAAACTTGGTACATGACCATGTATTCCAATTGAATAGGCTTTATTGTGTGAGTTGGACGCAGCCAAATGAAGTTGGAAAACCTGTATTGTGAATTAATGATCAAATGAAAGAATGCAATTGCACTTTCAGGAGTATGCCCAGGAAATCAATAGGCTATAGGCCTATAGAAGATCAATTGGTATGATATTTCAAGGTTTGTTTTTGCCAATTGTTCATAGTTTACCATTTCTATTGTGTTGCACTTGTGCCAGGGTTGCTGCAATACGCAGTCATCCTTAATAATTAAGTGAGTAAGCAAGTATTAAAAAAAGGTAGAAGCATTTCATCTTGAACGGAGAGGAAATTACGAACAAATAATCCATGTCATATTATATGAATTTAAACTTTGCCATCGTTTTTCTCCTACCTGCACTATGCTGCGAACCACGTCCGTTGTCAAGTAGTAAGATAATGTTGTTTTGGGGTAATGCAAAAAATATGTGGTTTTTCCATATTTAATAGCATATGCCTACACTTATTTTGAGAAACTGAGAGCTATCTAGACAATATAGGTCCCAGTGTAGGCTTGTTGTTGAAGGTACATGTAACTTAGAAAATTGATTTAATTAATGAACCATTTTCATGGGATATAAAGATAAAGGCAATGTAGGCTACAGGATAGGCTACATATTTGCAGGGAATAGCAATATCCTGGCGTATTTTGTCGCACAGGGGAGATTTTAAAGAAGATAATGCTTCAAGCCCACGCAGGAAAGCACCTAAATCCCATATACACCTGCAAAGCATAGTGTCGATCAATTGATAACTAAGTTGAAGGTAGTTTGGAGAACTAAAACAATGCCCTAATATTCGATAAAAGTGGACAATCTTCCAGCTCAGTCGTATTACGTAGCCTATTAGGTGAACAAGTTCAAACGAAGGCTATATAAAAGTGTTATATGGGTTTAGCTACTCGGCCTACTTCTTCTGTCCATGAAGTAGGCTGGACTAGACTCTATTTCAACGAAAGCAAGATGATATTGTCATTGTTCATACTACAACTATTGTTTAGAAGCTCATGGCGGTTAGTTTCTTCGCCCTCACATTCATAAACGTATATTGGTTCCTTTCGGGCAATTCAGATTGTTAGTAGGGGACCTCTTCACTGAGGAATCTTGCTATTTTTTATGAATGTGTTTTTCATATTTACCTTTGCGTGTTTGTTTCCTATGCTCCTGCCATGAGTGTGTAATTGCTTCGTCTTGGGTTCCCTCGAAAAAAAGACCTTGGTCTCAATGGGACCCCCCCCCCCCCCCTCCGTCTTGGATTGGACTGCAGAAGCTTTTTAGTAGACCTTTTTCTTACCTTGTTCTATTACATTTTAGCTAAACATCTACTAATATCTACTTTTATGAAAGTGTGTCCTTTAGTGCTAACCTGGGAGAGTTAACAAGATGTTTTTGTTAGGCGTATGTCTGATAAACGCAGTAACCTATTTGAGAATCATTACACCGAGTTCAAATGTCAACATTTTAACATAGAAATTTAACCAAGAAAAAGTATCGCTGTCTTCGAATTGAAATTGACGACTGGTAGGCCTGATGTAGCCTATAGGTTGTGCTATAAATAGAAATGACTTGTTTTGACTGCCCGGTCTGACCTATGGCTTGCCCATGGGCTTTGAGACACAGACACAAAGACCGGTGCTGCCTCGTCGGGACATTTAAGCTATAGGCTATCCCAATGAGCAATATACCGGCATTGAAAACAACGCGTGTCACGTCGCAGGGTGCACCGGGAGGCTTATCAGACATAAACGGAGGTTACAGGCCGAATGGGAACTTAGTCCAAAATAATCACGTAGGCTAGGGTAGGGCAAGAGTGGCCTATATAGCAACTAGATTGAATGGAAATACGTCTCTTTACGAAGAAAGACTAATGAATTTGGCCTTTGAAACTGATAGTGCACGGAAAAGGCGGCAACTATTCAGTTGGAATCTGATTTTTCATTTTTTTTATTCCATAAATATGCTCTTTAAAGATCTGATTTTCCTCTGACCAATAAAATGTCCCATTCTTAGATCTTCTGCCTATGTTGGCGGTCCTCCATACCGCCCGGGTGTTTAATCGAATCTTGTAAATGCCGAGAATAGTTTAATAAGTGAAACGAGATCCATTCTGGAAAAATAGCTACCATGTGTGAAGATGTCCGGTGACCGTGGCAGGGAGCTAGACAAAAGGACAACCTAACTGTTGTTCGAGAAAGTACCCCAGTAACAGGAAATAAATAAATATACATCAAATCTATTTTTCATATATGTGTGTGTGTGTGTGTGTGTGTGTGTGTGTGTGTGTGTGTGTGTGTGTGTGTGTGTGTGTGTGTGTGTGTGTGTGTGTGTGTGTGTGTGTGTGTGTGTGTGTGTGTGTGTGTGTGTGTGTGTGTGTGTGTGTGTGTGTGTGTGTGTGTGTGTGTGTGTGTGTGTGTGGGAGGGGGCGCTGACTTAACAAGAGCAGAATTGATGTTGTTTTGGCTGGAACGTCATCTTGATGGTTGCCATAATAAAATGTCTCTACCACAAGGCCAAGTTATGAGACAGTATCCTATACAATGGAATCATACAATACAGTGTGTGTGTGTGTGTGTGTGTGTGTGTGTGTGTGTGTGTGTGTGTGTGTGTGTGTGTGTGTGTGTGTGTGTGTGTGTGTGTGTGTGTGTGTGTGTGTGTGTGTGTGTGTGTGTGTGTGTGTGTGTGTGTGTGTGTGTGTGTGTGTGTGTGTGTGTGTGTGTGTGTGTGTGTGTGTGTGTGTGTTCATCCGTTGCATATAGCTTTAGATGTTTTTTCTTAGGCATTTTAACTCATATGGTGAATTCTTGCAGCGTGTTCACCATTCACTTCAGTGGAGCTTAATATTCTGTTACATGCATGTTTATCTCTAAAAGCTTTTAATACCTTTGTGGTCATGTAGTCAAGCCTTTACGTTAAACATCCCTAAGCGTGTCGACTTTATTATCTTTATATATTTCATGAGGAGACTGGAAGTTCTATTTAAAGCACAACATAGCCTGCACAGAGATGATGACGTTCTGAATTGAGACACGCAGTTTCTTGGAGAAGACACCAGCCACCAGTGGTAAAGTACTTAAGTAAAACTACTTTAAAGTACTACTCAAGTAGTTTTTTTGTATCTGTGTACTTTACTATTTATATTTTTGACTACTTTGACTTTTACTTCACGACATTCCGAAAGAAAATAACGTACTTTTTACGCCATACATTTTCTTTGACAACCAAAAGTACATTTTCAATGCTTAGCAGGACAGGAAAACGGTCAAATTCACTCACTTATCAAGAGAGCATCCCTGGTAATCCCTACTGCCTCTGATCTGGAGGACTCACTAAACACAAATGTTTCGTTTGTAAATGTGTTGGAGTGTGGCCCTGGCTATCCGTGAATTAAAGAAAAAAAAGGAAACGTGTGCCGTCTGGTTTGTCTGGTATAAGGAATTTTAAATGATTTATACTTTTACTTAAGTATATTTTAGCAATTACATTTACTTTTTGTAGAAAGGCATTTTGTATAAAGGCATCTTTTTTTAAAGTATTACATTTAGCTACTTTTTCCACCACTGCCATTTAGAAACTTCATCCATGTTTTATACTACTAGCCTAAATGTAGACATACAGTATATCCCAATGATAAGGGCCGAGATAATGCGTGTACTCATAGTAATACAATATTATTGAAGAAAGAACAATAATATAATATGCCTACTAATCGTAATACTACTATTACTGTGTTGTCTGCTAAATGACTTAAATGTAATGTAATGTTTTCCCCCAATAAACGAATAGTTAAAAATAAAAAAAACTTCCATGCGTGCACTGTGACCTTGACGGATATAGGCATGCCTATAGGTTACATGGTTTCCGTGAGTGTGTCGGCATTATGGTAGGCTAGGCTACACGCCTGAACCTTCTGGCCTATTTATTAACAAGCAAGGTTTGCATAGCAAATGGCATAGCTCGTGGGAAATATATGCATGTCAACATTATCTGAATTAACTCACTTAAAAGGATGAGGAATGTCTTAGAACAACATTTAAAAAGGTAGGTTTGTTTTGCATTACAGGAAATAATTATGTCACTGAAGTTTTAGATTTTTCCAGAAAGCTCAACAAAAATAACCCATATTAGGTCATTGTCTCTTAGTACTTTATTTAAACGACATAGTGTTAGTCCTGGGCCTTAGTTTTCAACGATTTACAAACTACGCTTTTATGTATAGAATTTCAATGACGAATGAAACTGTAGAACATTCTACATTTTTTATTTATTTCAGACTACATATTCTCTGAACATATTAAAATCTTTGGCTTGGCGCGTCGGTTCAGAAACGCAATCTGCAGAATTGTGAGAGATTGGGGAGAGGGGCGACAGAAATCACACAAAAAAATCTAGGAGTCAGACACTTATACTAAAACAATGGCCAACAACATCATAAGAAAAAGAAAACTTTAAATCTCCAGCAAGTAGGGATTGATACAGACATAACCTTACCTGAAATTAAATATGTACAACGTCATATTGTTTTGGCTATATATAAACTTTAATAATGTTCGTATTTTATATAATGATGTCCATATACTGTATCATAAACAGAAATCGGTTTTAAATAGAATCTGTCCCAGTCAAATCGTATTTACCTCTTTCTTTTTCAGTTCACAAAAGAGTTCAAGCACTCTGCTTCAGTTCAGCATCTATTTTTGCCCTACGCGAGGGGGGGAATTCACTCGCTATCATCCTTCTCCTCTTGGACCGTGGTTGTGGAATGGTTGTACAGTCCTTGGGCCATGAGTTGGAGAGCCAGGCCGTTCTTGTAGCCATTCCCCTTTTTGATTTTTGCCCTCTTATTCTGAAACCAAATTTTTATTTGGGATTCATTGAGATTCAGTTCTGTGGCCAGTGACTGTCTCCGTTGTTCTGTTATGTAGCGATTTGCCTGAAACTCGGACTTAAGTCTCTGCAGCTGTTCAGCCGTAAACGCGGTTCTGGGTCGCTTGTCTTCTTTCTCATTTTTCTTCTTTTTCAATTTCCGTGTCCTTGGGCCTGATGTAGAAACAACAGTGAAACGAACACGTAAATATCAGTTAGTCCTAGGCCCAACAAACATTAATTTACACATGACTAAAACAATGGAGTATTTCAATGTAATAAATATTGTTCATTGCTAAATGTGTGTTTGCAGTCATTGCGACCATTTTGCATCAGGCGCAAGGTGCAAGGCTAAATGATGAACAGTTGTATTTACACAATTCATTCATTTGAATATTCATAATATAAGAAATGCAGTAACACATATCTTCCAATTACATGATACAGAACCAAAAACATATAAGCAACGTCAAAACAATAAGTGGTGTTAGTGGTTAGTGGTGTGAATGACCGTTATCCACGATCGCGTGTCTACTTTGCGCATATGTTTAGGCCTAGGCTATATGTGGTCTACGAATTTCATAGTTTCCTCAAACAGATTGGATAATATCAATAATAACAATATAATATCAACGTACATGCCTATACTTTCTAACAGACTATTGTTGATTGGCAGGCCCTTTTTTTCTGTAGGCCTACCCTACAGACCGGTGCAGGCACGAGAACACACAGTCCTTAGCACAAGTAGGCCTAATAGCTCAGCTCAGACACTATTCCTCCGCTCATTCCATCAATGTGTGTAACAAAAACTCGGTGCCATAAAATGTAAAAGTAAACAAACTTAAGGCAAACATATTTGGTTATTTACTATTTCACTAGGCTATGGTTAGACCTACATTGCAATAGATCTATCTAAAACGCCATTGCACTGGAACGTTAGGCTACTGTCTACTCTAGCAAGTTGGTATTGAGATACTTGTCTAGTCTATCCACAGCCATGTAGCGTGCACATAATTACATCTGAGAGGTTCATAATGTAGCATATTCACAGTGCTAATATTGCGATAAAGAAGATACATGGATATAGCCTCATCGTTTATCTTTTTACGACACACTTTTTGCAAAAGTGTTACCTAACCGCTGTATTGGCCGAGCGCATAGCTAATATAGGCCTACTATTCATCCATTCGATTGACTTCTCCAAAAACGCAGACGACACAACAAAATGTAGGCTGTCATTTCAGGGGGGGGAAACTATCTCTATAGGGTAAAAAACACAACTAGGTCGTATATTGCAAAATCAAGCTGCGGATCCCAATTCAGTCAGTGCATTGTAGCATACGGTTTAATTCTGTTCGATACTGTATTGTGTGAAACTCAACTATATGCTTCTACTGCTATCATAAACACAATATATTGTGCATAAACGTAGACTATGTAGCCTTGTACTTTTTAATTGGCGGGATATTTTTATTGGAGATTTTCATGCGCGTTATTGACTGTAGCCCTATGTGATATTCATTTCGTAATTTGGAACCACATGGGCCAAAATAGTTTAACATGTAACGACAGGGGTCACGTTTACCTGCAGATACAGGCTAATTTCTGAATACAATAACAGTATTAGGCCTACAATAGCAATAACATACACAGGCTAGGGCCTACTTGCCTAAAATATAACATAGGCTATTTGATTAGCTAAAACAATTGGTTGGTTAAATCCATTTTCGTATGCCTACAGACCAGACCAGATATCATTCCCGAAAGATATCGAAACCAATCGGCCTAGTGTTTTTCCCCCCAGAGTCATATAGCCTAGGCCTAAATCGTATAGCTTAATCAGTCAATAAATCACTTTAGTCAATCGATAAATATTTTCTGAATTCTGAATCCCATGTCAAGTTCAGAAAGATTGTGGATAATAAACCGCCAAACATATTGACGAGGCAGTCTATACAAACCCCTTGATTTACACCATAGGCCCGTCAATATGTTCGTCGGGTGAAAAGAAAGTCAGCTATTGTAGTCTAATTGAAGGACGTACTGGTTGACTCATGTAGATAATATAGACTAAACTATTTGATTAATCTTTTTTTTTCTATTTTTTTTTTCGTGCATATTTTGCAATTTTGGCGATTTGGAGACGGCCTACAGTGAAGGCTTGCCTAACAGCTAACAGTCAGAATAGGCATGTGGTGTGAAGTAAAACAAGATAGTAAAAACAAAACGACCACAGGTAAAGTGGACGTTTCGGTGACCACTCCTTTCAAGTTTGTCTTGTTCATGCAACACTTTTCAATTAGTTTTACATAAACAATGTGATAACACGGAGGACCGGTTTTCGGAATTGCTTTGTTTTGAGGAGAATAATTCAAATGAGGGAGGAGAATCAAGTTGCAGCCCAGTTGGTCTTCCTAACATGTTCTGCCAGGTCTTATTAATCGTTTGGTTTGAAATGCTCTCACCTAAACAAAGTGGCAATTGTGTGTGTGTGTGTGTGTGTGTGTGTGTGTGTGTGTGTGTGTGTGTGTGTGTGTGTGTGTGTGTGTGTGTGTGTGTGTGTGTGTGTGTGTGTGTGTGTGTGTGTGTGTGTGTGTGTGTGTGTGTGTGTGTGTGTGTGTGTGTGTGTGTGTTATTGTTAGATAGATTATGGCAAGTACTATAGGAATATGTCTAGTCTAGCCTACTATGATAATCCAGGCCTATCAGAGAGAGAGAGAGAGAGAGAGAGAGAGACAGAGAGAGAGACAGAGTTTACGATGTTCACATTGACCTATAAACTAGGCCTACTCCCAACACAACCAAAATAACGGACTTTCACATTTCACATCTACAGGGGTAAAATGATTCGGAAACTAGCGCCATACCAGATGATGGTCGATCCGAATATCTCGTGCAGTAAACCCACGCAGGCCATAACATCGGCGTAGATTCTTTAGCGGGTGGAGATCCTCCATTACTGGCATTCACAACCACTATTGACGCAGTGTCTCCATATCTCGTTGTGGTAGTCCCATTCCCTTCACCTTGTTTTGTCGAGCTCTGTTTCGAGGACGGCGAGGACGACGAAGAAGAAGTACTGTCACTACTGCAGTTGGAATCCTGGCAAAGGCTGCTCGCGTGAGATGGCCTGATGACCAAAGGGTTGACGTTTTCTCTGCCGGAGGTCTGCGCCCGCTCCCGGCTCCCAAGCTCCTTCTTGCAGCCGAAGTCTGGCCGCAGAATATTGTCAATAAAAAAGTTTGTGGTTCTATGTACTTGCTGTGCTGCCTGGTGGGGCAAAATGGGAGGAGATGGTAGATTCGGGGAGAGGGACACGCTCTCTCCCTCAGTCGAATCACGGCTGTTTTGATCAATTCGCTCTTCCATAACTGGTACACTTTTGGCTGGAGCGCAAACTCTCCACGCCAAACTCCACTTGTTGCTCAATACCGTATCCGAATAATAGCAAACAAAAATGATATCTGACTATATTATGAAGGAAGCCTATATAAAATACTTTTGATAAATGTGACAATGTTCTACACTGTCGACATGTTGTCTACGAAAGCGATCCAAGTGTCACAATAGCCCTGCGCTACCACGACTGACTACACATCGCGCGCAGCAGCGTCGTCCCTAGCATTCTCTAATGTATGTCAGCGCGATCTTTCTAAACTCTCCTAAAACCCGTTATCCCTCTCACACACTTTTTCCCCCCACACCAACCGGAAGCACGTGAGTGCCAACACACGTGCAATAGACCAATCACTTGTGTAGATCCGCGCTGTCAGAAGTGACGACGTCCAATTGAATTTGACGAATCTCAGCAAATAAATAATATATGGCTTTTAGGCACCAAACAAGGGGTCTCAGCGGTGCGCTCTTCTCTCATACCAAATTACTATGCTCATCACCGATAGAGGAAAACCTGGTAGGGACATTGGGCTGGTACCGAAATGTTATAGGCTACCAATACATTTAGGCCACCAATGGCTCCCGTTAATTTGTTTATCGACTTGATTGCCTTCCACTCTCCTACCACCGAAAGGTGATATGTGAATGCTTTTCTTAAGTCCTCTTCCTCCACATTTGGCAGGAACCGTAGCCTATACAATTGACATGCAGTATGACATTTATCCCACTCCAGTTGATGTTTTTCCTGTTTGTATCTAATATAATAGGTGTGTCAAATTGACAACCCGTATCTTAAATGACTATCTTATCTAGGCTAAAAAATCCCTATGATAGTTGTATAATTACGCATGCGTAATTTCTGCTTTCCAACTGGATAACTCACTTGATAAACGCTTGTAATCATCCTCACCTGTGCATAGCCTGACTTTGGCCGGTCACGTGCTTGTAGGTATAGGCTATATTTACATTTCTATAAAGAAACAAGTTACGTTAGTTGATGGAGGTGGTAGGACGTGATGGAGGTGGTTTGTTTGAGCCTTTGTATCAGACCTATAATAAGAAGTATTAGGCCTAATGGAGATAAAGTGATGCAACATATCTCATATCAGGCTAATCATTCATGAACCCATTCCAAGGTGGCCTGTATCGTAAAATTGAAAATTGTTTATGTTCACTCTCATTTGATTAAGTTTAAACGGGCATACAATTTGCATTGCTATAGGCCTATATCTGTGTCACTGTAGTCTATAGGCTACACCACAGGTGCAGTTGGGTGAGGGTAGAGTCTAATTAAACATCACTACAAATCCAACATTACAATCCCAGATTGAAACATAGATATAGCAGCAAACAAAACGAAACAAACACACATTGGAGACACCATAGGCCTTATATGTTTGTTAATTGAGAACCTCGGTTTTTTTGCAACGAGGTAGACGCTCGAGCTTCTTTGTTGTGTGACAACTTTTTTCCATGCTTATGGATATATTTTTTTAAAAATGACACATAAATAAGAGTAATTAGTCACGAAATAATGTATTCTGCTCGAAACTATAGGACTGATTCACATTCAACATGCTAGTATTGAAATCTTTATCCCATAAGCTATAGTGTTAGTGTGGGTAGTTAATTAAATTATAATTGGGACACTATCAATATGCTATTTAGCCAAGTAGCCATTGTGGAGACGCAGTCCCTTTTCAGGCGGTAAATGAGGACTCCGGCTCTTATCTTGCCCGCAAAGAGACGCCTTGAGAGGGGCCGCAAAATATAATTTATAGCTTTTAATTACTCTTCATTCCGCCTGATCAGCTTGGCGTTCATCACAGCAGAGTGAATAAAAGCCGGTCAAAAGCACTGTCACTATTCCCTGGCAAGGCGCTTAATCAAAGTAAGCAGGGCAATATTATGCGCTCAAGAGCACCCCGCGTAATTTCCTAGGTGCTGATAAAGCCAGTTGAATAATGCGGCGAGTCTTCTGAGACACCATTTACAGAAATGACTTTATTGACGGCTTAACGTTGGTAATTCATTTAGCCTTTCATGTACTGGACCTGGATTTGTTGCAGTAATAGGATGATAAATGCACTGACGGCCTGAAGCTCGTATTATTGAATATAGTGGGCTAGGGTGCAACACACACACACACACACACACACACACACACACACACACACACACACACACACACACACACACACACACACACACACACACACACACACACACACACACACACGCACGCACACGCACACGCACACGCACACGCACACACAAACACACACACACACAGTTACACACACACACACTTCTGCCTCCACTAACGTTAGCTGAAAAGCCCCCAGACAATTTCTAAACGAATGCTCCCACACTTTCTATTTATTTTCTAGGCCATGATCGAATTGCTTTCATACATTTTCGATTGCTTTACTATTTTGCAGAAAGACAACAGACTGGAAGAATACATGTGCTTTTTTGGTTGTGAGACTTAGGTAGGTGTGTGGTGGACTGAAACACCTGGCTGGCTACGTACTTGACCGCTCGGACAAAGACAGCCCATATGGATAGAAACGTTCAAGGATATGACCTCAATATACATGTGCCTCTTGCATCCCAGTCTAAGATAACTTGTGGTTTCGTACAATTGAATGTAAATGGGTTGGAGTCAGTTACACAATAACAATTAGGCAACAAAAGGTCAAACTGCACCTGGTCCCAAAGCAGTCAGCACTGGAGCACGCAAGCCAGCCCACAGCACTTGTAAAATCCAATGATCGTTGAGGGGATTGATCAGTGATTTGGGCTATCGGATGAAGTTGCAAAGACAGTTGAAAAGCATTGGTTTCATTCGGTTATTTGTGTAATCACGAAACACTCCCACTTAATGTATATCCCTTAAATTAGTCGAATAAAACAAACAAAACATGTTCCAAAATACATCGCTACCGTATGATGAACGATGTTGTCTGTTAAATTACATTTGGCCGTATTTTGACAATGATATGTCGACCGAGTAATAATCATAAACCCAGGCTACTGGCAACAGCAATATCAGTTTGTAATATTTCCCAAAACGAAGGTTTATCTGTAGTCAGAAGGACAGAGAACAATGGAATCAAATGCATTCTTTCATTTGAACAAAATATCAAACTTTGTAAAAAAAAAAAAAAAATTGAAATAGGTAGCCTAACTATCATAAAGCGAATGAATAACGGTACTGTCTCTTTGCGTCTTGAATTCTTTTCCCGTGAGAAAGGTTGACCCTGGTTAGCCGCTCAAGCGTTTGCAATGCTTATCTTTTTAGTACAGAGAAATATACAAGACATCATAAAGCAATCGGCCTACTATGAAATAACTGTAACATCAACTTTATTTGTTGAATAACTTTGCATTCAAGGAATATATAATACAAACTAATGTGATATTGTATTATTTTATACTTTATTATATAACACTATAATATGTTAGTATTACATTTCATCTGATCTAATCTTATGTCATATAATATTATATGATATTGTGTTTTTTTATAATACATTAGCTATAGCTTACATATTTTAGATGAAAAACTATTGGGTAGATTGATAATCCAATTTTTAAAACTGAAAATGCTTATCTCAAAAGCTAGTGTACTTTAATTAAGAAACTAGCCAAAATAAATGATCAATATGCTATTGAGCTAAATAGCCATTGTGAATTGTAATTATTCACGACCGTTGCCTCATATACGGAAGGCCTAAATTAGCTGTTCAGAACCCGGTCCGTTGCAATTGCGTGTTGCCTACATCTAGGCTAGCTTTGAACAATATTTACATTCGTCAATATACAACCATTGTATTACCAAAATAGCACATGCATTGTAATTGATTCAATTGTATACTCCTTGTAATAATGAAATAAAGTCACCTCTTATGGAAACGCTTCATCTGCTAGGCTTACTCATATGCAGCTTAAAGACCCATATAGGCCTAGGCGTATTTGATGTAGACAATTATCAAGTTTCAGATCGGTTACACGTTGTTTCTTCTATTCTAGAGATTCGAACTGGGTGTTGAAAAGTGCTCTTCCATTTCTCTGATAGGCTACAGGGCTTGATACAGTGCGAGACATTTAGATACGACTCCGGAATTGTGCTGTCCTCAAGTGGCCACTTCAAGAAATGGGCTTCCCTCGTTCCCAGTGACACCATTCAAGTCACGTTCAGCTATTCATAGTAATGATGGTGCCAATATAAAACCCATAAACAGTGTCACCGTTTAATAAGGTGTAAATCATATACTGTATGTTGAAATACGTTACTAGGAAATGTGTTAGACCTAAGCCTACTTTTTCCCTTTAAATTTTAATATATTTTTTAAAAGTTTAAGTTATTTTTGTATAGTTAGAATATATGGATGTGAATGTTATACATTTCAAGATTTATATCTTTCCTTGTGCAAATAGTTTCTCTTATCAACTGTCAAGTTTGACTTTTGGACTATACTTGGAAAATATTATTATTATTATATATGCGTCATCATCGTCTTTATAGTCGTCACTGTTTTTGGCCGAAACAGCTTCATGCAAGTCTTCGCAATTTACCAATTACATTAATATTACAAACTTGGGTGACATCTTGTGGTCATTCTTGTCATTGTTTTGTCTTATGAACAGAAGTTAAGGAATGAAGGAGGGATGGAACGGAGGGAGGAAGTAAGGATGCGAGAAAGCAAACCGCTTCAGAAATTCAAACAGGGATTCTTCTTATCATGTCCAGTAGATGGCAGACAATCGCTAATAAGCTAAATCAGTTCTGCAGCATGCTCTCAGTTGAATGTGCGGCGGTAACATAGCCATATACCACAACCAAACGTAAGATGCAAACAAGCAGTTCTCCAGTTCTCTGCTGCCAATGACTGGAACGAACTACAAAAATCTCTGAAACTGGAAACACTTATCTCCCTCACTAGCTTTAAGCACCAACTGTCAGAGCATCTTACAGATTACCGCACCTGTACATAGCCCACCTATAATTTAGCCCAAACAACTACCTCTTTCCCAACTGTATTTAATTAATTAATTTATTTTGCTCCTTTGCACCCCATTATTTTTATTTCTACTTTGCACATTCTTCCATTGCAAAACTACCATTCCAGTGTTTTACTTGCTATATTGTATTTACTTTGCCACCATGGCCTTTTTTGCCTTTACCTCCCTTCTCACCTCATTTGCTCACATTGTATATAGACTTGTTTATACTGTATTATTGACTGTATGTTTGTTTTACTCCATGTGTAACTCTGTGTCGTTGTATCTGTCGAACTGCTTTGCTTTATCTTGGCCAGGTCACAATTGTAAATGAGAACTTGTTCTCAACTTGCCTACCTGGTTAAATAAAGGTGACAAAAACAAAAAAAGCATGTAAACTATCAAAGGAGTAAGCATTTTAAGCATAGCTGTATGTTGCTGTACATAAAATAACATTTCTGTACATAAAGTATAATGTTTCAGCGTGTGAGACAAACATTTCAAAATGGCACTAAATTCTTCCTATTGATGAGCAAGCGTGCCCCATGACAGGCTTTCAATCCCCTCCTACTGTAATTAGAGAGCAGCATTGATAATTAGGTTATGAATAAAGACATCGCAGCATCCCAAATGGCAAATATTCCCTATGTAGTGCATTACTTTTGACAAGAGCCCATACGGGATAGGGTGCTATTTGGGACACATCCATAATCAATCATTTACAGAGATATTCCAAAGAGAAGATGACATGTGAATGATACCCTCTCACTGCCTCACAACCACTGTCTTCCTCTGTTGCTCTTTTCAAGGATGACTTGTATTTCTATTTCATGCCATGCCAATGTTGAGTAAATGTACATTGTGTCAATACACAGGACGACTGTAGAGCCTTGATTTGAACATGCAGGGCTGCTGGAGAAATGCAATGAACATGCACGCCACAGGAGGCTGTTGAGGGGAGGACAGCTCCTAATAATGGCTGAAAACGAGTGAATGGAATGGAATGGTATCAAACACATGGGAAGTGCAATACCATTCCATCTATTCCGTTCCACCCATTACTATTAGCCCATCCTCCCCAATTAAGGTACCACCAGCCACCTATGACGCACACCAACACCATCATTTGGGTCATATCTCTATCAGATTGCATTTAAATGATCTGTCTGGATTTTTTTGTTTGTTGAAGATGTCTGCACAAACATACAGAATGAAAAGAAAATCCTATTCAAAACCTCTCTCAGCCAAGGTTGTCTCAGCCAAGTTTTTTTGCACATCCCACTATCATCATCCACCACTGAAAGTCTCACCACACTCTTGAAATGCAAGAAGTATGCCCACAATCCCACATCTCAACCCTCAGACATTTATATGCCAGAGAGGTAGAGGAGATGTTTGCATACTAAACAGTAATTATCATTCTGTTCTCTCTCTCTCTATCTCTCTCTTTTTTTCACATACACATACACACACACAAACCCACACAAACACACGACGGAGAGCTTGTGGAGTTTGTCGTAGAGCTTAGGCTGAAGGGTCGGTCTGACAGAGCAATGGAAGGGAGTGGGAAGATGGATGCACACTAAACGTATTGTATTCACTACATTTTATACTTTCATATAATACATAATGAAAAATGTCTTCATCTGTTGTTTTTTTTAGAGCTTGTTTTATTGTCTACCCTTGCGGGGGAAAAGAAAGGACACTTTCAATCTTCAATCATTTTCAACTGACGTCTCCTAAACTTGAAGTCGTTCAGAGGAAGGAAACTGGAGGTCGTAGTTTCTGTGCCTTTCACCACTGAACACAAGGTCACAGTTGTTGTGCTTTTCAGACACCTTTCATGGCAGGTTTTGACCTTGTTTACAGTAGGCTGCTGTTGTGACTACCACAGCAGACATCACTGTGACACTCTGCTACGCGACTTGGGTCATGTCTTTCATTTAACACAGTACCCTTCTTGTTCTTCAGCCTCTCTGAGTATGTGCAGCACCCAGTGTAGGGTATGACAAAATCATTCATTTTTTCCAACTGCTTACACACATTTTTAAAAATGTCTCCTTTTTTCAAAACTCTACACACAATTCCCAAAGCTGCACACACAAAATGCAAAATGCCTCACATCTCCTTCAAAATGTAACACTGCATTCAAAATGCCATAAGCACATGTCAGAATGAAGCATTTGCATCAAATGGCAAACACTGCTTTCATAATAGTACATTTTTGGATATACCATGTAAACACTGTTGTTCTAAATCTAAAGCTCTTTTGTCTTTCATAGGCTTATATCTACATTTCAATACAATGTTCTACAGTGAAATAAATCTGCTGAGAGGGGTAACAAGTACACTGTAAACACCAATGCAATGTAGAAACATAAAATATTTCTTAGGCCAAACATTACTGTTGTATACAGTAGCATACAACAAAACCATAAACATGTGTAAACCAAAAGTATATTTTTTAGAATACAGTAAAGAACACAATTGTGTGTGTGGGGTCCCGGGGTGGGGGTGGGGGGGGGCAGTCATCAGTGCTGAGCTACGCTTCATCTCTTCTCCGGCCTGGGTCTGGCCACGATACTTCGTCCACAACACAAGATATGTTTTCTCTTGCCAAACATCGAGGGAGGTATCTCCTAGCATGGTGTATCCAACCTTGGACAGAGGCAACCTCTATGTCCCCACATGCGTCATCCATTGCCTGGAGAATCGGCATGCGGGCATAGGGTTGGCGATCATACACTTTCCAGCGCCAGGCTGAGAAGAATTCCTCTATGGGATTTAGAAAAGGTGAATATGGGGGTAGGTACAAAACTACAAATTATGGATGGGTGGTAAACCAGTTTTGGACCAGAACAGCCCGGTGAAAACTAACATTGTCCCATAAAACCACAAATCTAGCAGGCTCCTGATCTGGATCAGGGACAAGCATTGTGTAAATTGCATCCAGAAAAGTGAGCATATGGCGGTGTTGTACGGACCCAGTGTGGCATTGTGATGGAGGACCCCGTTTTGAGTGATGGCAGCACACATAGTTATATTACCCCCACGCTGTCCAGGGACATTGGTAATTGCCCTCTGTCCTATTACATTTCTTCCGCGGCGCCTGGTTTTGGTGAGGTTGAAGCCAACCTCATCCAAATAAATAAATTCATGGTGAATTACATGGGCATCCAGCTCCAATACTCTCTGTAACAGACAAAAGGATATACAAATGAGTATATATGGTATATCTGAATTACTGGAAGTAGTGTTGCATACATACCTCTACAAATTCATGTTGCATATTCTTGACTCTCTCAGAGTTTCTCTCAAATGGCACCTTTTAAAGTTGTTTCATCGTCACTCGGTGCCGTTGGAAGATGCGTTGTATGGTGTGACAGGCTTACAGCATTGATGTTGTTAAATATGGTGTCTTTATTCAAGCTATGCTCTCTTATCTCTCGAATCCTAATTGCATTGTTGGCCAAAACCATATTTATAATTGCAGTTTCTTGAACATCTGTAAACAACTGTCCTCATCCTCCATGATGTCTTTGCCTTTCCACTCTGTACAGAATTCAAACACAGTATGTGTTCAGCATAGGAACTGTAAACAATGTACAAAAAAATGTAGTACAGCATGATAACCAACCTCATTCATTCAATGCAGTGCAGTAAATGGATGGCTTAGAGTTATAAATGTTTATGCAATACTATGCAGTCATACGTATTTTACAGTACATTACTGTAATGCTAAAATAGTCATTAGATAGTTGCATACCTATTCTCATTTCTGAAGGTTTGAATTATGGACTCCACTGTAAATCAACTCAAGATGGGCTGGACTCTCAGTCCAGCCTCTCTCATGGTCAAACCGTGGTTGATCACATGATCAACAAGTGTTGCCCAAATCTCATCAGAGATGGCTATCCTTCCTTCTCTTCTTTGCCCTCGTCCTCTTCTTCCTCTTCCTCTTCCTCTCCCACCTACTCCTCTTGCTCTCTGTCCATTGTTGGCATCCATTGTTCAAAACAGGTAATCTGACCTTTGACCTATTTATAGGTCTATACTACAGTAAAGCAGTGATTGGTTACTGATCGGCAGGAGGGAGTTTTGGCCTTCCATGGTGACATCACCATGTGGTAAATTATACTGAACAAAAATATAAACGCACATGTAATGTGTTGGTCCATGTTTCATGAGCTGAAATAAAAGATTCCAGAAGTGGTCGATAGGCACAAAAAGACCATATCTCTCAAAAATGTGTTTACATCCTGTTAGTGAGCATTTCTCCTTTGCCACCTTACATGTGTGGCATATTGTTTTGGGGACAAGAAAGGGCCACTCTAAAATGTGCAATCTACCATAAACTGCCTCCAACACTGCTTTAGAGCAGGGATTACCAAACTTGAGTACGCACCCCCCCAGTGTAGCGCACAATGCCGTCGGGGGTACGCCAAATAAAAATGTGATTCACATTTACAGTTTTTTTTACAATTGCTAACAAGCGTTTACCTATACTTAAGATACTTTTTTCTCAACTCTTAACACAGCAACACGCCTACATCACACAATTAGCCAAATAGTAAATATTCTGCTCAAAACCACATTTTGTTCATTAAATACCAACTCTACATTTCAAAATGCTAAAAACAATAATGTCTCCACATACGCTAACTCTATCAAAACACGGCAAACCTGACTCAATATCTAATAATTCTGTCAAACCACTAGCACATGTTTTCTATCCAAGAGGAACATATAGTCAATCATAGCACAAAGACTTTCAAAATACTAACAGTTGATGGCATTTCAAAAACTGCATTACTTTTCATGTTTCAGTTCTGCCTGCAGACAATAGACAATATGACATACATTGTTTTCTATAATTCAGTTTCCTTTTACTGTAAACCACTCTACATTTTTTGTTTGAGTGTCGAATGTGTGCATTTAAATTTTTTGATTTATTTATTTCACCTTTATTTAACCAGGTAGGCTAGTTGAGAACAAGTTCTCATTTGCAACTGCGACGTGGCTATTGCGATCCATGTTTAATGAAACAAAGTAAACACGAATCAAATACAAAAACAATAAACGTAACACAAAAACCGAAACAGCCTAATACTGGTGCAAAGTAACACAGAGATAGTAACAAGGACAATCACCCACAAAACCCAACACCAAACAGGCAACCTAAATATGGTTCCCAATCAGAGACAATGACGAACACCTGCCTCTGATTGAGAACCATATCAGGCCAAACATAGAACTAGACAAACTAGACATGTAACATAGAATGCCCACTCAGCTCACACCCTGACCAACCAAAACATAGAAACATACAAAGCAAACTATGGTCAGGGTGTGACATTATCCCCCCCCCAAGGTGCGGACTCCGGCCGCAAAACCTGAACCTATTGGGGAGGGTCTGGGTGGGCATCTGTCCGCGGTGGCAGCTCTGGTGCTGGACGTGGCCCCCTCTTCACCGTAGTCTTAGTCCCCCACCTCGTCCGCTTCCGTGGCCTCCTAGCCATGGCGACCCTATTTAATGACACTGGACTGAGGGGCAGCTCGGGACAGAGGGGCAGCTCGGGACAGAGGGGCGGCAGCTCCGGACAGAGGGGCGGCAGCTCCGGACAGAGGGGAGGCAGCTCCGGACAGAGGGGAGGCAGCTCGGGACAGAGGGGCGGAAGCTCGGGACAGAGGGGCGGAAGCTTGGGACAGAGGGGCTGAGGGGCTCTGGCGCCTCTGGGCTGAGGGGCTCTGGCGCCTCAGACTCCGGCAGCAGCGCCGGACAGGCGGGAGGCTCCGGCAGCAGCGCCGGACAGGCGGGAGGCTCCGGCAGTAGCGCCGTACAGGCGGGGGGCTCCGGCAGCAGCGCCGGACAGGCGGGAGGCTCCGGCAGCAGCGCCGGACAGGCGGGAGGCTCCGGCAGCAGCGGCGGACAGGCGGAATGCACTGTAGGCCTGATGCGTGGTGCTGGCACTGGTGGTACTGGGCCGAGGACACGCACAGGAAGCCTGGTGCGTGGAGCTGCCACCGGAGGGCTGGTGTGTGGAGGTGGCACTGGATGGACCGGATCGTGAAGGCGTACTGGAGATCTTGAGAGCAGGACTGGCACCAACCGCCCTGGCTGGATTTTCACCCTAACCCGGCAGATGTGGGAAGCTGGGGTGTAGCGCACCGGGCTAAGCACGCGTACTGGGGACACTGTGCGAACCACCGCATAACACGGTGCCTGACCAGCACCACGCCTGCCAGGTTAGCACTGCTAGGAGCACTGTAGTGCTGAGATGGCACAGGACGTGCAAGGCTAGGGAGATGCACAGGAGGCCTGGTGCGTGAGGCTGGCACAGTCTTCACCAGACCTCTAGCACGCACCTCAGGATGAGTATGGAGAGCTGACCCAGGTGCCATTAAATCTCTGACACGCTCCGTCGGGCGAATGTCGTGCCTCATGCACCAAACCAGCAACTCCCTCATATCTCTCTCCTCCAATTTCCCGATTAACTCCTTCACAGTCTCTGCTTCGCTCACCTCCAACACCAGCTCTGGTTCTGAGCTCCTCCTTGGCTCCTCACGATAAACGAGGGGAGTTGGCTCAGGTCTGACTCCTGACTCTGCCACACTCCCCCTGTGCCCCCCCCCCAAGACATTTTTGGGGCTGAATTTCGGGCTTCTGTCCACGCCGCCGTGCTTGCTTTGCCAACCTCATTCTCCTGTAACCTTCCGCGCACTGCTCTATCGAATCCCAGGCGGGCTCCGGCACTCTACCTGGGTCGACCGCCCACCTGTCTATTTCCTCCCAAGTAGTATAGTCCATATTCTCCAAGTAGTGCAGCCTCTCCCACTGCTGCTGCTGCTGCTACTCGTTACCACGCCGCTTGGTCCTGTTGTGGTGGGTGATTCTGTAAGGGTTTTCCTGTGGTGAAGGAGAAGCGGACCAAAATGCAGCGTGGTGGTTATTCATGTTCTTTAATAAAGGAACTAGATATGAAATTAACTAACAAAACAATAAATGTGCGAAAACCTAAACAGTCCTATCTGGTGCAAACACAGAGACAGGAACAATCACCCACAAACACACAGTGTTGTATGATTCTCAATCAGAGACAACTAATGACACCTGCCTCTGATTGAGAACCATACTAGGCCGAAACATAGAAATACCCAAAACCTAGAAAAACAAACAGACTGCCCACCCAACTCACGCCCTGACCATACTAAATAAATACAAAACAAAGGAAATAAAGGTCAGAACGTGACAGAAATCAAACACAGTATGTGTAAATGCTTTTCCGTATTGTGACGTAGAAGTCCGTCACTGGCCGCGGGCAGCATTTGGTTCTTTAACGCACACACATATTCATCACTCCTCCCTGCGCCATTATAAGATAAGTTAACAATGTGGGTCGACACACAAATTAACTTCTGTCTTGGTGCATGCATTTCACACTTGTCAATGTTCATATTTGAGAGATACAATAATTATTATACTTATCAATGTTGTGGATGAGCGCATTGTTTGTTTGTTCTGTTCCTCTCTCTCCATCTCTGTAGCTTCCGGGTATGCTGGAAAAGGACCCGAGCTAAGGGAATTGGGTTGGCTTTATAGTGCCTGTCCCAAATGGCTCATTAATGCATATGGGCATATTGAAAGATACTGTCAGTAGTGATGTAATGTTGTAAATGTTATGTTGTGATATTGTTTAAAACCGTGTTGCAATGTATATCCTTTAGTATGTTTAGTTCATGGAAAATGTAGGTTTGTATTGTTAATTGATTAGGTTTGTATTGTTAATTGATTAATTCATTAGAGTTAATTGTTCTGAGGGGAGGGGCTAGCCCTACAAAAGGAGCCTCTCTTTCAGTCATGGAGAGGCATTTTTGGATTGAGCTGTGGATGGGGCAGCATTGTTTTTAAGCTGTCCCATAAGGTAGACGTTGATGGCAGTACTGTTGTTTTTTGTTCCGGAATCACTTGTAAATAAACACCTTTGCACAGAAGAACTTTTTGCGGCTCCGCCATCTTTTTATTTTGATAGAGGTTAGGTTATCCAGTTTAGCCTTCTGGCCTACTCTACGTGACATATGGTGGCAGTGGTGGGATTTGAACCCACGCCTCCTTAGAGACTGGAGCCTCAATCCAGAACCAAGACACAGGTGAAGTCCTTCCTAGGTCTGGCAGGGTGGTACCGGAGATTCATTCCACAGTTTTCGACCATCGCTGTCCCTCTGACCAACCTCACTTCGAAGGGGGCCAGCAACCCTGTGAAGTGGACTGAGGAGTGTGAGGAAGCCTTCATGACACTGAAAAACCGACTGTGCTCATTCCCTGTTCTCCAGACCCCTGATTTTCAGAAGAGATTCTCGTGCAGGTGGACGCTTCGGCTGTAGGAATTGGAGCTGTACTGGCCCAAGGGGAGCCAAGAGAAGAGCTTCCTGTGCTGTACCTGAGTCGAAAGCTGTTGCCCAGGGAAACCAGGTATTCTACAATCGAAAAGGAGTGCCTGGCTATAAAGTGGGCCCTGGATAGCCTCCGTTACTACCTTCTTGGGAGGGAATTTGACCTGCACACGGACCACAGAGCACTGACCTGGATCCAGACCATGAAGGACCGGAATTCTTGTGTGACCAGGTGGTATCTGGAGCTCCAGCCCTTCAGGTTCTGTGTCCGTCACAAGGCAGGAAAAGAGAACGTTACTGCGGACTACCTATCAAGGCTCCCGCTTCAGGAGAGGAGGAAGGTAAGAGCCCGACCGCGGGGCCAAAGACAACCAGAACTGGGTGAGCTGCTGACTGAAGGAGCAGTTGGGGGACCAGAACCACACCCAACCATGGTAACCCTTTTTCAGCAACTTTTCACCTGCATTGAGAGGAGGGACGAAGACCTCAAGCAGGAGTTACGTGGCCTACGCCAATCTATCCTCACAGCTCCCCACCAGGCGGAACTCGTCAGTGAGAGCCCAAGATTGGGTCTTCCAACACCAGGACGACAAAGGCTCGATGCAGCAGAGACTTCAACTCCACAGCAGGCACCCCAAGCAGTAATGAGGCCAGCACCAGGAGACCAGTCCAGCAGGTCCATACTAAATAAATACAAAACAAAGGAAATAAAGGTCAGAACGTGACAGAAATCAAACACAGTATGTGTAAATGCTTTTCCGTATGTCCTACTGTATGTACTGTAACTCATGTTTACATGTAGCATGTAGTATAAAACTCACTATATAACAAGACATATTGGATAGACACCATACCTGGACGTATTGGTGCCGGAGTGTCTTGACACGCTCACTGTCCCTTTCAAAAGGAACTGTGTACTACTGTTTCATTCCAACTCTGTGATTGGTCAGAGTCGGAGCCAATGGTAGTCAGGCTGATGCTTTCCACGTTGTGAAATACCAGATTGTCCTCTACAATTTTGCATTGTCAGCAATGTCCAATCCTACAATGGCATACTCTTGGTCTTCACTGAGCTTTCCTCTTCCCCCAGAGGTAGGAAGACGTTGCATCATTTAGAGGAACAAAAATACAACATATGTACAGTATTTGCATTGGGACTGGTGGCCTACAGTTACTGTGAGACATAGCAACAGTAATGATAGAAGAAGCCCTTGTGAAATGCATTACATACCTGTTTGTTGAAAATTCCAGATAATGGAAGCCACATTTAACCGTCTGAGATTAGGCTGGACTCTTTCTCAGCGATATACCATGGTTTATCACATGGTCTATGATGGTGGCTCTTATTTCATCAGTGACAACACCTCTTACTCTCCTTTGAACACCACCACACATTTTTACTCCACTCCCCCTCCTTCTCCCTTGCCCTAGTCCAGCTACTCCTCTGCCTGGTCCAACTACACCTCTGCCTGGTCCAACTACACCTCTCCCTGGTCCAGCTACTCCTGTCCCTGGTCCAACTACTTCTCTGCCTGGTCCAACTACTTCTCTGCCTGGTCCAACTACTCCTCTGCCTGGTCCAACTACTCCTCTGCCTGGTCCAACTACTCCTCTGCCTGGTCCAGCTACTCCTCTGCCTGGTCCAGCTACTCCTCTGCCTGGTCCAGCTACTCCTCTGCCTGGTCCAGCTACTCCTCTCCCTGGTCCAACTACTCCTCTCCCTGGTCCAGCTACTTCTCTCTCTGGTCCAACTACTCCTCTGCCTGGTCCAACTACTCCTCTGCCTGGTCCAACTACTCCTCTGCCTGGTCCAACTACTCCTCTGCCTGGTCCAACTACTCCTCTGCCTGGTCCAACTACTCCTCTGCCTGGTCCAACTACTTCTCTGCCTGGTCCAACTACTCCTCTGCCTGGTCCAACTACTCCTCTGCCTGGTCCAACTATTCCTCTGCCTGGTCCAACTATTCCTCTCCCTGGTCCAACTATTCCTCTCCCTGGTCCAACTACTCTGCCTGGTCCAACTACTCCTCTGCCTGGTCCAACTACTCCTCTGCCTGGTCCAACTACTCCTCTGCCTGGTCCAACTACTCCTCTCCCTGGTCCAACTATTCCTCTCCCTTGTCCAGACATTTTTTCTTTCTCTCTGCTCCTCTGTGTTGTTTTGTATCCACATTGAACAAAATCAATCCAAAGAGTCCCATTTTTACTGTGTATGTCCAAGTAATTGAAAGAACTACAACACCTGGTTATGTTGAGATTGGAATCAGCTGTGGTTGGTCTATTTTACACAACGTACAGTAAATCAGCTATTTCTCAATGTTTTAATGATCTGTTCATTCAAAAATGCTTATCAGCTGTTTCAATATAGCTTTTGAGCTGCTGTTGCAGAAGTAGAGGTTTTATACTATATTTAAGATTTTGAACATTAGATGTTCATTTCTGGCATGCTGTGTGCAAACATTTGTAAATAAGACAAGAAAGATATTTGATTTTGGTATTGGGTAAGCTTGTATGTAAAGAAAATGTAAGCATTTTAGAAATGTATTAATTGCCTGCATATTCTGTGAAAACAACATGACTTGTGTTAATGGTATAATCCACAACAGATGGATGTTGTGCTAATTGTGTTTAGAGTTTTGAAAATGTGACTACAGATTGAACAAAAGGATGTTAGTGATTGTAAAAAATAGTACAAATTAAAAAATTTAATAAATATTGAAAAAATAAATATTTTACTTAACATTTTCACAGTCAATTTATATTTTCCAATGGGGCTATACATTTAGGTGAGTTCTTTTGTTGCTTAAGTAGCCAAAAATAAAATTAAACTATCTAGTGTTCAGCGAAATAACAACACAATGTCAAATACATGTAGCCTAGTCAAATAATTAACATCCAATCACATCAACCGTTAATCTCTCGTGCGGGAATTCCACTAACGGTCCGTATGTAGTCAAACGTAGTTGCTGCTCATGTTGGTACAGTATCTGTACTGATGGTGCAAAAGCCATGACAGGGAGACATAGTGGAGCCATAATGCACGTGCAAGCAGTTGTTCCCGACGCCATTTTGGTACACTGCAGCATCCAACTAGAAGCTCTTGCTGCCAAGGGAATGCCTGACAGCTTGAAAGACATTTGGACACTACAGTGAAAATTGTTAACTTTGTTAAAGCAAGGCCCCTGAACTCTCGTGTATTTTGTGCATCGACCATGTAACACTTTTACAACATACAGAAATGCTCTGGTTATCAAGGGGCAAAGTATTGACACATTTTTTTTAAATTGAGAAACAAGCTTAAAGTTTTCTTTACTGACCATAATCTTCACTTGTCTGACCGCTTGCACGATGACAAATTTCTCACACGACTGGCCTATCTGGGTGTTTTTATCTCGCCTGAATGTTCTGAATCTAGGATTACAGGGACTTTCCGCAACCATCAATGTGCGGGGCAACATTTAAGCTATGATTAAGAAGTTGGAACTCTTCTCTGTCTACATTAACAAGGACAACACACAAGTCTTTCCATCATTGTGTGACTTATTTTGTGTGGAAATGAACTCAAGCTTACGGGCAATGTCAGATGTGATGTAGCGAAGCACCTGAGTGACATGGGTACGCAATTACGCAGGTACTTTCCCGAAACGTATGACACAAACAACTGGATTTGTTATCCCTTTCATGCGTTGTTGTTAAGACACTGATGCCCTTTGCAACCACGTACCGATGTGAGAGTGGATTCTCGGCCCTCACTAGCATGAAAACTAAATACAGGCACAGACTGTGGGAAATTATTTAAGACTGAGACTCTCTCCAATACAACCCAACATTGCAGAGTTAAGAGCATCTTTTCAAGCACACCCGTCTCATTAACCTGTGGTGAGTTATTCACAATTTTTGATGAACAAATAAGGTTTTATATGTAAGATGGTTAAATAAAGAGACAAATTATAGATTATTATTATATCATTATTTGTGCCCTGGTCCTATAAGAGCTCTTTGTCACTTCCCACGAGCCGGGCTGTGACTAGAACTCACACTCATTCTTATGTTTAATAAATCTATCGTATAGTGTATGTGGCAGGCTTACAATGATGGCAAAAAAAACTACATTTGAGAGTGTGCTGATCCCGGTGCCAGTGGGGGTACGCAACTGGACGTTGAATGTTTGAAGGAGTACGGGACTATAAGTTTGGGAACCACTGCTTTAGAAGATTTGGCAGGACGTCCAACCGTCCTCACAACTACAGACCATGTGTAACCACGCCAGTCCAGGACCTCCACATCTGGCTTCATCAGCTGCAGGATTGTCTGAGACCAGCCACCCGGACAGCTGATGAAACTGTGTGTTTGCACAACCAAAGAATTTCTGCACAAACGGTCAGAAACCATCTCAGGGAAGCTCATCTGTGTGCTCATTGTCCTCACCTGGGTCTTGACCTGACTGCAGTTCAGCGTCGTAACCAACTTCAGTGGGCAAATCCTCACCTTTGATGGCCACTGACACGCTGGAGAAGTGTTTCAACTGTACCAGGCTGACGACAGTCGTGTGGGCGAGTGGTTTTCTGATGTTAACATTGTGCCCAGAGAGCCCCATGGTGGCGTTGTTGTGATGGTATGGGCAGGCATAAGCTATGGACAACGAACACACTTTCATTTTGTCGATTGCAATTTGAATGCACAGACATACCGTGACGAGATCCTGAGACCCACTGTCGTGCCATTCATCCGCCCGCCATCACCTCATGTTTCAGCGTGATAATGCAGGGCCCACATGAAAAATGTCCCAGTTCTTCAATGGCCTGCATACTCACCAGACAGGTTATCAATTGAGTATGTTTGGGATGCTACGTGTATGACAGCTTGTTCCAGTTCCCTCTAGTATCCAGCAACTTCACACAGCCATTGAAGAGGAGTGAATTAATTTATTTCAATGGACTGATTTCCTTATATGAGCTGTACCTCAGTAAAATAGTTGAAATTGATACATGTTTTGTTTATGTTTTTGTTCAGTGTAATTAATAGATCAATAAGAAAGTAAATTCCAAACCTTTCTGCCAATAACAGATAACTTTCTGCATTCCCGCCCCACTCAAATCACTCCCAGACAGTCTTAGCTAAATTCTTGCTTGAGAAATTGCCTTTTGCTAAGAAGCTATTTTCGTTTGTTTTTAATTGAAAACAACCACAGTAAGGTACCCAGAAATGATTTGATATTGAGCTAAAAAATGTTATTTTGATGAGAATGAGCTGTCAACTCCTTTGACCCGCCCCCGAAACAAACAAACAAACAGAAATAGTGTTTTATGTAAACCAGAGAATATTAATGGATTTATATAAGGGCTGTCTAGAAAAATGGGGGAATGAGTGGGGGATGAGGGGGGTAAGATGGGGTTGGCAAACGTCTCAGGGCCCAGAGGAGGAGGGGGAGAGGGGGGCACAGCTGGTAGACCTGTGAAGCAGAGCTAGGAAAGGATCCAAGTCTCTACTATACCCTCTTCAACTCCTCTCCTCTTTCTGAATTTCTTCCGCGTGTTCTTTATTCTAACAATTTAAACATTTTGCCCACAGTAAGGATTGGTGAACTTTAGAGAGAAGTCATAGATGTGACACCGTGGCCCTCCGTCCCCTCAACCCACAGCAAAACACAAACAAGAAGTGATTACAGTCGAAAGCCATAATTATGAGTAGTCAAAATGAGGGCCAGCACACTGTTTTGATTAGTTTTTGTTGTGGGATTCTTGTGTTTTGTGATGTCGTTTCAAAATTTGACTATATTCTCGTTGTTAGATATGATGTCTGTGGACGTACTTGTCATATTTTGATTGCTGGCCACGAAAGAAGAAAATACAGTATGTTGCATTAGTTGCCATGCTTAGATTGATTAAGGAATTGTACCCTCTTCAAACACAATGGCCTCATCATAGTGAGGAGTCCTGCACAGACCAATATTGCAGTAATTTGACCAAACCTTGTTATTTTCTGAGTCCTTTTCTTCATTCATCAACGCTACAATTAAAAGCACAATCTGCAATTTCAACATTGAATGTATCTGATCAACAGGAAGTATTCCCTTCAAGATAATCCTTTATGTTGGTGAAGTCACGATTTGAATGTCAAATCTCCGACAGGGAGGTTTAATTTGCTCTTACCAATCAAACATATTTTGTTCTTCAGCTGTTGAGGCTCATTAGTAGCCTGTGGATGTAGCCTGTGGGACCTCATCTCCCATTCAGCATTGTGGAGCCACTAACCTTTCTCAATGCCCCTGGAGGAGCAACTATCTCATTTGTATACAAGCCATGTCAATTTCAATGTTAAAGGGCAGCTAAATGCAATTTGTGTTGAGGTGAGCTTTAAAACAAAGGAAGTGGAAGTGTCTTTGTCTTAGTTTCCCTGATAAGTGTTTGGGATTTGTTTGACTTGTTTTTCTGATAGGCATATTGTATCCTGATTAGGGTTGCACAATTCTGGTAACGTTCCCAAGATTCCAAGGTTTTCCAGAAATACTGTTTGGAAGATTACCACAGGAAATCAGGAATCTTCCATCCAGGGTTTTGGGGAAAACAGACATTTTTGCAACCCTATCCCTGATCTGATTGAGTTGATGGTGTTGTGAGTGTTCCGTGTTTGCTTTGGGGTTTTGGCTAATGTCTTCTGGTTTCATCATCCTTTTCTCCTTTTACCAAACGTTTGATGCATTTTTACTCAAACCCCTGTTTGATTATCAGAATACATTTTTTTCACCTTAATCAGGAGTAAAAATGTGAGAAACAAATACAATAGAATGACGAATGGGCCACACAAGCACGATCATCTCAAAAGCCGGAAAACTCAATGACAAAGAGTTGAAGACTGGCAGAAGCTGAACGATTATGTGTCATACACAAGTGATAATGATCAGAGTGCCTGAGGAGGAAGAGAAAAGGATGAGAGAGGGAGGTGTGTAGAGGTGGTTGAAGGAAATGCAGAAGGCATGATGACAACTCCCTAAACTGAGATTCTGAGAGGAGTCAGTGAGAGCCCCCATCAGCCCCCATTGGTAACCCATTGGATGAAGGGGGATAAAGAGAAAGGGATGAGAGAGGGAAGCGTGTAGAGGTGGTGGAGAGTGCAGAGTGAGTGATGGGAACCCCCAGTTCTGAGAGGTACGAGCGATCCTTCCCTTGTACCCCGGGGGGGGTGGAGGAGGGAGGGAGGGGGTGGGGGGGGGGGTTGTCATGATGGATCACCGCATCCCTCTAAGCTCCTCATCATGCACAGGGTCCAGCCTAACAGAGATGTGTTTTTGACAGCTATACGCCATGTGGCCCATTCCCTACCCAATGAATCATCTGATCTCTGGCTCCAACAGGCAGCATAATGCAGATTGCGGGACATAATTCAGCCGGAGGCTTTAGATCTCCAGAGTCAGACCCTGTTAGGAGAAAATGAGGTGCCGGGACAAGGTGTGACAGTGGTGGCTGATAAGTGTCCAAAATGCTAAAGTGGGTGTGTGATTGTTCTGGATTTACAGAAAGTGATTAGAACTTCAGCTGGGGACAGATCATTTGATTCCAAGCTTTAAATGTAACCCTGTAGAGAGAACCGGGAAACTGTGAAAAGTGTTAATTTAACAGTTGCAAGTGAGGATGATATAACCACTGAAAAGTGTTAAATTCAACACGCTCTCAGTGTTGATAGGCATTTGAAGACTCTGTGATGTCATGGCACATCGTGTTGCTGAGTTTGAAAGGACTGCACAGCAACTTGTTACGGCATCTGTATTGCATTGTAGCAACGACATAGGTCTTTCATTAGTGTGCAATGCATGGGATCCCAGGTCTGCCTTCCGAGTCGTAATTTGCAACCAGTAGCACTGTCTTTGGGGTCCCGTCCTTTCAAGTCTCTCAAACAGAACACACGTCCGAGTGAGACTTGAAAACTACAGCGCAATGAGAACATGCATCGTAATGATTTGAATTGCAACTACCCTGGCTACTGTTAAGATCTGACTCCTCCCATTGGAACCAGTAGAGGTCACACTATATTTTTGGATGTACGATTAAACAATTCTAAAACAAGAGATTAAGACAGACACTAAACTCCCCAGTGATTGGCTGATTTTTCGATCAATACTTCTCTCCGTCGACTTTGAAAAGGAAATAAAAGTCAGAAGGAGAGACAAACTGATGTCTTGGATTTGTAGAAATTATCGTAGAGATATGTGACAGTGAATCTGAATGATTTCTGCTAAGAGACTAAACCAAACAGACTGTATTTGAATCCCTCAATCAGAAATAATCCCTTGATCTTGGTGTAGGTGATGCATTTGTTTTCTCCTTTCTCCCGAGGTGAAAATTGGAAAAACATTCTCTGCCTCGGTGTGTCTGTCACGTTCTGTCCATCGTTCGTATGTGTTTTCCTTGTTTTAGTGTTGGTCAGGACGTGAGCTGGGTGGGCATTCTATGTTGTGTGTCTGGTTTGTCTATTTCTATGTTTGGCCTGATATGGTTCTCAATCAGAGGCAGGTGTTAGTCATTGTCTCTGATTTAGGTAGCCTGTTTTGTGTTGGGTTTTGTGGGTGATTGTTCCTGTCTCTGTGTTTGCACCAGATAGGACTGTTTAGGTTTTCACTTTTCTTGTTTTGTTTAGTCTGTTCATGTATAGTCGTCTTTATTAAAAACATGAATAACCACCACGCTGCATTTTGGTCCGCCTCTCTTTCACCAGAAAACCGTTACAGTGTCTCTCTTGATGAAATCAACCGTTGTGTTCATGCAGCATAGTTTAATATGAGATGTTCTGTAGAAGGTATAATGATCAGCTTTTAATTATCCAACACCATATGTCATGGGTATGTCTATCATTTCCACAGGCACCTCATGTGACCCGTCTGGAGGGGAGTTGTCTGGATGTCACCCTGCCATCCTACTATGCATTGACTCAAACTGAGAGGCGTTTAAAGAAACTGACATTGACACTTATCTGAAAACAATGACATACTGATTCATGGGAAATTGAACTTTCCTCTTCGTAGCTTCTTCCAAACAGAATTGAAAGGAAAATACCACTCAAAAACTATCTTCTAGTATTTGGGACAATATACCAAAAACATTTTGGTATATGGTCCCAAAGTGTTTTTCATGTCAGCAATCAAGTTTTCAAGATATAGAACTTTCAAAACACATAACGTGTCACAGTATCGTCATCAACATGATCATCGTTCTCTGACACTTTCTGTGTTTTGAAAGTTCAACATGTTGAAGTCTTGACTGCTGACATGCAAAGCATGTTGGGATTGTATCAACAGCGGACCAATAAAACAAATACCAATAGTTTTTGAGTGGTATTTTACTTTAAGTACTTTGCTTTGTTTTGTGTATGCACGTGATACCTAGTACTGTATGTACATGATTCAAAATGCATTTCTCAATTTTCAAAGCAGGAGCAGAGACCAGAGTCATGATCAGACTGTCTCACTCACGAGGCAGAGCAGTGGGCTCTGGGCAGAAGCGATCATTCCCGGGACAGGACAACACTGCCTGCAACTCAAGCCTGTCAGACCGAATCACATCAGAGCATAGAGCCAGACTCGTCCTTTCATCTATCAAGGAGCTTTACCAGACTGCCTGTCACCCTCCAATCTTTCACCCTCATCCAGGAAGGATCGTTCTGGCCCTCCATCTTGTGGCAAGTGACACCTCCTTGCTGTTGTTGATGTCTCAATTGGAGTGAGGGAGAACATTTCTCCCTCATGTTTTGTTTTTAGTGGGAATGTATATGAGTGTTCACAGCATAGGTGGCTTTTTCAGCTGCATTTTCCCTGCGATATCAAGGTGTAGGGTTCTGGCCAAGTCAATTCCCACTGGGCACATGCTGGTTGAATCAACGTTGTTTCCATGTCATTTCAACAGAATTACTTTGAACCAACGTGGAATAGACGTTGCATTAACGTCTGTGCCCAGTGTGTTACCTCTCTCTTGGCCAGTTTGTTTGAGTATTTGGTAAGTTGATCTAGTGCCTATCGGCTGGGCTTAGGCTCAGTGAGGTAAAGTGGCCTTGAAAAAATGCGTTTGACCCAGGTTCTTAACCCGGTTTAGCATACTTACAACACTTAAGTAATTTATCTGTTACCTGAATATTTACATATATCAAATTATTTTGGTCTGGAGATCTTCCAAATTATCATCAATCACTCCCTGAACCTAATATTCTCTCTAGACTGTTGTTTTTCCCTCAATCTCATGCCTCTAACTGTTTATGCTTTAACAACAGAAGAAGACAGCTCAGATGTCAAGCTGCCTGCCCCCTGGCTTCCACCATACTTATGAGTGTTTCTGCAAACCGTCAGGCTCTCAGTGTATCTCTGTCTATGACATTACACCAGAACGTTTACATAGGAATGTCTATCCCACAGCTCTGCCGGAAGGGGTCTGTATAGCTACATACTACGCACCTATTCGATTCGATTGAGTCTTGAAATGTGCCTGTGTGCATGGTGATGTCTTCATAGGAATGTCTAGCCCACAGCTCTGCCGGAAGGGGTCTGTATAGCTACATACTAAGCACCTATTCGATTCGATTGAGTCTTGAAATGTGCCTGTGTGCATGGTGCTGTCTTCGGGTGAGTCGATGCAGGCAGCTCCACTTCCTCCCTTAATTATGAAGTGATGAGGCGGGGTGATGAGAGGTATCATCACCACACACCACAACACTCTCCAGGGGATGTTAAGTGTGTAATATGTGTTAGTAAGACATTTAAACGCCATTGGTAATGAGTAGGATACATGAAAGGTGGATACATTATAGTCTACATGTAAAAAGGAAATGGACAAAAGTTTTCAATATCGACTATTGAGTGTATTTGATGAAACCATGCCAGAATGGCTTTTATCAGGGTGGTTATTTTGGGGGAAATAGTAGGGTATGAATTTAGTCATCTTGAACACAGCGAAATAAATCAACAACTTAGCCAGAGCCATGTTGAACCAGACTGGCTAATATTTGTTTTGCATGATTGCTGTTTAATTGATAGACAGCTGTTTAATCTGCCTATCTCCAGGTGGAAAGCTGGTAAAATCATCACTTAGAGACACAACACAGTCAACCTCTTAGGAACGAAGTATGCTGTTGGCTAGACATGGTTCCCCCAAGGACTCTTAATGACTTTTCAGTCAATTCCTATCCATGGGTATGTTCAGCTGGAAGAAAATGTTATGGTACCATCTGGACTTGACCAATAAGAAATTATCCTTTTTGTTTTGCTCTGGTGTGCCCTGCTGAACACAACCCAGGTCTACACACATCCACCATCATTCACCTCCCATGATAGATTGAATTTGGATGACTGATACAGAGTCACTTGGGTTTTCGGACATTTATTGACTTCTTGTTTGAAGTCTTTTGATTATTTGCGGGCATGTTTGACATTCTACTGCACTGTTAGGAGCTAGTAACACAAGCATATTGCTGCACCCGCAATACCATCTGCTAAGCTGTGTACGCGACCAATAAACTTGGTTTGGTTTGATGATATGTCAAAATGAACTCATCGTATTAAATTGAAAAGACACACCTTGTTCTGTGCAAATGTACCTTCATTAGTCTCTCTCTCTCTCTCTTTCTCTCTCCTCTTTAAACACACATCCATCTATCATCCTCTTTAGCCACTGACAGCCCCTGAGACACATGGGGGCCGTTGTAGAAAGGGAATAAGAGGACAGTACTGCAACAGCGTCTGGGAATATAGATGGACCACAGCATTCACCTAAAAGTAATAAGCCCCTCAGTAGAGGTCTAATGAGTCCCGTAATCTTATTCAGTTCCTACAGATGACAACATATATCTGAGAAGTTAAGAGCTTCAGCTGAAGTCCATTTGTGTACGTTACTCCATGTACACGTTTTCACAGCACCAGCAAAACCCTAGTCGTAATCACATGTACACTGAGTGTACAAAACATTAGGAACACCTTCCTAATATTGAGTTGCACACTGTTTTGCCCTCAAAACAACAGCCTCAATTTGTCTGTGCATGGTCTCTACAAGGTATTGAAAGCATTCCACAAGGATTTAAAAAAAATGTTTTATTTCACCTATATTTAACCAGGTAGGCTAGTTGAGAACAAGTTCTCATTTGCAACTGCGACCTGGCCAAGATAAAGCAAAGTAAAACATGGGATGCAGGCCCATGTTGACTCCAATGCTTCCTATGCTTCCCCCAGTTTTGTCAAGTTGGCTGGATGTCCTTCGGGTGGTGGACCATTCTTGATACACACGGGAAAATGTTGAACGTGATAAACCCAGCAGCATTGCAGTTCTTGACACACTCAAACTGGTGTGCCTGCTATCTACTACTATACCCAGTTCAAACCACTAAAATCTTTTGTTTTTCCCATTCACCCTCTGAATGGCACACATACACAATCCATGTTTCAATTGTCTCAAGGCTTTCATCTCCTTTCCTTCATCTACACTGATTTGAAGTGAATTAAACAAGTGACATCAATAAGGGATCATAGCTTTCACCTGGATTCAACTAGTCAGTCTATGTCATGGAAAGAGCAGGTGTTCTTAATGTTTTTTACACTCAGTGTAGACTGTATCATGTATATTGTACTGTAACTCCCTCACTTGGACCAGTAGGGAGGCCACATCAGAACAGAGAAAAACATCAGATGAGAGAGAACAGGCATATGTGACTCACGGGTTTGTAATGTTTTAATTTATGTGTGAAAAAGCCCCTATGCCCCCATATAGAAAATATACTACAGTTGTTAAGGTATAAATACTATAGTATTCACTTTAGTTTTTTTGCAGATGTTACTGTAGTATTCACTCAAGTCTGTAAAAACATACTGTAGTGTTTACTGTAGTACTTCCTTTAATATTTACTGTAGTATACGGTAGTATACTGTACTATTTACAGTTAACTAGGTAGGACTCCCATCGGAACAGATAGTGCAAAGCTTCTGCTTGTCACGCCTTGGTCATTGTATTTTGTGTTTTCGTTATATGTTTGGTCAGGCCAGGGTGTGACACGGGTTTATATGTTGTGGTTCGTATTGGGGTTTTTGTAATTATTGGGATTACGGCTGGGTAGGGGTGTTGCATAGGCTTGGCTGCCTGAGTCAGTTCTCAATCAGAGTCAGGTGATTCTTGTTGTCTCTGATTGGGAACCGTATTTAGGTAGCCTGGTTTCGCTTTGTATTTCGTGGGTGATTGTTCCTGTCTCTGTGTAGTGTTCACCAGATAGGCTGTAATAGGTTTCACGTTCCGTTTGTTGTTTTGTATTTTGTATATTACGTTATTTTCATGTATCGTCATTTCACTCATTAAAGAACATGAGTAACAACCACGCTGCATTTCGGTCCGACTCTCTTTCAACAAACGAAGAACGACGTTACACTGCTCTTTTCTATAACTGGTAGGGAACACAATATATGGTCTTTACTTGACATGTAGGTTTCTTACTTGTACAAATTGCATAATGGGTGAGGGGAATGTTCAGGGTAAATGCTAATTAAATACTGTAGTATTTACTATAGTTTTTTTTAAATGTGTTTTTGCTGACATCATTACTGTAGTATTTACTACAGTGTTTTTTTGTGGATAATGTTGTAGTATTCTAAAGTATACTACAACATTCTATAGTAAGTATTACACATAATCGAGGGATACTACAGTGTGTGTAATATTGTTTTCTACAGTATTGTACTATATAATTCTATAGTAAGTACTGTAGTATTCTATAGTAAACTGTATAATTTCTTTCATGTGAGCCTCTGCGAGTCAATTTATGAGTGCCAATAACCCTTAACTTTACACTAACCTTAACCCTTTACCACATTCCTTACCCCAACCCTAAGCTACAAACAAAATCTAAACAAACCTGCGGCCTCTGGTAGTAGAATGGACAGATTATTATCACCTTCTTTCAGGGGTGGAAAAGTACCCAGTTGTCATATTTGAGTATAAGTATAGATGCCACCTTAATAGAAAGTTACTCAAGTAGAAGTGGAAGTCACCCAGTAAAATACTTATTGAGTAAAAGTCTAAAAGTGTTTCTGAAGAACACCATCCCAACCATGAAGCACGGGGGTGGCAGCATCATGTTGTGAGGGTGCTTTGCTGCAGGAGGGACTGGTGCACTTCACAAAATAGATGGCATCATGAGGCAGGGAAATTATGTGGATATATTGAAGCAACATCTCAAGACATCAGTCAGGAAGTTAAAGCTTGGTCGCAAATGGGTCTTCCAAATGGACAATGACCCCAAACATACTTCCAAAGTTCTGGCAAAATGGCTTAAGGACAACAAAGTCAATGTATTGGAATGGCCATCACAAAGCCCTGACCTCAATCCTACAGAACATTTTCTGGGAAGAACTGAAAAAGCATGTGGAGGCCTACAAACCCAACTGACTCAGTTACACCAGCTCAGTCAGGAGGAATGGGCCAAAATTCAACCAACTTATTGTGGGAAGCTTGTGGAAGGCTACCTGAAACGTTTGACCCAAGTTAAAAAATGTAAAGGCAATGCTACCAAATACTAATTGAGTGTATGTAAACTTCTGACCCACTGGGAATGTGATGAAATAAATAAAAGCTGAAATAAATCATTCTCTCTACTATTATTGTGACATTTCACCTTCTTAAAATAAAGTGGTGATCCTAACTGACCTAAAACAGGGAATTTTTACTAGGATTAAATGTCAGGAATTGTGAAAAACGGAGTTTAAATGTATTTGCCTAAAATGTATGTAAACGTCCGACTTCAACTGTATATTAAACAAAGCAGGCGACACCATTTTCTTGTTTTTAAAATGTAAGGATAGCCAAGTGCACACCCCAATACTCAGACATAATTTACAAAAGATGCATTTGTGTTTAGTAAATCCGCCAGATCAGAGGCAGTAGGGATTACCAGGGATGTTGTCTTGATTAGTGTGTGTTGGACAATTTTCCTTCCAAAAGGTATTACTTTAAAGTATTTCTTACCTAAGTACTTTACACCACTGCCTTCTTTGTCAAATAGCCACTAATCTTGTGGAAAAAGGAAAAAATGAAATGTTTGAAGGAAAATCAAACATTTCAGTCTTGACGGATGATAGAATGTATACGTGAGGAGCACCTTCACTAGTGCGAGTATTGGATGGCAGGTTGTCACTTTAACCTGCAGCGTGGCTCCATAAGACTCATCCATGCTGTGGTCCCCGTGTTGTTCAGCAGGTAGAACATAGTGCTTGTAACGCCATGGTTGTGGGTTCATTTCCCACGGCGGACCAGTACAAAAATGTATGCAGTCCCTAATTACTGTAACTCACATTGTCATGTCATCTTTTTCTTTAAACATCCAAATGAGACAAACTGTAAAATGACATTTATTGGTACATCAGGAAAAAATATATAATGCACTTGACCTAGTGGCATAAAATAAAACACAACTCTGGATGTACCGAACACATGAGTTATATGATCTCTGTGCATTTGACCGTAGCTACACATAGGCTATTTCTCCGCATAAGGTGATCCTATTGAGTAAAACAAACTGCTGAATCAAGTAATCTTACCACATTCAATCAAACGACCTCAACTGCTATATCGCCTATTTATCCTATATATTATTGGTGGTTAGAAGACCATTACAAGCACCTTGCTCTTCAAAGGAAATGAGAGAGCGAAATTAAAGATGAAGCTCTGTTTGAACCTCATTCGGAGGAAGAGTCATGGGTAGCCTCAAACTTGTCAGGCTATTTAATCTGGATACAAAATGAATCCAGAGAAGGTGCTGTACTTGTTGTTGTTGCCTCCGTGTGCTTTGCCACCGTCCAGTTTGACATAAATCTCATCCCCGGAGTCCAGGTGTAGAACCACGCTGTTACCTGCGTAATCGTAGTTCTGGTCTGCGTCCTGTGCAATAGCACTTGCCCGAACCTGTGTAATGGAAGGGACACACAAAATACGTATAATCCTCATGAACTTGATATTTTATGGTTATTTTGATTTCGTCTCTTATGGTCAGACAAATTCCTCCACTACCACTTTGTAGATTACATCATATTATATACCACGTTGGACACAACTTTGGGCATTTCCTCAGTTATGGTCAGACAAATTCCTCCACTAGCACTTTGTAGAATAGGTTATATTATGTCACTTTGGACACCACAGAAGGGGGAACGAGGGCTTAAGCAGCTAAACGATCAATCATTTCTTTACTGTGGTAATATAATGTGTAGCCTACCCGATTTAACTGAGTTTACAATTACTAAGCATATGTCCTAAATGTCCTACCATAAAGCCGACAAGTGCACTAGCCAAAATTATATAAAGTGAGTGCATACAATTTGTGCGTGTAGTATACGTTTTTCTCCATACCCTTCGGGTTTTTGCGTGCATTTATAGTATGTTCTAGACATTAATTGTTTTCAAATGAATGAGAATACAATATTTTCGTATATGCTATTTGAATTCAATAATGTTTACCTGTCCGTTTTTGCACAAGTCTGCCCACATGCTTGTCCCGTCGCCTCCTCGCATTAACACGTGGTATGTGAAAAAATAAATTCCGGACACTTGGCAAGTGAACTTGCCATTGGTTGGGTCGTATTGATTTCCCAAGTTTGTGACAACATCGTCGAATTTAAGCACCTCATATCCTTCGTGTGGGTTCTTCAACCCGACATAGAACGCAACCTTTGTTTCACTGAGTGCAGTGTTAACCTCGTCCGTGTCCGTTTCGGTCTTTGCAGTCCCTGACGTTACCGCGGGGTAAACAGCTTTCCCGGAATCGCCCCTGTCTCCGGGTGGTCCTCTTGGGCCGGGAGGTCCTGGTTCTCCCGGTGGACCTCTTGGTCCCGGTTTCCCAGGTCGCCCTAATTCACCTTTGGAGCCTTGCGCCATTGGCGGCGGCGGGATGGCATTCATGTCCTGCATGAGCTCCATGGCGGTGGCGGGTTTCGAACTGTATGGATCACAGATCATTCGACAGGTGCCCATCATCTCATAGTGAGCCGAAGTCTTGGTACTTTGCACAAGCAGCGGTATTACTATGATAAGGGCCAACACCATGACGATGCCAATCACAGCGGCCACAAGTCGCTTCCTCTGGAATATCCGAGAAGCAAGCGATAGAAAGTCTGCTGAGCTTGGAGGAGTAATAGTGGAATGTTTGCGTGCGTAATTAGAAGGAAAAAAACTGACACCAAATATATTTTCTTCCTCAATGCAACTATTCTATTTTGTTTTGTCCATAAGCCTTGGGCACTCGTGCCAGAGCAGACAGACGAAGGGTATGAATCTTGGCAAGGATGGGCGCTCGCTGGTTCTCAGCACTGATTTGGAGCGCTCCTATTCTATTCCAGTCCTACGGGGTCGCTGACGTAACACATGCGGAGTAAAGCCTTTTGCAATTTGGATTAAGATCGAAACAATAATCGGGCAATCTTTATGTATGAATTACAAATCCTCATAGTACAGCAAGGAGGATATGACATTAGAAAGCATTAAACACTTTGATCCCACCATTTATATTTTGAAACACGCAAACCATGTGGTTGTACAGAACATGTCCCCATATAATTAAAGAGAATAGAACAGCCATTATTTGCTGAAACAAAAAGCTCTGTGTGCGGGGCAGGAGCTGTCCTTTCAGCGCCACTCCCAATCATTGGGATGCTGAAAATCAACACGAATCAAAACATTTAGCCTATGTATCAATGCGCTTTTATAGGAACTTAACAACTTAGTAATTTTGCTGTAGGCCTCTCTAATATTTGTTTTATTAAATATCAGTTCGTCACATCCCCTTTGTAACAAACGGCATACCCCACACTATCCATGTCAACCTACATTTACAATCACACATTCTTGTATTCTGTCTTCAATCTCGAAAAAAGTGACGGTTTCATTTCTGAAACAAATCGTTGAATCCTTTTGTTCCAGGGCTGGGGTTTAACATCTCACACCCCGTCTCAGCAGCTAAGCAGTCAGCTAACAGCAAAGCCCAAATGTATTCCCGGTCATTCCTTGTTATTGAGTCTGTCATTATTGGATACCAATAGATACTGGGAATGCAGACAGACTAAATATTTTCTATGCACGTTCCCATATACGTAATAACAGAATAGTAAATTAATGAGTGTTCCCTTGAACCCCTTTGTTAGTCTTGTTGGCTAGGCCTAGGCTACTAGTGGAATATTTGCGGGAAATATTTAGAAACAATCCATCGATACAAATGTGAGTGACCAAAACTTTACTATAAAATTGTTTATTGTTTTTCAATTATGAACAAACACAAGGAAGTGGCCAAATATTCGACTCAAATGAACAACCCGTCCCATGTCAATAGTGGTCGCGTGCAGTGTGACTACTTGCATTATGACTCAAAGTTGTGTTACCACATTTACATAATGAGTTCCAAGAATCTCTGTGAGTTCCAATCTGACGATGAGTACTGTGACGTGTTCTAGACTGTAAATAACCCCGAGCAATCAATGTTCGTTTATTAGTAGCAACGACTTGTTTCTAGAGACTACTACTTGGATCACTCTCTGAAACCGTAAAGGTGTCTTGTTCCGAATGTTGGAGACCTTACCGGAAACTGTACCGGAGATGTTGGATGGTGCAGTGCGTCTGTGTTGAAGATTGACTAAACATGGATCCAGCAACTATGGATCCATATAATGTGAGTAATCAAACACTTCACTCTGGATCAGGGCGGTAGCAAGTAGCCTATTAGCTCTAATCCAGGGCGGTAGTATGCGCACCTCCACACTATCACCGTAGACCAGAATTAGCAAGTACCCAGTGATTTTTGTTGTTGTTGATTTCATGTTGAATTCACCTTAGTTGACAACTTAACTAAAATGAATTCAAAACTATATGTTGAAATGATGTCTGTGCCCAGTGGGTTACTTAAGCAATAAGCCCTGAGGGTGTGTGGTATATTGCCAATATACCACTGCTAAAGGCTACTCTTAACATGATGCAACATGGAGTGCCTAGATACAGGCCATAGTATATTGGCCATATAACACAAACCCCCTGAGGTGCCTTATTGATATTATAAACTGGTTACCAATGTAATTAGAGCAGTAAAATACATGATTTGTCATTCTTGCAGTATATGGTCTGATATACCACGGCTGTCAGCCAATCAGCATTCAGGGCTCGAAAGTTCTGGCAACATTCAAAACGTTTCCTTTAGGTCCATGGAATGTCAGTAGTATGATGTTACAGTCAGAACATTCCAGGGACATAGGCCTAGGCCTGGACATTTTCCAGTTTGGTCCCTGTTTGGTTGTGAGTAACCAAACATTGGGAACAGGAGTTTCTCAAAATATTCTCAACATCAGCTGATTCTAGCTTTAAAAGGTCTCAGTATAATGTTTTCCCCATTACATTCTGAGAACATTAACAGAGATTCAATTTAAACTGTACTTTAGAGCTATTGTGCTTTGATAACAGGTTTTACTCTTTAAAGTGGTTTTCATTTGACTGTCTCCATGTTGATTATGTTGTTCAGGCTGATGCGGATGGGTTTTACAAGGGCGATGATTATGGATATTTCCACTGGAATGAAAAATATGGCCATTGGGGTAAGCATTTCACACCTCTGTTAGGACTTGGTTGAATAATTTTATTACCATTCCTTTATGTAAATGAGAGGATCAAGCTTCTACTCTTATTATTTTTACAGAGAGGTGGACCCTAAAAAACAATGAGTACATCTATGAGTATGCATACAAGTATGAGAATGAGAACGACTATTACAACCACCAGGATCAACTTGGAGCAGGGGCCAACTGGGTAAAAGAGGCTGGTTCTTCTCAGATTGTTGATGCTCCTGCCTATCTCCCCCTCCCTACGTCCTCTGATCTCCCTCAGCAGAGCCCCCAGGAGCAGCCTGGAGTCCTCACAGCATTCCCTGGTTCTCTTGCAAAGTAAGTACTTTTTTCGTTAACACAGCAATGACATCTGCACAGCTACACTGTCCACCAGATACATTCATGTTGGAATTTGGAGTGCTATGATTACACTGAAGTTGATTGAGATATTGGACTAATGTAATGGAGTTTCAGATTACCTGTATTACCCAGAGTACCTAGATTGTGTTCAGATCTGAAATCAAAAGACAGTTTCATATCCACGGTGTGAAACCTCCTTCCACCCAATCTAAACAACCTGGTATGTTTCCTCTCCTGTAGCGTTGGGACTCTTGAGAAGATGATTAAGGTTGCATGGCAGCAGTGTCAGGAGTACCAATCTATGTTCTTCATGTGGTACTGTGTTACCCTGTTGTGCATACAGAGTAGGGCACAGGTACATTTCTCCTTTAGAGCAGACAGCATGAGTTAGGATGTATGATGAGGGAGAGGATAATTATTATGCTTTGCATTTTCATAAGTAAGCAAACAGGTATGTTTTAGGCCATGCGGCAATTACATTATAATTGATTTGTGTTGTTTCTGAACTAACCTTCTGTTCTATACCACTATATATAGCCCATCTCTCCACCAGTGAAGCCTGTTGTGGTTGAGCTGCCCATCTCTCCACCAGTGAAACCCATCATGGTTGAGCTGCCCATCTCTCTACCAGTGAAACCCATTATGGTTGAGCTGCCCATCTCTCCACCAGTGAAGCCCATTGCGGTTGAGCTGCCCATCTTTCCACCAATGAAGCACGTCATGTTTGAGTTGCCGATCACTCCAGTGGAATCTGAGTCGCTTCAGAGATTTGAGGTAGGCGACTCATTCCAAACTGTCCCTTTTAATTTGTAAATCATGGTCCTAATTTAACTGCAATCACAAATTCACACGTTTACATATGCTTCTTAGAAAACTTTAGCTTATTTAGTAAATCTTTTCTTGACTCTTAATTTCTTAAAACTTCATTGTTGGTTAAGGGCTTGTGAGTATGCATTTCACGGTAAGGTCTCCACTTGTTGTGTTAGGCATATGTGACGATAACAATTTGATTTGTTTATGTCCTTTCCCAATTTGCCCAACCACCTCTGAAACATATTCCACTGAAGGGTTTGACACAGCGACATAAAAAAAGAAAGACAGACATGGAAGCTTCAGTTCCACAGGCCAGAACTACTCTTCCTCCTCCCTCCCTATTGGATTATTTTGCTCCACCTACAACTCAGAGATGTCAAAGGGCCCGGGATTTCTTCCCTCCACCTCCAGTGGAGCCCATCGTGGTTGAGCTGCCCGTGTCTCCACCAGTGAATCCCATCGTGGTTGAGCTGCCCATCTCTCCACCAGTGAAACCCATCATGGTTGAGCTGCCCATGTCTCCACCAGTGAATCCCATCGTGATGGAGCTGCCCATGTCTCCACCAGTGAAGCCCATTGTGGTTGAGCTGCCCATGTCTCCACCAGTGAAGCCCATTGTGGTTGAGCTGCCCATCTCTCCACCAGTGAAACCCATCATGGTTGAGCTGCCCATCATGGTTGAGCTGCCCATCTCTCCACCAGTGAAGCCCATCGTGGTTGAGCTGCCCATCGTGGTTGAGCTGCCCATGTCTCCACCAGTGAATCCCATCGTGATGGAGCTGCCCAACTCTCCACCAGTGGAGCCCATCCTGGTTGAGCTGCCCATCTCTCCACCTGTGAACCACCAGGATCAACCTTGTCAAGGGGCCAACTGGGAAATAGAGGCTGGTTCTTCTCAGATTGTTGATGCTCCTGCCCATCTCCCCCTTCCTACGTCCTCTGATCTCCCTCAGCAGAGCCCACAGGAGCAGCCTGGAGTCCTCACAGCATTCCCTGGTCCTCTTGCAAAGTAAGTACTTTGTTTATTAATTCAGCATTGACATCTGCACATCTACACTGTCCACCAGATACATTCATGATGGGATTTTGAGTGCTATAATTACACTACCTTTACAGTGAAGTTGATTGAGATATTGGACCAATGTAATGGAGTTTCAGATTACCTGTATTACCCAGAGTACCTAGATTGAGTTCAGGTCTGAAATCTAAAGACTTTTTCGTATCCACGGTGTGAAACCTCCTTCCACCCAATCTAAACAACCTGGTATGTTTCCTCTCCTGTAGCGTTGGGACTCTTGAGAAGATGATTAAGGTTGCATGGCAGAAGTGTCAGGAGTACCAATCTATGTTCTTCATGTGGTACTGTGTTACCCTGTTGTGCATACAGAGTAGGGCACAGGTACGTTTCTCCTTTAGAGCAGACAGCATGAGTTAGGATGTATGATGAGGGAAAGGATAATTATTATGCTTTGCATTTTCATAAGTAAGCAAACAGGTATGTTTTAGGCCATGCGGCAATTACATTATAATTGATTTGTGTTGTTTCTGAACTAACCTTCTGTTCTATACCACTATATATAGCCCATCTCTACACCAGTGAAACACATCGTGGTCGAGCTTCCCATCTCTACACCAGCGAAGCCCATCGTGGTTGAGGCGCCGATCTCTAACCCAGTGAAGCCCATTGTGGTTCAGCTGCCCATCTCTCCACCAGTGAAGCCTGTTGTGGTTGAGCTGCCCATCTCTCCACCAGTGAAACCCATCATGGTTGAGCTGCCCATCTCTCTACCAGTGAAACCCATTATGGTTGAGCTGCCCATCTCTCCACCAGTGAAGCCCATTGTGGTTGAGCTGCCCATCTCTCCACCAGTGAATCCCATCGTGATGGAGCTGCCCAACTCTCCACGAGTGAAGCCCATTGCGGTTGAGCTGCCCATCTTTCCACCAATGAAGCACGTCATGTTTGAGTTGCCGATCACTCCAGTGGAATCTGAGTCGCTTCAGAGATTTGAGGTAGGCGACTCATTCCAAACTGTCCCTTTTAATTTGTAAATCATGGTCCTAATTTAACTGCAATCACAAATTCACACGTTTACATATGCTTCTTAGAAAACTTTAGCTTATTTAGTAAATCTTTTCTTGACTCTTAATTTCTTAAAACTTCATTGTTGGTTAAGGGCTTGTGAGTATGCATTTCACGGTAAGGTCTACACTTGTTGTGTTCGGCATATGTGACGATAACAATTTGATTTGTTTATGTCCTTTCCCAATTTGCCCAACCACCTCTGAAACATATTCCACTGAAGGGTTTGACACAGCGACATAAAAAAAGAAAGACAGACATGGAAGCTTCAGTTCCACAGGCCAGAACTACTCTTCCTCCTCCCTCCCTATTGGATTATTTTGCTCCACCTACAACTCAGAGATGTCAAAGGGCCCAGGATTTCTTCCCTTCACCTCCAGTGGAGCCCATCGTGGTTGAGCTGCCCGTGTCTCCACCAGTGAATCCCATCGTGGTTGAGCTGCCCATCTCTCCACCAGTGAAACCCATCATGGTTGAGCTGCCCATGTCTCCACCAGTGAATCCCATCGTGATGGAGCTGCCCATGTCTCCACCAGTGAAGCCCATTGTGGTTGAGCTGCCCATGTCTCCACCAGTGAAGCCCATTGTGGTTGAGCTGCCCATCTCTCCACCAGTGAAACCCATCATGGTTGAGCTGCCCATCATGGTTGAGCTGCCCATCTCTCCACCAGTGAAGCCCATCGTGGTTGAGCTGCCCATCGTGGTTGAGCTGCCCATGTCTCCACCAGTGAATCCCATCGTGATGGAGCTGCCCAACTCTCCACCAGTGGAGCCCATCCTGGTTGAGCTGCCCATCTCTCCACCTGTGAACCACCAGGATCAACCTTGTCAAGGGGCCAACTGGGAAATAGAGGCTGGTTCTTCTCAGATTGTTGATGCTCCTGCCCATCTCCCCCTTCCTACGTCCTCTGATCTCCCTCAGCAGAGCCCACAGGAGCAGCCTGGAGTCCTCACAGCATTCCCTGGTCCTCTTGCAAAGTAAGTACTTTGTTTATTAATTCAGCATTGACATCTGCACATCTACACTGTCCACCAGATACATTCATGATGGGATTTTGAGTGCTATAATTACACTGAAGTTGATTGAGATATTGGACCAATGTAATGGAGTTTCAGATTACCTGTATTACCCAGAGTACCTAGATTGAGTTCAGGTCTGAAATCTAAAGACTTTTTCGTATCCACGGTGTGAAACCTCCTTCCACCCAATCTAAACAACCTGGTATGTTTCCTCTCCTGTAGCGTTGGGACTCTTGAGAAGATGATTAAGGTTGCATGGCAGAAGTGTCAGGAGTACCAATCTATGTTCTTCATGTAGTACTTTGTTACCCTTTTGTGCACACAGAGTAGGGCACAGGTACGTTTCTCCTTTGGATGAGACAGCATGAGTTAGGATGGATGATGAGGGAGAGGATGATTATTATGGTTTGCATTTTCATAAGTGAGCAAACAGGTCTGTTTTAGGCCGTGCGTCAATGACATTGTATTTGATTTGCGTTGTTTCTGGACTAACCTTCTGTTTTTATATTGCTACATATAGCCCATCTTTCCTCCAGTGAAACCAATCGTGGTCGAGCTTCCCATCTCTCCACCAATGGAGCCCATCGTGGTCGAGAGTCTCATCTCTCTACCAGTGGAGCCCATCGTGGTTGAACTGCCCATCTTTCCACCAGTGAAGCCTGTTGTGATTGAGCTGCCCATCTCTCCACCAGTGAAGCACGTCATGTTTGACCTGCCGATCACTCCAGTGGAAGCTGAGTCACTTCAGAGATTTGAGGTAGGCTACTCACTCCAAACTGTCCCTTTTAATTTGTAAATAATGGTCCTATTTTAACTGCAATCAGAAATTAACACCTTTGCATATGCTTTGTTGTTGTTGCTTATCAGTAAATATTTTCTTGACTCTTAATTTCTTAACTTCATTGTTGGTTAAGGGCTTGTGAGTATGCATTTCCCGGTAACGTCTACACTTGTGTATTCAGCGCATGTGACGAATACAATTTGATTTATTTTGATTAGTATATGTTCTTTCCCAGGGTGCCCTACAACTGCGGAAAAATAAGCCACTGGAGGGTCTGACACAGCGACATAAAAAAAGTAAGAAAGACATGAAAACGTCAGTTCCACAGGCCAGAACTACTCTTCCTCCTCCCTCCCTATTGGATTATTTCACTCTGCCTACAACTCAGAGATGTCAAAGGGCCCGGGATTTCTTCCCTTCACCTCCAGTGGAGCCCATCGTGGTTGAGCTGCCCATGTCTCCACCAGTGAAGCCCATTGTGGTTGAGCTGCCCATCTCTCCACCAGTGGAGCCCATTGTGGTTGAGCTGCCCATCTCTCCACCAGTGGAGCCCATTGTGGTTGAGCTAACCATATCTCCACCAGTGAAGCCCATCGTGGATGAGCTGCCCATCTTTCCACCTGTGAAGCCTGTTGTTGTTGAGCTATCCATCTCTCCACCAGTGAAGCCCATTGCGGTTGAGCTGCCCATCTCTCCACCAGTGGAGCCCATCCTGGTTGAGCTGCCCACCCCTCCACCTGTGAACCACCAGGATCAACCTTGTCAAGGGGCCAACTGGGAAATAGAGGCTGGTTCTTCTCAGATTGTTGATGCTCCTGCCCATCTCCCCCTTCCTACGTCCTCTGATCTCCCTCAGCAGAGCCCACAGGAGCAGCCTGGAGTCCTCACAGCATTCCCTGGTCCTCTTGCAAAGTAAGTACTTTGTTTATTAATTCAGCATTGACATCTGCACATCTACACTGTCCACCAGATACATTCATGATGGGATTTTGAGTGCTATAATTACACTACCTTTACAGTGAAGTTGATTGAGATATTGGACCAATGTAATGGAGTTTCAGATTACCTGTATTACCCAGAGTACCTAGATTGAGTTCAGGTCTGAAATGTAAAGACTTTTTCGTATCCACGGTGTGAAACCTCCTTCCACCCATTCTAATCAACCTGGTGTGTTTCCTCTCCTGTAGCATTGGGACTCTTGAGAAGATGATTAAGGTTGCATGGCAGAAGTGTCAGGAGTACCAATCTATGTTCTTCATGTGGTACTTTGTTACCCTTTTGTGCACACAGAGTAGGGCACAGGTATGTTTCTCCTTTGGATGAGACAGCATGAGTTAGGATGGATGATGAGGGAGAGGATGATTATTATGGTTTGCATTTTCATAAGTGAGCAAACAGGTCTGTTTTAGGCCGTGCGTCAATTACATTGTATTTGATTTGCGTTGTTTCTGGACTAACCTTCTGTTTTTATATTGCTACATATAGCCCATCTTTCCTCCAGTGAAACCAATCGTGGTCGAGCATCCCATCTCTCCACCAGTGGAGCCCATCGTGGTCGAGAGTCCCATCTCTCCACCAGTGGAGCCCATCGTGGTTGAACTGCCCATCTCTCCACCAGTGGAGCCCATCGTGGTTGAACTTCCCATCTTTCCACCAGTGAAACCAATCATGGTTGAGCTGCCCATCTCTCCACCAGTGAAGCCTGTTGTGGTTGAGCTGCCCATCTCTCCACCAGTGAAACCCATCATGGTTGAGCTGCCCATCTCTCCACCAATGCAGCACGTCATGATTAAGCTGCCGATCGCTCCAGTGGAAGCTGAGTCGCTTCAGAGATTTGAGGTAGGCTACTCACACCAAGCTGTCCCTTTTAATTTGTAAATCATGGTCCTAGTTTAATTGCAATCAGAAATTCACACGTTTACAAATGCTTTAAAAAAAAACTTTAGCTTATTTAGTAAATCTTTTCTTGACTCTTAATTTCTTAAAACTTCATTGTTGGTTAAGGGCTTGTGAGTATGCATTTCACGGTAAGGTCTCCACTTGTTGTTGTCATGCAGGTGAAAGAGGACCCAAAAGCGACTTAACAGAAACAGAGTTTATTTAAGTCCAAACAGGGAATAACAAAAATCCTCTAGTCTGTAGAGGGGAATAACTGGAGAAGCGGCCACAGACTGCAGGTCGCTTCGGGTAGGCGCAGGCCGTAGTTGATAGAGACACCTGCTCACACGCAGCATCTGATGAAGGCAAAAAACACGACAGGACAGGGCGATACACAATCACAGCAAAAACACGACAGGACAGGGCGAAACGCAATCACAGCATGGTGAATACTAAACAAGGAACCGACGGGACAGGAACGGAACACAAAGGAATAAATAGGGACTCTAATCAGGGGAAAGGATCGGGAACAGGTGTGGGAAGACTAAATGATGATTAGGGGAATAGGAACAGCTGGGAGCAGGAACGGAACGATAGAGAGAAGAGAGAGCGAGAGAGTGAGAGAGGGAGGGGGAGAGAGAGGGATAGAAGGAGGGAAAGAACCAAATAAGACCAGCAGAGGGAAACGAATAGCATGGGGAGCACAGGGACAAGACATGATAATAAATGACAAACATGACAGTACCCCCCACTCACCGAGCGCCTCCTGGCGCACTCGAGGAGGAATCCTGGCGGCAACGGAGGAAATCATCGATGAGTGAACGGTCCAGCACGTCCCGAGACGGAACCCAACTCCTCTCCTCAGGACCGTAACCCTCCCAATCCACTAGGTATTGGTGACCCCGTCCCCGAGAACGCATGTCCATGATCTTATGTACCTTGTAAATAGGTGCGCTCTCGACAAGGACGGGGGAGGGGGAGGGAAGACGAACGGGGGTGCGAAGAAAGGGCTTAACACAGGAGACATGGAAGACAGGATGTGGACGCGACAGGAAGATGACCAATGAACGTCAACTTACGAGAAGCTGTCGTAAGAGGAAGGTTGAAGTGGAAAGCCACACTCTCTCGCACAATACCTTGGACTCTTAACAGCGGACCGTCTGTGCCCTTAACGGAGTGCAGACCTCACCTGGGACGTTGGACAAACGCTTGAGCGGAGAACGGACAAGCTGGGATGAGAACAATGAACTCTGAAACGGAGTCAACTTATTGTGAGCGTATTCTGCCCAAGCTGTTCTCAAGAAGGGAGGAAAGGTTGCGTAGTGGAAAGCCTGACTTGACCGTTAGACTGGGGATCTGACGGGCCAATCAAAACAGAATACCTTAGCGGAAGGAAGGCGAGGGGAATTGGACTCTTAATGCCGCCTTAGAGAACCTAACCGTTCAGAATGCACAGTCTTCCCAGACTGCGATGTTTATTGGCGGCTCTCAAAGTCTGTGCCCAATGTGAACCGGCAAAGGTGTCAGACCTCACCCTCCTCCAGGTGCGCTGGCGAACAGACGTGCCTCGAACACCGGGATGACCAAACGCAGAGTGAGCCCACTGAAGAACAGCCAGGAGTGGAAACAGGAACGTTACTGGACAGTGTGCGTGCTTGCTTAACCTGTCTTTCTGGACAACACGATGAGATCCCCTCGGGACAGAGGAGAAGAACTGGATAAGGCATCAGGCTTGGTGTTCTTGCTAGACGGTAAGAAATCACAAACTCTTGACGGGCATTAAGTCGTTTGGCAGAACGGATGTACTCAAGGTTCTTATGGTCTGTCCCGACAAAGGAAGCCCCCTCAACCAGCCACGCCTAGGGCTGCGGATGGGAAGCGGTTACCCACATCATAGTTGCGCTCAGATGGCGACAGGCGATGAGAGCGTATCAGACTCTGGCTCCCACGCCTACCTCTGGGAGCAATGTGTCTAGTGACGTCCAAGACGTTCTTTTAGAAGATCAAAAGCTCCTGGGCGGGGTCTTTCTGTGAGAGGGCAGAAAGGCGAATGAAACGCCGTAGTAGCGAAACCTAAAAAGCGCTGCAACTCGACACGTGACCTTCGCCAATCACTGACAGCTGATTGGAATCCATCCCTTCTAACGGAACCTTGACCAGCCTTTACGTAGAGAGGCGCTGTAGAACACGTCGCCCGTGCTGAACATGAATCTCGAGTGACGGAGAAAAAAAGGATATCGTCAAGATAGACAAAAACAAAAATGTTCAGCATGTCTCTCAGAACATCATTAACTAATGCCTGAAAAACAGCTGGCGCATTGGCGAGACCGAACGGCAGAACCCGGTACTCAAAATGCCCTAACAAACTCGTCCCCCTCTCTGATGCCTAAGCGTTACGAAGGTCCAACTTAGTAAAGCACCTGGCTCCCTGCAGAATCTCGAAGGCTGATGACATAAGGGGAAGCGGATAACGATTCTTAACCGTTATGTCATTCAGCCCTCGATAATCCACGCAGGGGAGCAGAGTACCGTCCTTCTTCTTAACAAAAAAGAATCATACTTCGGCCGGAGAAGAAGAAGGCACTATGGTTGGCTCGGGAGCCGACAGAGAGAGTCTACCTCCGGAAGGAGGAAGTTTAGCGACCGGTGAGGAGGAAGGAGTTGGCCTGGAAGAGGCCGACTGCGCAGATCATGATATTCCTCCGGCACTCCTGTCAAGGGAGTTGGCTCGCCAGGTTCCTCCTGAGAAGTAGGAACAGAAGAAACGGGAGGGATGGCAGACATTAAACACTTCACATGACAAGAAACGTTCCAGGATAGGATAGAATTACTAGACCAATTAATAGAAGGATTATGACATACTAGCCAGGGATGACCCAAAACAACAGGTGTAAACGGTGAACGGAAAATCAAAAAAGAAATAGTCTCACTGTGGTTACCAGATACTGTGAGGGTTAAAGGTAGTGTCTCAAATCTGATACTGGGAAGATGACTACCATCTAAGGCGAACATGGGCGTAGGCTTCTCTAACTCTCTGAAAGGAATGTCATGTTTCCGAACCCATGCTTCGTCCATGAAACAACCCTCAGCCCCAGAGTCTATCAAGGCACTACATGTAGCACCGAACCGGTCCAGCGTAGGTGGACCGACAAAGTAGTACAGGACTTTGATGGAGAGACTTGAGTAGTTGCGCTCACCTGTAGCCCTCCGCTTACAGATGAGCTCTGGCTTTTACTGGACATGAATTAACAAAATGTCCAGCAACTCCGCAATAGAGGCACAGGCGGTTGGTGATCCTCCGTTCCCTCTCCTTATTCGAGATGCGAATCCCTCCCAGCTGCATGGGCTCAGTCTCAAAGCCAGAGGAGGGAGATGGTTGTGATGCGGAGCAGGGAAACACCGTTGATGCGAGCTCTCTTCCACGAGCCCGGTGACGAAGATCTACCCGTCGTTCTATGCGGATGGCGAGAGCAATCAAAGAGTCCACATCTGAAGGAACCTCCCGGGAGAGAATCTCATCCTTAACCACTGCGTGGAGTCCCTCCAGAAAACGAGCGAGCAGCGCCGGCTCGTTCCACTCACTAGAGGCAGCAAGAGTGCGAAACTCAATAGAATAATCCGTTATGGACCGTTCACCTTGGCATAAGGAAGCCAGGGCCCTAGAAGCCTCCCCACCAAAAACTGAACGGTCAAAAACCCGAATCATCTCCTCTTTAAAGTTCTGGAATTTGTTAGAGCAATCAGCCCTTGCCTCCCAGATAGCTGTGCCCCATTCTCGAGCCCGGCCAGTAAGGAGTGAAATGACGTAAGCAACCCGAGCTCTCTCTCTAGAGTATGTGTTGGGTTGGAGAGAGAACACAATCTCACACTGCGTGAGAAAGGAGCGGCACTCAGTGGGCTGCCCGGAGTAGCAAGGTGGGTTATTAACCCTAGGTTCTGGAGGCTCGGCAGGCCAGGAAGTAACAGGTGGCACGAGACGTAGACTCTGGAACTGTCCAGAGAGGTCGGAAACCTGAGCGGCCAGGTTCTCCACGGCATGGCGAGCAGCAGACAATTCCTGCTCGTGTCTGCCGAGCATGGCTCCTTGGATCTCGACGGCAGTGTAACGAGCGTCTGAAGTCGCTGGGTCCATTCCTTGGTCGGTTCCTTCTGTCATGCAGGTGAAAGAGGACCCAAAAGCGACTTAACAGAAACAGAGTTTATTTAAGTCCAAACAGGGAATAACAAAAATCCTCTAGTCTGTAGAGGGGAATAACTGGAGAAGCGGCCACAGACTGCAGGTCGCTTCGGGTAGGCGCAGGCCGTAGTTGATAGAGACACCTGCTCACACGCAGCATCTGATGAAGGCAAAAAACACGACAGGACAGGGCGATACACAATCACAGCAAAAACACGACAGGACAGGGCGAAACGCAATCACAGCATGGTGAATACTAAACAAGGAACCGACGGGACAGGAACGGAACACAAAGGAATAAATAGGGACTCTAATCAGGGGAAAGGATCGGGAACAGGTGTGGGAAGACTAAATGATGATTAGGGGAATAGGAACAGCTGGGAGCAGGAACGGAACGATAGAGAGAAGAGAGAGCGAGAGAGTGAGAGAGGGAGGGGGAGAGAGAGGGATAGAAGGAGGGAAAGAACCAAATAAGACCAGCAGAGGGAAACGAATAGCATGGGGAGCACAGGGACAAGACATGATAATAAATGACAAACATGACAGTTGTGTTCGGCATATTTGACGATAACAATTTGATTTGTTTATGTCCTTTCCCAATTTGCCCAACCACCTCTGAAACATATTCCACTGAAGGGTTTGACACAGCGACATAAAAAATGAAAGACAGACATGGAAACTTCAGTTCCACAGGCCAGAACTACTCTTCCTCCTCCCTCCCTATTGGATTATTTTGCTCCACCTACAACTCCGAGATGTCAAAGGGCCCAGGATTTCTTCCCTCCACCTCCAGTGGAGCCCATCGTGGTGGAGCTGCTCATGTCTCCACCAGTGAAACCCATCGTGGTGGAGCTACTCATGTCTCCACCAGTGAAACCCGTCGTGTTTGATTTGCCCATTTGTTCAGTGGAAGCTGAGTCTCTTCAGAGTTTTGAGGTAGGCTACTCACTCCAAACTGTCCCTTTTTTTACATGTAAATCAAAGTCCTATTTTATCTGCAATCAGCAATTCTCATGTTTATTATTTAGTCTACCTCCTCGCTGCCTTTCTGATTTTTTTCCCTCCACCACAGGAATGTCAAGGGACACAGGATTTTTGTTGATTCACCTCCACCACAGGGTTGCCAAATGGCCCAACATGGAGTTAACCCATATTCAATGAGAGCAGTTGATTATGCTTTAGCTAGCTCACATTTCACAGAGAGATAGAGATAGAGTTCAGCTTGTCATTTACCTTATATAACGCTGATTTCCATTAGTAACAGGTGCTCCAATGAGCAAATATCCAGGTTATCCATGTACAACTACCAAAGCTGGGCCTGGAATATCAGCCGCTTCCCTGGTTCACATGCTCAGACCTCTCTCACCGATGTTGGTGCCGGAAGGTAAATGCCCTTTTGAACACTAAATAATCTCTCTACTCTTGTAACAAGCATGATTGGGCTGGTGAGCAAAGTAATGTTCACCATTGACTATTCTAAATCCTAACTGGGTTCAGGTTTCAATCAAAACAAATTTGGTAGCACATGATTTACGTTTAGTTTAACAATTGATTAATAAGGCTCTCCTGAATTGTGTTCAGATGATGGAGGATGGGACTCGGCTGGGGATCACATGTCCACCCCTGGGACTCCCTTCTACATGGGTTGACTCTTCCACTGGACCTTTGAAGCCCTTTAAAGGTACTACATTACTTAATCCAGCTCACCTTTTTGACACAACAATCCAAAAGAATCTATTTCAGTAAATGTAATTCCAGAGGTTGATATACTGTAAGTGCACCTTTTCAACAGTAAAGTATCTTAGTGATAAGGGATGTCACAAACTTTCTCTTTCTCCCATAAGCTATTTTGCCCGAAGAAAAGGACGCAGTGGAGCATAGCATTTTTCTTTTTAAAACAAAACTCAAGCATACCCCACTTGGTCTTAAAATAAACTTATAATAAAATCCAATGAGACCAAGTTTGCTTATTCCTGTTATTGATTTATTGTAACTACAGTAGATTTTAACCTAGCAATCCCACACTATCAGTCCATTGGATACCAAATATACCAAAAGGATGTGTGAAACAGTAGCCAGTTTAGATGTATGTATTGCTGTGACATTGGTAGCTTTAAACCCACACAAATAAGGTGATGGACATGTGGGCTATGTAAATCAAGATTACATCGCCCACATAGTTGATGTCCTGCTTTTCCCGCCGTTGCAAGTGAAAAAGAATAATCTCTATCATGCTTGCTGTTTGGGGTTTTAGGCTGGGTTTCTGAACAGCACTTTGAGATATCAGCTGATGTACGAAGGGCCATATAAATACATTTGACTTGATATGATATCAGACACGAAAATGGTGATTCAACCCAACACTATCAGAGTCCCATTGTTGATAGACTAACACGTGGAGGACATGAACTGATGCTGGCTGCAGGCACACTACTGTCAGATCCAGACATATCCCTTAGGATGTGGGTGGACTTGAGCCATAATTTCATCAGCAACAGGCCTGGCTATCTCAAAGACAGATTCAATCTCATGTTATCACTTTAGCTGTCTGATTATCTCTATAATCTCGATAATCCAAAATGATATAGTAACGGGTCACTGAGAACATACACACGAAGAGATTAGTGGTCATCGAAGTATGCAGGTTTGTATTAGTCATTTCAAGTCAAGATGAAACATTTCCTCAAAGAGAAGGACAACATGACATGGTTTACCCACATCTGAGTAACTGCAGTGGCCAAAGAGTGGCCAAAGTGGCCAAAGAAATGGCAAGCTGTTGTGTTCGAAAAGGAAACTCCGGTACGCTGGTTCTTATACGATCCACAATGTGTATAATGGATCTCAAAACTCCCCTCTGTTTTCTATATATAGCGTCCATTACATTTCAACCAATAAAATAAATACACCACTCACAAAAGAATACAAGTCAAATCAATGAACTTTTATCTGATTGTGTAGATCTTGAAGAAAAACGAGTGTGAGGATCAATTTTATATTAAGTTGGACCTGTTTCATATAGCACAAGTGAAACCGAACTCTCTCTGTGCTCCATCCAGTTCAGTATAAACACATTTGTTTCCGTCAACAAAGGATAAATGCTTACTGCCTGATTACTCACATGGCTGCTGATGTGACCTTTCCCAGGGATTTGAACAATACACCTTCAGGAGATAACAAAACAAGGGAAAGAGGGAGGCAGAGCGCACCACTATCCATGCTATGGAGGTCATTGCAATGAACGACCGCTGCCCTGTGGTAGAGTCATAGGGTACAATTTCCCTAATCACGCAACTTGTTCGGAGGATGCTATGTTTTCAGAGGCCAATGGAGGAAGAGGACTCAATCAAATGTCACATAGCACAGTACAGTATATCCAACCTTAGTTAGGAACATGCAGACTGATATAGGGTACAATGCAGTAGATTTTTAGAAATCATGTGATTCAAATGAGCAATGCCCATTGAAATATCATCAGCAAACTCCCAGCTAAACACAGAATTTGATGTTGATCTGCGCTGCTCTCTGTGTATGTGTATAATTCTGAAGCACCAAAGTGTTCCATTGTCAATACGTTGACCATGAGTTGCTACTGCTGGCTATACATGTCTGCTCCCAGGCTCCAACTCTAGCCTGACCCAGTTCTCCAGCCCAGTCTGTGTTATCTGATGCAGTGAGACTGACTCACAGAGTCATGGTCCCCTGGGCTGCTTTAGTGCCCACTGCCCATCTCATAATGACAACACGTCCTCAGTTTGGGAGACAGATTTGGGCAATAGTTGACGTGGTGCCAGTGGATGACGTGGAGGAAGGTTTTTAGACTTGGCTGGATCTCTGTTGACCTTTGACCCTAAAGATCACAGAGTGACCGGTAGTCCCTTGTTCTGTTACAAATCAAGTCTTTACATTATAAACTTAAAACATGTTGTAGAAGAGAAATAATTTATCCCCTCACTGTAAGTAAACTGAATGTGGCAATGGTTCTCTGCTGCTGGTAGTCTAAATGCATTCTTACAGTTGTTGGCATGAAGGGAAATATTACATGTTAAAATAGACTGAAACAGAGGCTAATGTATATGAAATATGTATACAATCTACATGAAAAAACATTGGTCCTGTATCAAAGACAGTCATTTATTTCCAATAAATCACATTAAATGCTCTGTGATTTATTGATTACAAGATGGACTAGTGTGATATTACACTCCAAATCAGTTGGACGAGTCAAAGGCTGCCGATGGTCATATATTTGTGTGATTCTGTGATCAAGGCTGAGGCTTTCCACAGAAATCCCAGCTTTACCCGCTCATCTTGACCGATGGAGCCGGGAAGGTTACAGTAATGCTGCAGAGCAGCCAGGGCTTGGGAGCAAGTCAGGCGGGGAAATGGTTCGGACATGCCTGGCATCCAACATGAGCCCAGATAGAGCTGTCGGCTGAGATGAAAGTTAACCACGAACACTGATGCCATAACGGATCTCAGGGTTTAAAGTCAGAGTTTAAAGTGGCCTTAAATGCTGCAGCAATATATGGCGATGGCTGACAGAAATGTCTTCATAACCATCTTATGAAATGGAACGGACCAACAGTCGTTGGTTAATTGCCTTTAGTCTACTTACATTATGTAGGCCTATTTTGGTGTAGCTAGTTAGTTCAATTATACACAAGACATTTTTAGAAGTTGACAAATTTTGTCGAAAAGAGTTGGTACTTCCATGTTCTGTATTTTTGGGCAAAAAGTTAGCTAGGCGTTCAACCAAGCAAGGACAGGTAGGTAACGTTAGCCTGCTCAGCTAGCTAATGTTAACTGTTAGCTCTCCTTTGAGTAGGAGTAGCGTTAGCTAGGTAGAGTATCAATATGCGCAGCCATGGCTTCAATACCTCAATGTCTAAGTATTGAAGCCAGTGGTTGGCATCCTGGGCACAGGTGACTTCTCCCGCTCCTTAGCCACCAGGCTGGTAGCCTCTGGGTACCAGGGTGGTGGTGGGCAGCCGCAACCCCAAGCACTGTGCCTCCCTCTTTCCTGCGGAGGCTGAAGTGACCACCCAGCACCAGGCTGCCACCCAGGCCGACCTGGTGTCCGTGGCCCTCTTCCCCGAGCACTACTCTACCCTAGCTGGACTGAGGGAGTCGCTAGTGGGGAAGACTCTGGTGGATGTTAGTACTGGTACTAAGATTAACAGTGATAAGCAGGCAAATGCGGAGCAGCTGGCCAATATTTTCCCAGAGAGCAGTGTGGTGAAGAGTTTCAATGTGATCTCGGCCTGGAGCCTGCAGAAGGGGCCAAGGGAAGGCAGCAGACAAGTAAAGCCTAGGTGATCTGCACACACAACAGTGCCAGAGAACACAGACATTACTACTCTGAATTACATTCTGATACACCGGTATTGATGCAGGGACCGGTTTGGGTTTTTACTTTACCAGTATTTGAATGTTGTTTGTTAAATGTGATACGCCATGTGTAATGTCAATTTTGATAGTTTTACTATGCTACTTGAGCCATCTCTCCGTGTCACTTTCCACACAGCCCTAGCCACGTAATAAGCACATTTGATGTTCCTCAACCACGAGACACTTGCGTTCAGTCTGCATGGTCAATGCAGCACATGCAACAATGTTGATGACAACAATGCTGTTTTCACTTTGCTTCTTAATATAAATCCACTGGTGTTCTATAATTACACTATTAGTTTGTGTTTCTTACATCAGCAAACGGCTAGTTTGTCTTTTTCTTAGGAAGTTGCCCTAAATCTTGTGAGACACTAATTGTTAGCCGCTAATACATGTGCTGAGTAAAAGCAAATGTAGCTAGCTAATACAGCCTGATAATACCAGTGATGTGTAGACCAACACCAGCATGTTGTTTGTGCAACAGTATCTTCTAAATCAAAGAGGAATATGCAAAGCAAGAATGTTAGCTACATGAAGTAGCTAAGAGAGAACATGCAATGTAGCCACATTTTATCGGGTCCCCTAGGAAATACTTAACAAAACTTTAATTCCTACCCTGTCACAATAACTTCTCCCTGACATTTTAATTCGTTGTCATCTCAAATAACGCTCGATTCAATGTGCCCACTATTATATTCTAACTATAGAATTTGAATAGTCTGTCACGCCCTGGTCAAAGTATTTTGTGTTTTTCTTCATGTATTTGGTCAGTCCAGGGTGTGACATGGGTTTTTGTATGTGGTGTGTATGTAGTGGGATTGTAGCTTAGTGGGGTGTTCTAGGAAAGTCTATGGCTGTCTGAAGTGGTTCTCAATCAGAGGCAGGTGTTTATCATTGTCTCTGATTGGGAACCATATTTAGGCAGCCATATTCTTTGGTTGTATTGTGGGTGATTGTCCTGAGTGGCTTGATGGCCTTGGCCTGTGTTAGTTGACACAAGTTTAGGCTGTTTTCGTTTCGGTTATTGTTTTTGTAGTGTTTGTGTTTATTCGTGTTTACGGTGTTTGATTAAACATGGATCGCAATATACACGCTGCAGTTTGGTCCGACTCTCCTTCACCATATGAAAACCGTGACATAGTCCTTCTATTTCCATGATTCCAACAGTTTTTCTCTAATTCGCAAGTAAAATCCAATTGCAACTTGGTTAAAAATAAGTCCCAAGATTATTTGTCAGTGTGGAAATGATCAATTGAGGTGTGGTGTAAAAATACTTCTTAAGTCGTTTTTTGTTGTTGGTATCTGTACTTTACTATTTTTGACAACTTTTACTAAACTACATTCCTAAAGAAAATACTGTACTTTTTGCTCCATACATTTTCCCTGACACCTAAAACTACTTGTTACATTTTGAATGCTTAGCAGGACAGGAAGAGAAAACATCCCTGGTCGTCTACTGCCTCTGATCTGGAGGACTCACTAAATAAAAATGCTTTGTTGGTAAATTAGGTCTCTTGGAGTGTGCCCCTGGCTATCCGTAACGACATTTTAAAAAAGAAAATGGTTCCATCTGGTTTGCTTAATTATACGGAATTTGAAATTATTTATACTTTTGATACATACAGTTGAAGTTGGAAGTTTACATACACCTTAGCCAAATACATTGAAACTCCGTTTAACAATTCCTGACATTTAATCTGAGTAAAAATTCCCTGTCTTAGGTCAGTTAGGATCACCACTTTTATTTTAAGAATGTGAAATGTCAGAATAATAATAGTAGAGAATGATTTATTTCAGCTTTTATTTCATCACATTCCCAGTGGGTCAGAAGTTTACATTCACTCAATTAGTATTTAGTAGCATTGCCTTTAAATTGTTTGACTTGGGTCAAACGTTTTGGGTAGCCTTCCACAAGCTTCCCACAATACGTTGGGTGAATTTTGTCCCATTCCTCCTGACAGAGCTGGTGTAACTGAGTCAGGTTTGGAGGTCTCCTTGCTCGCACACACTCTTTCAGTTATGCCCACAAATGTTCTATAGGGTTGAGGTCAGGGCTTTGTTATGGCCACTCCAATAATTTGATGTTGTTGTCCTTAAGCCATTTTGCCACAACTTTGGAAGTATGCTTGAGGTCATTGTCCATTTGGAAGACGCATTTGCGACCAAGCTTCAATTTCCTGACTGATGTCTTGAGATGTTGCTTCAATATATCCACCTAATTTTCCTTCGTCATGATGCCATCTATTTTGTGAAGTGCACTAGACCCTCCTGCAGCAAAGCACCCCCACAACATGATGCTGCCACCCCCATGCTTCACTGTTTGGATTGTGTTCTTCGGCTGGCAAGCCAATTATATTTTTGTTTGATCAGACCAGAGGACATCTCTCCAAAAAGTACGATCTTTGCCCCCATGTGCAGTTGCAAACCGTAGTCTAGCTTTTTTATGGTGGTTTTGGAGTAGTGGCTTCTTCCTTGCTGAGTGGCCTTTCAGGTTATGTCGATATAGAACTTGTTTTACTGTGGATATAGATCATTTTGTGCCCGTTTACTCCAGCATCTTCACTAGGTCCTTTGTTGTTGTTCTGGAATTGAGTTGTACTTTTCTCACCAAAGTACTTCATCTCTAGGAGACAGAACACGTCTTCTTCCTGAGCGGTATGATGGCTGCGTGGTCCCATGGTTTTTATACTTGAGTACTATTGTTTGTACAGATGAACGGGGTACCTTCAGGCGTTTGGAAATTGCTCCCAAGGATGAACCAGACTGGCGGAGGTCTAAAAAATTTTTTCTGAAGTCTTGGCTAATTTCTTTACATTTTCCCATGATGTCAAGCAAAGAGGCACTGGGTTTGGAGGTAGGCCTTGAAATGCATCCACAGGTACACCTCCAATTGACTCATATGATGTCAATTATCTTATCAGAAGCTTCTAAAGCCATGACATAATTTTCTGGAATTTTCCAAGCTGTTTAAAGGCACAGTCAACTTAGTGTATGTAAACTTCTGACCCACTGGGATTGTGATACACTGAGTTATAAGTGAAATAATCTGTCTGTAAACCATTGTTGGAAAAATGACTTGTGTCATGCACAAAGTAGATGTCCTAACCGACTTGCCAAAACTATAATTTATTAACAAGAAATTTGTGGAGTGGTTGAAAAACCATTTTTAATGACTCCAAACTAAGTGTATGTAATCTTCTGACTTCAACTGTAAGTACATTTTTATCAATTACATTTACTTTTTAATACTTAAATATTTAAAACCAAATACCTTTAGACTTTTTCTAAAGTAGTATTTTGCTGGGTGACTCTCACTTTTTACTTGAGGCATTTTCTATTGACATATCTTTACTTTTACTCAAGTATGACAACTGGGTACTTTTTCCACCACTATAATTGAGTGCATGAAACGTAGAAATGATAAGTGCTAAAATGTGTTTTGGTTGAAATTGACTTGAACAGTATAAAACAATCAGAAGTCACATATAATGTATATGTTTCCACCCTAGGATCACTCACTACTCATAAAGCAAATGTAGGACTTTTATTATTCAAAAACTAAAAATACCGTCCAATTGTTTTGAAATACTTTGATCAAATATTTTGGCCATATAGCCTAGCCCTACTGTCTTTTAGTTGTTTTGCTCTAAACTGGACAATGCCCACAGTATATAATGTTTACATGTTTCACACATTCTCGAGTTGCAACCATATTATCACAGATGTTGGTCATACGGTGTTAATGTAGCTAAACTATGTGATGTGGGCTATTGGTGAAGTATCGTGTCTCTTCAGTTGGGTTCTCCTTGATGAAGATTCCCTTCTCTGACACTCGCCTCTTCACTACCCAGGTGCATCTCCTGGGCAGAGGAGAGGCGGCCCATGTCAACAGGGATGAAGCCAAGACTGCGGCAGATCTGGAGTACAGAGCTCTTGGCCCTACTGCTGTCACTGCAAATCACCCCCCTGTACCTCTTCCCCTTGTTGCGCGTCCCATGTCTCTCCGCCCTCGGCCACTTCCTCCTCTTCTAACGCCTACAACTTCCTTCGTGACGTCGTCCACCCGTACGCCACGGCGGTGGAGGTGGTAAACGTGACACTCCCCTCTGTGGCCTCGGTGACCCTGGCTCCTACCTGCCCGGTCTCAAATCAAATCAAATCAAAATTGTATTTGTCACATACACATGGTTAGCAGATGTTAATGCGAGTGTAACGAAATGCTTGTGCTTCTAGTTCCGACAATGCAGTGATAACCAACAAGTAATCTAACTAACAATTCCAAAACTACTGTCTTATACACAGTGTAAGGGGATAAAGAATATGTACATAAGGATATATGAATGAGTGATGGTACAGAGCAGCATACAGTAGATGGTATCGAGTACAGTATATAAATATGAGATGAGTATGTAGACAAAGTAAACAAAGTGGCATAGTTAAAGTGGCTAGTGATACATGTATTACATAAGGATGCAGTCGATGATGTAGAGTACAGTACAGTCCAGACCCAGGGTCAGTCTCACGGCCGCCTTCCTGCAGCCTTTGTGGGGCACCAAGTACAGGCGTTTCCCCAACTGGTTGGGTCGCTGGCTGCAGCAGCGGAAGCAGTTGGGCCTCTGTGCCTTCCTCTGCGCGGCGCTGCACGCCGTCTACAGCCTGTGTTTGCCCATGCGCAGGTCTGCTCGCTACAATCTGCTCAACGCTGCCTTCAAACAGGTGAGAAAAGCATCAGTAAACTATTTATAAATAGTTTAGCCTACATACTATTCATGAATTAGTATTGCTATTATAAATGTATAGTTCTAAAGCATTAAAAACATTACAACTCATCGGCATTTAGAACGTTTTCAATATGGTAAAACATTTGTAATGGCTTACTCATAGTGTAACCACCTGACATCACAGTAAGCAACAATGTGTGTTTACTGTGCAGGTGAAGGTAGACCAGGAGGACTCGTGGGTAGAGGAGGAGTTGTGGAGGATGGAGCTCTATCTGTCTATAGGCACCCTGGCTCTGGATCTCCTCACTGCCCACCGTGGGCAACTCGCTCAACTGGAGAGAGGTCAGCTTCGTACAGGTCAGCACATTTGCACAGACACCTTTTCTGTGTACATGAGCAGTAGTTCAACGAAGCAGTCAAAGACTTGCAAAACACATTAACATTGTAGCCTACTGTGGAAAGACAACCTCTGAGCTGTGTGTGTCAACTCTTCTCCTCGCATGCTGCGGAATTCATAAAGGGGGATGGTTTCATTTCCCAGGGATTTGTCCTTCTTTAGGGCGTTTAGAACTTTCCCTTCATATGTATGCTAAGCTGATCCAGTCAACGCCAGATTAGTCACATGCTGCTAGTTCGTGTGATAAAAGGCCCGGGTTCTGCTTAGCCTGTCTGCCTACAGCCCGGAGCCGCAGTAAAACATTTGAGCATTAATTCTCCATCAAGATCACAGTCCTGCAGTCCCTTAAGCGTGCAACCAGCCAGACATAGTGTAGTGAGTTCAGTCCGGCTTAGTCGTAGTGCTGACGACAGACGGACATTGCTTTAAGTGAGTTAGGCTGGTATTAGGAACTGTTAACTCGCACTGACTCTTAACAGAGCTTTGTATCTCATTTTACCAATAATTATACATTTTACGCCCAGGCTCTGTCGTAACCGGCCGCGACCGGGAGGTCCGTGGGGCGACATCCGGTTTAGGGAGGGTTTGTCCGGTAGGGATATCCTTGTCTCATCGCGCACCAGCGACTCCTGTGGCGGGCTGGGCGCAGTGCACGCTAACCAAGGTTGCCAGGTGCACGGTGTTTCCTCCGACACATTGGTGTGGCTGGCTTCCGGGTTGGATGCGCGCTGTGTTAAGCAGTGCGGCTCTCCAAGACAGTAGCTACTAACAATTGGATACCATGAAATTGGGGAGAAAAAGGGGGTGTAAAAAAAAAAAAAACATTTTTTATACATTTTAGTATTTTATGTAATAAACATGTATACTGGACAAAAATATAAATGCAACCATTACAAAGATTTTACCGAGTTAGTTCTTATAAGGAAATCTGTCATGCAGGTGAAAGAGGACCCAAAAGCGACTTAACAGAAACAGAGTTTATTCAAGTCCAAACAGGGAATAACAGAAATCCTCTAGTCTGTAGAGGGGAATAACAGGAGAAGCGGCCACAGACTGCAGGTCGCTTCGGGTAGGCGCAGGCCGTAGTTGACAGAGACACCTGCTCACACGCAGCATCTGATGAAGGCAAAAAACACGACAGGACAGGGCGAAACACAATCACAGCACGGTGAATACTAAACAAGGAACCGACAGGACAGGAACGGAACACAAAGGAATAAATAGGGACTCCAATCAGGGGAAAGGATCGGGAACAGGTGTGGGAAGACTAAATGATGATTAGGGGAATAGGAACAGCTGGGAGCAGGAACGGAACGATAGAGAGAAGAGAGAGCGAGAGAGTGAGAGAGGGAGGGGAGAGAGAGGGATAGAAAGAGGGAAAGAACCTAATAAGACCAGCAGAGGGAAACGAATAGAATGGGGAGCACAGGGACGAGACATGATAATAAATGACAAACATGACAGTACCCCCACTCACCGAGCGCCTCCTGGCGCACTCGAGGAGGAATCCTGGCGGCAACGGAGGAAATCATCGATGAGTGAACGGTCCAGCACGTCCCGAGACGGAACCCAACTCCTCTCCTCAGGACCGTAACCCTCCCAATCCACTAAGTATTGGTGACCCCGTCCCCGAGAACGCATGTCCATGATCTTATGTACCTTGTAAATAGGTGTGCTCTCGACAAGGACGGGAGGGGGGGAGGGAAGACGAACGGGGGTGCGAAGAAAGGGCTTAACACAGGAGACATGGAAGACAGGATGGACGCGACGAAGATGTCGCGGAAGAAGCAGTCGCACAGCGACAGGATTGACGACCTGGGAGACACGGAACGGACCAATGAACCGCGGAGTCAACTTACGAGAAGCTGTCGTAAGAGGAAGGTTGCGAGTGGAAAGCCACACTCTCTGGCCGCAACAATACCTTGGACTCTTAATCCTGCGTTTATTGGCGGCTCTCACCGTCTGTGCCCTGTAACGGCAAAGTGCAGACCTCACCCTCCTCCAGGTGCGCTCACAACGTTGGACAAACGCTTGAGCGGAGGGAACGCTGGACTCGGCAAGCTGGGATGAGAACAGAGGAGGCTGGTAACCCAGACTACTCTGAAACGGAGATAACCCGGTAGCAGACGAAGGAAGCGAATTGTGAGCGTATTCTGCCCAGGGGAGCTGTTCTGCCCAAGACGCAGGGTTTCTGAAAGAAAGGCTGCGTAGTATGCGACCAATCGTCTGATTGGCCCTCTCTGCTTGACCGTTAGACTGGGGATGAAACCCGGAAGAGAGACTGACGGACGCACCAATCAAACGACAGAACTCCCTCCAAAACTGTGACGTGAATTGCGGGCCTCTGTCTGAAACGGCGTCTAACGGGAGGCCATGAATTCTGAATACATTCTCAATAATGATTTGTGCCGTCTCCTTAGCGGAAGGAAGTTTAGCGAGGGGAATGAAATGTGCCGCCTTAGAGAACCTATCGACAACCGTAAGAATCACAGTCTTCCCCGCAGACAAAGGCAGACCGGTAATGATGAATGAAGTCTAAGGCGATGTGAGACCATGGTCGAGAAGGAATGGGGAGCGGTCTGAGACGACCGGCAGGAGGAGAGTTACCCGACTTAGTCTGCGCGCAGTCCGAACAAGCAGCCACGAAACGGCGCGTGTCACGCTCCTGAGTCGGCCACCAAAAGCGCTGGCGAATAGACGCAAGAGTGCCTCGAACACCGGGATGACCAGCTAACTTGGCAGAGTGAGCCCACTGAAGAACAGCCAGACGAGTGGAAACAGGAACGAAAAGGAGGTTACTAGGACAAGCGCGCGGCGACGCAGTGTGCGTGAGTGCTTGCTTAACCTGTCTTTCAATTCCCCAGACTGTTAACCCGACAACACGCCCATAAGGAAGAATCCCCTCGGGATCAGTAGAAGCCACAGAAGAACTAAACAGACGGGATAAGGCATCAGGCTTGGTGTTCTTGCTACCCGGACGGTAAGAAATCACAAACTCGAAACGAGCGAAAAACAACGCCCAACGAGCTTGACGGGCATTAAGTCGTTTGGCAGAACGGATGTACTCAAGGTTCTTATGGTCTGTCCAAACGACAAAAGGAACGGTCGCCCCCTCCAACCACTGTCGCCATTCGCCTAGGGCTAAGCGGATGGCGAGCAGTTCACGGTTACCCACATCATAGTTGCGCTCAGATGGCGACAGGCGATGAGAAAAATAAGCGCAAGGATGAACCTTATCGTCAGACTGGAAGCGCTGGGATAGAATGGCTCCCACGCCTACCTCTGAAGCGTCAACCTCGACAATGAATTGTCTAGTGACGTCAGGAGTAACGAGGATAGGAGCGGACGTAAAACGTTCTTTTAGAAGATCAAAAGCTCCCTGGGCGGAACCGGACCACTTAAAACACGTCTTGACAGAAGTAAGAGCTGTGAGAGGGCAGCAACTTGACCGAAATACAATCTGACAGAAGAATCTTGACAGAAGTAAGAGCTGTGAGAGGGGCAGCAACTTGACCGAAATTACGAATGAAACGCCGATAGAAATTAGCGAAACCTAAAAAGCGCTGCAACTCGACACTTGACCTTGGAACGGGCCAATCACTGACAGCTTGGACCTTAGCGGAATCCATCTGAATGCCTTCAGCGGAAATAACGGAACCGAGAAAAGTAACGGAGGAGACATGAAAAGAGCACTTCTCAGCCTTTACGTAGAGACAATTCTCTAAAAGGCGCTGTAGAACACGTCGAACGTGCTGAACATGAATCTCGAGTGACGGAGAAAAAATCAGGATATCGTCAAGATAGACAAAAACAAAGATGTTCAGCATGTCTCTCAGAACATCATTAACTAATGCCTGAAAAACAGCTGGCGCATTGGCGAGACCGAACGGCAGAACCCGGTACTCAAAATGCCCTAACGGAGTGTTAAACGCCGTTTTCCACTCGTCCCCCTCTCTGATGCGCACGAGATGGTAAGCGTTACGAAGGTCCAACTTAGTAAAGCACCTGGCTCCCTGCAGAATCTCGAAGGCTGATGACATAAGGGGAAGCGGATAACGATTCTTAACCGTTATGTCATTCAGCCCTCGATAATCCACGCAGGGGCGCAGAGTACCGTCCTTCTTCTTAACAAAAAGAACCCCGCCCCGGCCGGAGAAGAAGAAGGCACTATGGTACCGGCGTCAAGAGACACAGACAAATAATCCTCGAGAGCCTTACGTTCGGGAGCCGACAGAGAGTATAGTCTACCTCGAGGAGGAGTGGTCCCTGGAAGGAGATCAATACTACAATCATACGACCGGTGAGGAGGAAGGGAGTTGGCTCGGGACCGACTGAAGACCGTGCGCAGATCATGATATTCCTCCGGCACTCCTGTCAAATCGCCAGGTTCCTCCTGAGAAGTAGGGAGAGAAGAAACGGGAGGGATGGCAGACATTAAACACTTCACATGACAAGAAACGTTCCAGGATAGGATAGAATTACTAGACCAATTAATAGAAGGATTATGACATACTAGCCAGGGATGACCCAAAACAACAGGTGTAAACGGTGAACGGAAAATCAAAAAAGAAATAGTCTCACTGTGGTTACCAGATACTGTGAGAGTTAAAGGTAGTGTCTCAAATTTGATACTGGGAAGATGACTACCATCTAAGGCAAACATGGGCGTAGGCTTGTCTAACGGTCTGAAAGGAATGTTATGTTTCCGAACCCATGCTTCGTCCATGAAACAACCCTCAGCCCCAGAGTCAATCAAGGCACTGCATGTAGCACCCGAACTGGTCCAGCGTAGATGGACCGACATAGTAGTACAAGATCTAGATGAAGAGAACTGAGTAGTAGCGCTCACCAGTAGCCCTCCGCTTACTGATGGGCTCTGGCCTCTTACTGGACATGAATTAACAAAATGTCCAGCAACTCCGCAATAGAGGCACAGGCGGTTGGTGATCCTCCGTTCCCTCTCCTTAGTCGAGATGCGAATCCCTCCCAGCTGCATGGGCTCAGTCTCAAAGCCAGAGGAGGGAGATGGTTGCGATGCGGAGCAGGGAAACACCGTTGATGCGAGCTCTCTTCCACGAGCCCGGTGACGAAGATCTACCCGTCGTTCTATGCGGATGGCGAGAGCAATCAAAGAGTCCACATCTGAAGGAACCTCCCGGGAGAGAATCTCATCCTTAACCACTGCGTGGAGTCCCTCCAGAAAACGAGCGAGCAGCGCCGGCTCGTTCCACTCACTAGAGGCAGCAAGAGTGCGAAACTCAATAGAATAATCCGTTATGGACCGTTCACCTTGGCATAAGGAAGCCAGGGCCCTAGAAGCCTCCCTACCAAAAACTGAACGGTCAAAAACCCGAATCATCTCCTCTTTAAAGTTCTGGAACTTGTTAGAGCAATCAGCCCTTGCCTCCCAGATAGCTGTGCCCCATTCTCGAGCCCGGCCAGTAAGGAGTGAAATGACGTAAGCAACCCGAGCTCTCTCTCTAGAGTATGTGTTGGGTTGGAGAGAGAACACAATCTCACACTGCGTGAGAAAGGAGCGGCACTCAGTGGGCTGCCCGGAGTAGCAAGGTGGGTTATTAACCCTAGGTTCTGGAGGCTCGGCAGGCCAGGAAGTAACAGGTGGCACGAGACGTAGACTCTGGAACTGTCCAGAGAGGTCGGAAACCTGAGCGGCCAGGTTCTCCACGGCATGGCGAGCAGCAGACAATTCCTGCTCGTGTCTGCCGAGCATGGCTCCTTGGATCTCGACGGCAGTGTAACGAGCGTCTGAAGTCGCTGGGTCCATTCCTTGGTCGGTTCCTTCTGTCATGCAGGTGAAAGAGGACCCAAAAGCGACTTAACAGAAACAGAGTTTATTCAAGTCCAAACAGGGAATAACAGAAATCCTCTAGTCTGTAGAGGGGAATAACAGGAGAAGCGGCCACAGACTGCAGGTCGCTTCGGGTAGGCGCAGGCCGTAGTTGACAGAGACACCTGCTCACACGCAGCATCTGATGAAGGCAAAAAACACGACAGGACAGGGCGAAACACAATCACAGCACGGTGAATACTAAACAAGGAACCGACAGGACAGGAACGGAACACAAAGGAATAAATAGGGACTCCAATCAGGGGAAAGGATCGGGAACAGGTGTGGGAAGACTAAATGATGATTAGGGGAATAGGAACAGCTGGGAGCAGGAACGGAACGATAGAGAGAAGAGAGAGCGAGAGAGTGAGAGAGGGAGGGGGAGAGAGAGGGATAGAAAGAGGGAAAGAACCTAATAAGACCAGCAGAGGGAAACGAATAGAATGGGGAGCACAGGGACGAGACATGATAATAAATGACAAACATGACAAAATCAGTCAATTGAAATATCTTCATACTGCACTAATCTATGGATTTCACATGACTGGGCAGCGGTGCAGCCATGTGTGGGCCTTAGAGGGCATAGGCCCACCCACTTAGCAGCCAGGCACACCCACTGGAGAGCCAGGCCCAGCCAATCAGATTGAATTTTTCTCCACAAAAGGGCTTTATTACAGACATATATATACTCTCCAGCACCCCTCTGTGTTGTGTGACAAACTTGCACGTTTTAAAGTGGCCTTTTATTGTTCCCAGCACAAGGTGAACCTGTGTGATGATCATGCTGTTTTAATCAGCTTCTTGATTTGCCACACCTGTCAGGTGGATGGATTATCTTGGCAAAGGACAAATGCTCACGAACAGGCATGTAAACACATTTGTGCACAACATTTGAGAGAAATACACTTTTTTGTATATGGATTTTTAAATTTCAGCTCAGGACCAACATGTTGCGTTTTATATTTTTGTTCCATGTATATTTAGGGATGAGGATGAAACGGGTGAGTCATGACTGAACCTTCCCACTTGTCAAGAGTAATTATAATTCAGCTGCTCTCTGTAGTGCCCTGTTCTGTGCTAATAATTAGAGTGACCACGGACACAGACACACACACACACACACGCGCGCTGACTACAGGGGCTCATTAAGGACAAATGTTGAGCTTGTAGGTCATACTGTTCCCTTGGGCCTCTTTACTACACTCGTGCTTCCACGATGAGCACATATAATATACCACTCAAATCACCACTTCCTTTCACCTCACTAAGATGTTGAGTTATTAAAAGGTTTTGTAGAAGGTTCAAAGGTCAACAATCCGCTCCCAGATGTTCTGTACATCTGGGTAGGCCAACTTCATTTGCATGTAGTCTTTCATAAAGGGGGTTGATTGGGTATGTATGGAGTATTGGGGGGGGGTTTATTATATGTTCAAGAGTTTACGTGTATTTTTTAAACGTTTTAATGTGAAATGGGCCATCACCACCAGATCTCACAACCTGACATATTGAATAAAATAAACCTGGATTTCAAACCAAATTAACTTATAGTGAGTACATCTGAAGGTGGCTATCACCCAGATTCAATTCAAATAAGTTCATTATCATGGTCCTCTGTCTCTCTTCCCTCCAGTCCAGACTGGACTACATGGCCCTGTTGATGGCCACCCTCCACACGCTGACCTACGGCTGGGGCCTGGGCTTGGGCTTGGACCTGGAGCAGTCTCACTTCTACCTCCCTCCCACCTTCCTGCTGGTGCTGGTCCTGCCGCTGGCTGTGCTGCTGGGGAGGCTGACTCTGTCCCTGCTATGCGTGGCTCTCCGGCTGAGTCGTATCAGGAGGGGTTGGCAGAAGAGCCGAGCCATCCGGTTCACACTGCCTGAGGACGAGTGTAAGGGGCCATCACAGGAGGACATCAGTAATGTTTGAGAGAGATGCTTGGTTTAGTCTTACATGCAGGATTGAATGAAGGAAGCATGGAAGACTCATATATACACACACAGGCAAGTAGAGATGGGAGAGAAGTACTGACTGTCATATCAAAAGCAGTTTAGGGATTTCAATGGCCTTTGTTTTACTAGTGAACATGCTACTTGTTTGGATGACATGTCATCTATAGCACTACCATTTACCTTGTTATATTTATCAAGAGAAATGAACTATGGTTCTATTGCTCAATAAGCCTCCGGCACATGTACAGTGATGCATTTTGGAGATGACTATTATAGTGCTGCTTTAAATTTGCTGCCTCTACTACCTTTTAACTAAATTGGAAGCCAGACATTGTCATTGTCTTCCTACTTGTTTCTTAGCATCGGAGACCCAGTATCTGACTGGCTATCAGGTTTAAAAAAATAAATACAACATTTGTACTGTCAGGCTTTCACTTCAACGTGAGCGAAGCCTGGGCATCCGACACTGTAGTTGCAGTGCTGTGAGATGCCTCAGCTCTGCCTGGCCTGCTCGCGGCTGAATCTGGCTCAGCTGTCTGACATGCCTGCCCTGACACTAAGGTCAGTCAGAGCCAAAATGTTGCACCTCACAGCAATGTCATAGGTTGTTCGGGGGTGTCATGCCTGCTTCTGCTGTGTAATCACTTCTTACTACTCGGAGATGTGTTAAGAAAATAGACCTTTCTATTTTTTGCCTTAGACTATTTTTGCATTGTTTTTGTATAATTGAATGCACTATAATGTTTAAACTTTACCTGGTCAGAGTCTTTCAAAGATCAAATGTGTGCCAAAGATTGTGAAAATATATTGTCAACGATTGTAGAAATGTACTATCAAGTCCCATATTGTTGCTGGCACCAAACTGTCGAGGATGGCTCATGTTGTGTTTGTGTTGAAGTTATGTAGGTATAATTTAAATATGATGCCATTGTATAAAATGTACTCATTTTATTGAACAATCAAACTAAACTGTTTTCATGTTGACTCAACGGTACATGTGAAATTAAGAGCTATTTTATATTCTCTGATTTACATTATTTTCTTGTATCACTTGTATGGTTCTGTTAAATTCAATAAGTTCCATAGGTTTATTCACAAAATAAAATCCAAGACGTGTATTTTGATAGTGCTTATCGGCAGAATAAACATACTATTTTCCACAACTTACCCATTCTTTGTTATGCAGAAGTTCATGAATGTATTTAATTGCCTCTCACTATCCTTACTGACCTGGAGATTGACTGTGGACACCTGCTGTCCTCTTGTGGTAGCTATAGGCTATTGCATTTGTCACCTCCCATTTCTTCCGCTATTCCAATGGGATTTGAGGTGTCGCAACCTACTCAAAGGTTAAAGGTAAGACGGAATCACGGAAGTGAGCATTTCCACATGCAAGGAGTAGCTAGGGCTTTTTTCTGTGGAACAACATGTCTATGGTAAACACAAACGTATTTTTTGATATAAATATGTGCAGTTAACTAACCCAAAGTCATCTGTCAAAATGTTACTGATTTACCTTCCAGGTGTTAATACCTTTTTGCAGTTGATCTGTTTTGAATCTTATGCATGTAGCTTAGTGTAGACGTGCATTTTCACAGATGTGTGTGGCACATAGGATTGACTTTGTCATAGTGAGATTCTTTTTTGGTGTTTAAGGTATTCATCCTATTTTCAGTCAGTTAGCAATGATTTTAATACATGGCACAATGTGGTGTGGAAGACTTCTTTGGCATCAGCTCAGTTGTCATTTTTATAATATACATATTGTCAGTATATATATATATATATATATATATAACCTTGTGGGTACCAGAAGTCCTCCACAAGGAACATATGAACAAGTGGGGAGATCTTTTTGGTCCCCACAATAATATATATATGTGTATTTTTAAATGTTATGTTAGGGGTTAGATGTAGAGTTAGGGTTAAGGGATAGGTTAATTAAGGTTAGGGGAGTGAGATTTTGGATGGGAATCAATTATTTGGTCCCCACGAGGATAGCAATACAATACTTAATAGTATTTTTTTTCCAAGGCTGAATTTGAAAAGGCTGCCGATGCGGTGAGGAGGCTGACCGTACAACCTAGCTATGCTGAACTAGCAGTAATATATGGTTTGTACAAGCAGGCGACACTTGGCAACATCAACACGGGTGAGTCATTCTGTTCAACCTGTCCTACAGGCTGCACCTCGTTGATAAAGCCAAATCCCTGATTATTTCCTAATCTTTCTGGTACCACTTTAAGCATCAAGATATAATGACACAGTTCGTTCGGAAAGTGTTCAGACCCCTTGACCTTTTCCACATTTTGTTACATGACAGCCTTATTCTAAAATGGATTTAAAAAATAAAAAACACTTTCCTCATCAATCTACACACACAAACACATAATGACAAAGCAAAAACAGTTTTAAAAAAATGTTGCAAATGTGTGTGCATATTTTTATTTTACCTTTATTTAACTATGCAAGTCAGTTAAGAACTAATTCTTATTTTCAATGACGGCCTAGGAACAGTGGGTTAACTGCCTGTTCAGGGGCAGAATGACAGATTTGTACCTTGTCAGCTCGGGATTTGAACTTGCAACCTTCCGGGTTGCTAGTCTAACGCTCCAACCACTAGGCAACCGGTTGTCCTGGACAGTTGCCCCTTTGGGCATGTGATTTTTAAAAAGTGAAAAGAACCAAATTGCAAATATTTCCAGTAAGCCTGAAACTGATCTTTGTGAAAGATGGACAACTGTATGGCAGTCAGCCTGCTTTGATAATTTATTTACTGATAACAACCGAGATACAAAGAATTTCCAGGACTTGTTTTTTAGATTCCTCCCCTGTATGTGAAAGGCAGGCAATATGTGGCACTTCTGCATGTAAATATACTGAACAAAAAGTATAAACACAACATGGCTTCATGAGCTGATCTTTTCTGCCAGCCAGGCAGCTTAGTGGAGTCTGCCGCTAGCATAGTCACTGTAGTCATCGAGTAACTATCTCTGGCCCCTTCCCATTTAGCCGGAGTGTTGAGCTCTACAGCAGTCTCTCAACTCAATCGCTGGTTGAAAACTGTTTTCTGCCCCTCCCAAAATATATAATTTGTAGATAATTGGCCCTCTTTCTGGGACTCCCCCACGAACAGGAGCAAGCCTGGCTTGCTGAGGAGTGAGGGACTCCATCCAAGCTGGAGGGGTGCTCTCATCTTATCCCTCAACTTAGACAGGACTCTAACTCCTCTAGCTCCACAATGAGATAGTGTGCAGGCCAGGGTGCATGCAGGCCAGCTTGGCAGCTTAGTGGAGTCTGCCGCTAGCATAGTCAGTGTAGTACGCTTAGCTATCCCCATTGAGCCCGTGTCTGTGCCTCGATCTAGTTTGAACAAAACATGGCGGTGTTCGCCTTAACAATCTCATTGGAATAAAGACCTCTTCCATTCCTGTCATTATTGAAAGCGATTGTGATAATATCTCAAAAGAGGACTACTTAATGTTAGACCCCTCACTTCCAAGGCAGTCGTAGTCAATGAACTAATCACTGTTCATAATCTTGTTGTGATTGGTCGGACTGAAACATGTCTCAAAGCCTGATTTAATTTACTGTGTTAAATGAGGCCTCTCCTCCTGGTTACACTAGTGACCCTATACCCCACTCATCCCAAAAACATTTGTCACAAGAAATTTGCTCCCTGGTATACAGAAAATTCCTGAGCCCTGAAGCAAGCTTCCAGATAATTGGAACGGAAATGGCGCTCCACCAAACTGCCTTCCAACTAGCTCACTGCTGCTCAATCATCCTATTTTTCCAACCTAATTGAGGAGAATAAGAACAATCCCCCCCCCAAACAAATGTTATCCTGTCGCAAAGCTAAAAAGCAGCATTCAACAAGCGAGGATAGCTTTGACTTTAGCAGTGATAAATTAATGAACTTCGATGACAAGTTCATAATCGTTACAAAGCAAATTACGGACTCCACTTTTGAATAAGAGTATTTCTCCAAAGCTCAGTTGTCCTGAGTCTGCACAGAACTGCCAGGACCTAGGATCAATGGAGACACTAGTTATGGTCTCTAAACTGTCAAGCTGCCTACTGGACCCTATTCCACCAACTAAATGACTAAAAGAGCATCTTCCTGTGTTTGGCCCTCTTATGTTGAACATAATAAACTGCTCCCTATCCTCTGAATGTGTTCCTAACTCACTACAAGTGGCAGTAATAAAGCCTCTACTGAAAAGGCCAAACCTTTACCCAGAAAAAGTAAATAACTATTGGCCTATATCAAATCTCTCATTCCTCTTAATTTTTTTTGAAAAAGCTACTGCCTTCCCGAAGACAAATAATGTATACGAAATGCTTCAGTCTGGTTTTAGACCCCATCATAGCACTGAGACTGCACTCGTGAAGATGTTAAATGACCTTTTCTGAATGGCATCAGAACAAAGCTCTGCATCGGTCCTCATGCTCCTAAATGTTAGTGCTGCTTTTGACACCATTGATCACCACATTCTTTTGGAGAGATTAGAAACCCTAATTGGTCTACACTGACATGTTCTTGCCTGGTTTGAATCTTATCTGTTGGAAATATATCAGTTCGTCTCTGTCGATGGTTTGTCCTCTGACAAATCAATTGTAAGTTTCGGGGAACCTCAAGGTTCTATTGTAGAACCACTATTGTTTTCACTATATATTCTACCTCTTGGTGATGTCTTTCTGAAACACATTAAACTTTCACTACCATGTGGACGACACACAGCTGCCCATTTCGATGAAACATGGTGAATCCCCAAAATTGTCTACCCTGGAAGCCTGTTTAGACATAAAGAAGTGGAGTGCGGGATATTTTTTAAAACTTTTAAAGTCCGACAAAACAGATGCTAGTCCTAGGTCCCAAGAAACGAAGAGATCTGCTGTTGGATCTGCCAATTAATCTTGATGGTTGTACAGTCGTCTCAAATTAAACTGTGAAGGACCTCGGTGTTACTCTGGATCTCTTTTGACGTACATATCAAGAATATTTCAAGGACCGCTTCTTTTCCATCTTCGTAACATTGCAAAAATGGTACTTTTTGTCAAATTATGTAGAAAAACGAATACATGCTTTTGTCACTTCTAGGTTAGACTACTGCAATGCTCTACTATCCGGCTACCTGGATAAAGCACTAAATAAACTTCAGTTAGTGCTAAACACGGCTGCTAGAATTCTGACTAGAAACAAAAAATGTGCTCATATTACTCCAGTGCTAGCCTCTCTACATTGGCTTCCTGTTAAGGTTAGGGCTGATTTCAAGGTTTTACTGCTAACCTACAAAGCATTTACATGGGCTTGCTCCTACCTGTCTCTCCGATTTGGTCCTACCGTACATATGCACGGTCACAAGATGCAGGCCTCCTTATTCTCCCTATAATTTCTAAGCAAACAGCTGGAGGCAGGGCTTTCTCCTATAGAGCTCCATTGTTATGGAATGATCTGCTTATCAACGTGTGAGACACATACTCAGTCTTTAAGTCCATACTGAAGACTCGTCTCTTCAGTAGGTCCTATGATTGAGCGTAGTCTGGCCCAGGGGTGTGAAGGTGAACGGCAAGGCACTAGATCGACAAACTGCCCTTGCTGTCTCTCCACTAGGATTCTCTGCCTCTGGCCATATTACGGGGGCTGATTCACTGGCTTACTAGTGCTCTTCCATGAATCACTGACGTGGTCTTCCTGTCCGGTTTTGCACCCCCTCTGGTTCGTGCAGTGGATGAGATCTTTGTGTGCTACACCCACCCTTGTCTCAGGGTAGTACGTTGGTGGTCTGTTGATATCCCTCTAGTGGTGTGGGTGCTGTGCTTTGGCAAAGTGAATGGGGTTATATCCTGCCTTGTTGACCCTGTCCCCCCGGGTATCGTCGGACGGGGCCGCAGTGTCCCCTGACCCACCCCTGTCTGTCTCCATGATCTATGCTGCAATAGTCTATGTGCCAGAGGCCTAGGGTCAGTCTGTTAAATTCTCCTGTCTTATCTGGTGTCCTGTGTGAATTTAAGTATGCTCCCTCTAATTTTCTCTCTCTCACCCTCTATCCCCTCCCTGGAGGACCTGAGCCCTAGGGTCATGCCTCAGGACTACCTGGCCTGATGACTCCTGGCTGTCCCCAGTCCACCTGGTCGTGCTGTTGCTCCAGTTTTAACTGTTCTGCCATGGCTAGGGAAGCCTGACCTGTTCACCAGACATGCTACCTTGTTCCGTACCTGCTGTTTTCGACTCTTTCTCTACCGCACCTGCTGTCTCAACATCTGAATGCTCGGCCTACAACCAATGTGATTATTATTTAACCCTGCTGGTCATCTATGAACGTTTAAACATCTTGAAGAACAATCTGGCCTTAGATGGCCTCTCCACCCGGCACAGCCAGAAGAGGACTGGCCACCCCTCAGAGCCTAGGTTTCTTCCTAGGTTCCTTCTTTCTAGGGAGTTGATTGCTATGAGACTTGAAATTGAGCTCAGTTGTATCCTGTTTCCATTGATCATCCTTGATGTTTCTACAACCGGATTGGGGTCCACCTATGGTAAATTCAATTGATTGGACATGATTTGGAAAGGCGCACACACCGGTCTATATAAGGTCCCACAGTTGACAGTGCATGTCAGAGTAAAAACAAAGCCATGAGTTCGAAGGAATTGTCCGTAGCGCTCGGAGACTGGATAGTGACGAAGCACACGGAGGTGACCAAGAACTCGATGGTCACTGAATGAGCTCCAGAGTTCCTCTGTGAAGATTGGAGAATCTTCCAGAAGGACAACCATCTCTGCAGCACTCTACCAATCAGGCCTTCATGGTAGAGTGGCCAGACTGAAGCCACTCCTCAGTAAAAGGCACAGCTTGTAGTTTGCCAAAAGGCAAAAATATGGGTGTGCCAAGCTTGTAACGTCATACCCAAGAAGACTTGAGGCTGTAATCACTGCCAAAGGTGCTTCAACAAAGTACTGAGTAAAGGGTCTGAATAATTATGTAAATGTTTCATTTCTGTTTTTTTATTTTTTATACATTTCTAATCCAGTTTTTGTATCGTCATTATGGGTACTGTGTGTAGATTGAGGAAAAGCAACAATTGAATCCATTTTAGAATAAGGCTGTAATGTAACAATGTCAAGCGGTCTGAATGCTTTCTGAATGCATTGTACTTATAAGAAGTTGTGAGTTTGGCCAGGCGTTTTGTGGCACTTTGAGGCACTATGCTTTTACTGATATTTCCAGCATTGTCCACTAGTGCTGCTGCAGGTAGGAAATGTTCTGTAATTGGCACAAGCGGTCTTCACTTAATCAATCCATGTCTGGTTGGCGCGGGGATCGCTTAAGCTAGGGGAGGCTTAGCGCTGAATCACACAAAGCCTATTATTTGGCAGGGAATACGATTTGTACACCTCACTTTTCTCAAACTGATCCTCTCCAACGCACTCAGAAGTTGTATTATTTAAGGGCAGTCAATGAAAGTATATTGAAGTGAATTCGGGGAGTAGCCCTGGTCAGGACTCGAACCCGGATCCATCGACTGTCAAGCCAACACCTTAACTGTACACCAAGAGGTTTGGACTTCTTGGCGTAACGGTTCATGTGTTGGCTTGACAATCACAGTTTCAAGTGTTGGTTGGGGCTACCGCTGAAGTTTGCTACAACATATAGTACTTCCATGGTTGGTTTCATTGACTCTCCCCTTAAACTTCCCCTAATTGACAACTTTGGAGTCCGTTGGGGAGGATCAGTTTGAGCAAAGTGAGGTTTAGAATCACTGATCTACAAACAGTATTCCTTGCCAAATAATAGATTTTGTGCGATTTAAAATTGGCAGAGCTACGCATCCCCTGACTTAGGCCATGCCCATGCCAAACACACAACTGGATAGGGATTAATTGGAGACAGCTTGTGTCAGTTACAGAATTTCCTAGGATTTCCTACCTACAGCAAAGCTACTAGATGATGCAGGAAATACCAATAAAAGTAGTGCCTCAGTGCCCCAACTTCTGACCCTACGTTTAAGCACTTATCAGCCTTTAAAGTGTCTTACTAAAAGGCGTATAATTTTGCCTCTATATGCATTTCTCAAGAGTTACAGAATGTATTGACTTAACAATTGTTTAGCTGCCTTTTGTCTGTAAGTAAACCGTTTCAAACCATTCAGGGATTGACATTAAGGGTTGCCTTATTGCCTGTGGCAATTGACCTGAACAGTTGTACCAGTTACTGTTCAGTCTTTGGCCTGAAATAAAAGATCAGAGAAATGTTCCAAATGCACAAAGTGTATTTATCCCAAATGTGTTTGCATCCCTGTTAGTGAGCATTTCTAATTTGCCAAGACAATCCATCCACCTGACAGGTGTGGCATATCAAGAAGCTGAGAAAACAGCATGATCATTACACAGGTGCACCTTGGACTTGGGGACAAAGGGCCATTAAAATGTGCAGTTTTGTTCCTGTTGTTTTAGGAAATTTAGCAGTACGTCCAACTGGCCTCACAACCGCAGACCACGTGTAACCACGCCAGCCCAGGTATTCCACATCTGGCTTCTTCACAAGCTGGATGGTCTGAGACCAGCCACCTGGACAGCTGATGAAACTGTAGGTTTGCACAACCGAAGAATTTCTGCACAAACTGTCAGAAACCTTCCCAGGGAAGCTCATCTGTGTGCCAGTCGTTCTCACCAGGGTCTTGACCTAACTCTAGTTAGGCAAATGTTCACCTTCGATGGATACTGGAGAAGTGTCCTCTTCACGTATGAATCCTGGTTTCATCTGTACCAAGCAGAGAGCATGTGTGGGTGAGCGGTTTGCTGATGTCAACGTTGTGAGTAGAGTGCCCCATTGTGGGATTATGGTATGGGCAGGCATAAGCTATGGACAACGAACACAATTGCATGTTATCTATGGCAATTTGAATGCACTGATACCGAGACAATATTCTGAGGGCCATTGTCGTGCCATTTGTCCGCCGCCATCACCTCGTCTCAGCATGATAATGCACGGCCCCATGTTGCAAGGATCTGTACACAATTCCTGGAAGCTGAAATTTTCCCAGTTCTTCCATTGCCTGCATACTCACCAGACATGTCACCCATTGAGCATGTTTGGGATGCTCTGGATCGACGCGTGCGACAGCGTGTTCCAGTCCCCCCCATAATACAGGAACTTTGCACAGACATTGAAGACAAGTCGGACAACAATCCACAATGAACTGCCTGATCAACCCTATGGGAAGGAGATGTCAGGCTACATGAGGCCAATGGTAACACCAGATACTGACTGGTTTTCTGATCCTCGCCCCTACTTTTTTTTTTTAAAGGTATTTAACCAACAGATATATATTTGTATTCCCAGTCATGTGAAATCCATAGATTAGGGTCTAATTAATGTATTTTCAATTGACTGATTTCCTTTTTATATGAACTGAACTGGAGAAGTTGTTGCTTTTTACATTTTTATATTAACAGTCAAGTGATCATAATCTTCGGGTAACCAAAAAATACTCCTGACCGATGGGCAAGTGTCTTTCAGACTGCCAATACCTGCCAGTTAAAGTAATATTTTTTTTTTGTTGTAAGAACTTTTAAGATGTCTGCATTGTGTCCACAGAGCGTCCGGGAATATTTGACTTCCAAGGAAAATCTAAATGGGATGGTTGGAAAGCACAGGAAGGTAAGTATTTTTTTGGACAATGTATTATTCTGCTTTTCCACTCTGTTTTGAATGTAACACAAATCTTCAATGTGTCCTGTTTCTGTTTTCAATCCAATAGGAAAGTCTAAAGAAGATGCCATAAAAGAATACATTGCCTTTGTGGAAGAAATGAAAGCAAAGTATCCAATGTAGAGGTTTCTTTAGGACATTCGTGCACTTTTTTTATTTTTAGAACCATTTTATAATTAAACAATAATGCCTGGGGGGGTGTGGTATTATGGCCTCCGCTTTGCGTTGTGCCTAACAGCCCTTAGCCATGGTATGTTGGTCATATACCACAAATCCCAGAGGTGCCTTATTGCTATTATAAACTGGTTACCAATGTAAACATTACAGTAAAAATAAAATGCTTTGTCATATCCGTGGTATAAGATCTGATATACCATGGATGTCAGCCGATCAGGACTCGAACCACACAGTTTATAATAGGTTACAATGAACAAGAAGAAAAGGGACCAAATCTGAGATTTTACATGGGTAAAGTGTTTAGAGACAACCAAGATGACTGGTCTAACCAACGCTCACCAGCAATTTGTTTATCCTGTTGAAAATGTGCAGCCCTTGATCTGGGTATCTATTTCAGAAAATGTAAAAAAAAAAATGAAAATAGAGTACATTGGTGCAAAAGAACAGTAAATTATATTTCTTAAAATATCTGTCTTCCAAGTATAATAAAAAGTGATAATTTTCAATCATGCTGATAAATTCTCTGGACAAAAGGCTGGTCATAACCAGACCTCTTTCCGGGATTTCTCTTTCACATGATGATGATGAAGAGCTGAGTCCTACTACTTACTTTTTGAATATGTTCTTGTTTCTTAGGATTTTCACTGAACCCAAATGTCCTACATCTTTAAGGCCTGGTCCACTGTCCATAGTCCTAGAAATGTTGCTTGAGGGAATGGCAAAAATCACAGTACAGTGCTGTTTCCCATGCCATGTCCAAGTCTTCAAGTGTGGCCAAGTGATTCTGTGGACCATTCCTCAAGTTCTAGAACTTAAGTTCCCTTGATGTCTTGAGAGTCATCTGTATAAGTGTTTTTAACCGGTATGGCTAGATCTCCAGTGATTGGTGGGGGGGGGGGGGTCTAAGGTCATGCCAGGCTGGCTGGTCCGGAACAGGGAAGCAAGGAGACCTGGGTAAGGGGAGAGACACTTTGGCTCATGGAACCATGCTGTCTGGGCTCCTCGTGTAGATGCTGCTTCAGCCTCCACCTGCGCCATCTCCTCTGTACCTCGTACTGTACCTGTGTTTGGAGGGGATGGGGATAGTGTATCATCGAGCACTAGTTAAATCAGGGCTGCTGCCTAATATTAGCAATTGCCCATTTATACCACTTATTTCAAATTGCATAATAGTTTTGAGAAATGGGCAAAAAACCCTACCTCCCCATTTAGAAAACAGTATAGAACAGCAACTCCAAAGCCCTGAAAAGGAATAAAGGGGAATTTAGACATCAATTAGTATTCCCGCAAAGTAAAAAAATAAAAGTCAGTGAAAATGACCTGTGTTGATGCAAGAGCCAGCTCAACAAAGGTCCATATTTTGTATGTTAAACCACTGACTCTTATGGGTAAGAAGGCAAAGAGGATGTAGTACACACCAAAGAGGGTCACCAAAAGAAAAGTCGATTTGGTAAGTATCCTGAAAATATCCAAGGAAAACGTTCAATTTTACAATACACAAAAGACACGACTCAATACTGTACACATGTTTTGAGAGATTCCATTAGTTTGCCATTGTGCTGGTCATTCAGGTTTGACTGGGCAACGCTTACAGATTGTTAACACGGGTTCTGTAACACTGATAGCAATTAAGTCACTATTTTAGCCTACAAAATAAACATCCTTAATGCTTTGGTAATGGTACAGTATGGTCATTCCTCTCTGCCTCCTTCTTTCCACTCCTCTCCTCTTTTGACCTCACCCTTTCACCTTCCCCCCCTACTCACAAGGCAGGCAATACGCTCGACCTCATCTTTACTAGATGCTGTTCTTCCACTAACCTCATTGCAACTCCCCTCCAAGTCTCCGACCACTACCTTGTATCCTTTTCCCTCTCGCTCTCATCCAACACTTTCCACACTGCCACTTCTCGGATGGTATCGCGCCGTCCCAACCTTCGCTCTCTCTCCCCCGCTACTCTCTCCTCTTCCATCCTATCATCTCTTCCCTCTGCTCAAACCTTCTCCAACCTATCTCCTGATTCTGCCTCCTCAACCCTCTCCTCCCTTTCTGCATCCTTTGACTCTCTATGTCCCCTATCTTCCAGGCCGGCTTGGTCCTCCCCTCCCGCTCCGTGGCTTGACGACTCATTGCGAGCTCACAGAACAGGGCTCCGGGCAGCCGAGCGGAAATGGAGGAAAACTCGCCTCCCTGCGGACCTGGCATCCTTTCACTCCCTCCTCTCTACATTTTCCTCCTCTGTCTCTGCTGCTAAAGCCACTTTCTACCACTCTAAATTCCAAGCATCTGCCTCTAACCCTAGGAAGCTCTTTGCCACCTTCTCCTCCCTCCTGAATCCTCCTCCCTCTCTGCAGATGACTTCGTCAACCATTTTGAAAAGAAGGTCGACGACATCCGATCCTCGTTTGCTAAGTCTAACGACACCGCTGGTTCTGCTCACACTGCCCTACCCTGTGCTCTGACCTCTTTCTCCCCTCTCTCTCCAGATGAAATCTCGCGTCTTGTGACGGCCGGCCGCCCAACAACCTGCCCGCTCAACCCTATCCCCTCCTCTCTTCTCCAGACCATTTCCGGAGACCTTCTCCCTTACCTCACCTCGCTCATCAACTTATCCCTGACCGCTGGCTACGTCCCTTCCGTCTTCAAGAGAGCGAGAGTTGCACCCCTTCTGAAAAAACCTACAATCGATCCCTCCGATGTCAACAACTACAGACCAGTATCCCTTCTTTCTTTTCTCTCCAAAACTCTTGAACGTGCCGTCCTTGGTCAGCTCTCCCGCTATCTCTCTCAGAATGACCTTCTTGATCCAAATCAGTCAGGTTTCAAGACTAGTCATTCAACTGAGACTGCTCTTCTCTGTATCACGGAGGCGCTCCGCACCGCTAAAGCTAACTCGCTCTCCTCTGCTCTCATCCTTCTAGACCTATCGGCTGCCTTCGATACTGTGAACCATCAGATCCTCCTCTCCACCCTCTCCGAGTTGGGCATCTCCGGCGCGGCCCACGCTTGGATTGCGTCCTACCTGACAGGTCGCTCCTACCAGGTGGCGTGGCGAGAATCTGTCTCTTCACCACGCGCTCTCACCACTGGTGTCCTGGGCTCTGTTCTAGGCCCTCTCCTATTCTCGCTATACACCAAGTCACTTGGCTCTGTCATAACCTCACATGGTCTCTCCTATCATTGCTATGCAGACGACACACAATTAATCTTCTCTTTTCCCCCTTCTGATGACCAGGTGGCGAATCGCATCTCTGCATGTCTGGCAGACATATCAGTGTGGATGACGGATCACCACCTCAAGCTGAACTTCGGCAAGACGGAGCTGCTCTTCCTCCCGGGGAAGGACTGCCCGTTCCATGATCTCGCCATCACGGTTGACAACTCCATTGTGTCCTCCTCCCAGAGCGCTAAGAACCTTGGCGTGATCCTGGACAACACCCTGTCGTTCTCAACTAACATCAAGGCGGTGGCCCGTTCCTGTAGGTTCATGCTCTACAACATCCGCAGAGTACGACCCTGCCTCACACAGGAAGCGGCGCAGGTCCTAATCCAGGCACTTGTCATCTCCCGTCTGGATTACTGCAACTCGCTGTTGGCTGGGCTCCCTGCCTGTGCCATTAAACCCCTACAACTCATCCAGAACGCCGCAGCCCGTCTAGTGTTCAACCTTCCCAAGTTCTCTCACGTCACCCCGCTCCTCCGCTCTCTCCACTGGCTTCCAGTTGAAGCTCGCATCCGCTACAAGACCATGGTGCTTGCCTACGGAGCTGTGAGGGGAACGGCACCTCAGTACCTCCAGGCTCTGATCAGGCCCTACACCCAAATAAGGGCACTGCGTTCATCCACCTCTGGCCTGCTCGCCTCCCTACCACTGAGGAAGTACAGTTCCCGCTCAGCCCAGTCAAAACTGTTCGCTGCTCTGGCTCCCCAATGGTGGAACAAACTCCCTCACGACGCCAGGACAGCGGAGTCAATCACCACCTTCCGGAGACACCTGAAACCCCACCTCTTTAAGGAATACCTAGGATAGGATAAAGTAATCCTTCTCACCCCCCCCCCCCTTAAAATATTTAGATGCACTATTGTAAAGTGGTTGTTCCACTGGATGTCATAAGGTGAATGCACCAATTTGTAAGTCGCTCTGGATAAGAGTGTCTGCTAAATGACTTAAATGTAAATGTCATATTGACAACTCACTTGTATTGGCTGAATTCATTTCCATGCATGTCTGGCATCTGTAGTTTTCCCACCAGAATTCTTAAGATGCTCAGAAAAAATACCAAATTAATCTGGAATGGAATGACAACAAATGATTACCGTAGGGAGTAAAAGTAATATTTACTTAATCAGTTATAAAAACAAACAAATTGTATGTCACATACACCGGATACAATGGTGGAGACGAACAGTGACGATGCTTGCTTACGAGCCCTTTCCAACAATGCAGTAGAAAGAAATACAAGAATGAAGCTAAAGTGCACTCGGAAAGTATTCAGAACCCTTGACTTTTCCGACATTTTGTTTGTTACAGCCTTCCTCAAATAGATTACATTTATTTCTTCCCCCCTCATTAATCTACACCCCATAATGACAAAGCAAAAACAGGTTTTTGGAAAGTGTATTTTAAAAAAATACATATGACATTTACATAATTATTCAGACCCTTTACTCAGTACTGTGTTGTAACAACTTTTGGCAGAAATTACAGCCACAAGTCTTCTAGGGTATGACACTACAAGCTTGGCACATCTATACTTGGGGAGTTTCTCCCATTCTTCTCTGCAGATAACCAAGACAACGCAGGAGTGTGTGCTTAGGATCGTTGGCGAAGGTTCACCTTCCAACAGGACAATGTCTGAAGTTCTGAGTGCTCTGGAGCAGGTTGTCATCAAGGATCTCTCTGTGCTTTGCTTCGTTCCTGACCAGTCTCCCAGTCGCTGCCGCTGAAAAACATCCCCACAGCATGATCCTGCCACCACCATGCTTCACTGTAGAGATGTTGCCAGGTTTCCTTCATACGTGAGGATTGGCATGCAGGCCAAGCAGGACAATCTTGGTTTCATCAGAATCTTGTTTCTCATAGTTTGAGTCCTTTAGGTGCCTTTTGGAAAACTCCAAGCGGGTTGTCATGTGCTTTTTACTTACAGACACTATACCATAAAGGCCTGATTGGTGGAGTGTTGCAGAGATGGTTGTCCTTCTGGAAGTTTCTCTCATCTCCACAGAGGAACTCTGGAGCTCAGTCAGTAACAATCAGGTTCTTGGTCACCTCCCTGACCAAGGCCCTTCTTCCGCAATTGCTCAGTTTGGCCGGGAAGCCAGCTCTAGGAAGAGTCTTGGTTGTTCCAAACATCTTCAATTTAAGAATGATGGAGGCCACTGTGTTCTTGGGGACCTTCAATGCTGCAGACATGTTTTGGTACCCTTCCCCAGATCTGTGGCTCGACACAATCCTGTCTCGGAGCGTTACGGACAATTCCTTCGACCTCATAGCTTGGTTTTTGCTCTGACGTGCACTGTCAATTTTGGGACCTTATATAGACAGGTGTGTGCCTTTCCAAATCATGTCCAATCAATTGAATTTACCACAGGTGGACTCCAAGCAAGTTTTAAAAACATCTCAAGAATGATCAACGGGACTCAATTTCGAGTCTCATAGCAAAGGGTCTGAATACTTAAGTAAACAAGGTATTTCAGTTTCACTTTGAATGATTTTTTTAAAATTCCTGTTTTGACTTTGTCATTATGGAGTATTTTGTGTAGATTTGAATACATTTTTTTTCTCATCAATCTATTTTAGAATAAGGCTGTAACATAACAATGTGGAAAAAGTCAAGGTGTCTGAATTTCCGAATGCACTGCAACAGGGAGTACCAGATCAATGTGCAGGGGTATGAGGGACCGTATTTGAGGTAGATATAGACACGAAGGCTGGATTAGGCATCAGGATAGATCATAATAGAAGTCAAATAAAGCATTAGAGTAGCAGCATATGAGTGTGTGTTGTCAGTGTGTGTGTGGTTTTTCTTGTGTACCAAACATTAAGAACACCTGCCCTTTCCATGACATAGACTGACCAGGTGAAAGCTATGATCCCTTATTGATGTCACTTGTTAAATCCACTCCAATCAGTGTAGATGAAGGGGAAGAGAAAACATATTGTGTATGTGTGCCATTCAGAGGGTGAATGGGCAAGACCAAAGATTTAGGTGCCTTTGAATGTGGAATGGTAGTAGGTGCACCGGTTTGAATGTGTCATGAAATGCAACACTGCTGGGTTTTTCATGCTCAACAGTTTCCTTTGTGTATCAAGAATGCTCCACTACTTAAAGGACATCCAGACAACTTGACACAACTGTGGGAATCATTGGAGTCAATGTGGGCCAGCATCTCTGTGGAACGCTGTTGATACCTTGTCCATGCCCTGACAAATTAAGGCTGTTCTGAGGGCAAAAAAAGAGGGTGCAACTCAATATTAGGGAAGTGTTCCTAATGTTTTATGCACTTGGTATGTGTATATACAGTCAAACGTTTGGACACCTACTCATTCAAGGGTTTAAAAAAATATATACTGTTTTCTACATTGTAGAATAATAGTGAAGACATCAAAACTATGAAATTACAAATGGAATCATGTTAAACAAATCAAAATGTGAGATTCGTCAAGGTAGCCACCCTTTGCCTTGACAGCTTTGCACACTCTTGGCATTCTCTCAACCAGCTTCATGAGGTAGTCACCTGGAATGCATTTCAATTAAGAGGTGTGCCTTGTTAAAAGTTAATTTGTGGAATTTCTTTACTTCTTAATGTGTTTGAACCAATCAGTTGTGTTGTTACAAGGTAGGGGTGGTATACAGAAGATAGCCCTATTTGGTAAAAGACCAAGTCCATGTTATGGCAAGAACAGCTCAAATAAACAAAGGCAAACGACAGTCCATCATTACTTTAAGACATGAAGGTCAGTCAATGCGGAACATTTCAAGAACTTTGAAAGTTTCTTAAAGTGCAGTCACGAAAACCATCAAGCTCTATGATGAAACTGGCTCTCATGAGGACCGACACAGGAAAGGAAGACCCAGAGTTACCTCTGCTGCAGAGGATAAGTTCAGTAGAGTTAACGTCACCTCAGATTGCAGCCCAAATAAATGCTTCACTGAGTTCAAGTAACAGATACATCTCAACATCAATTGTTCAGAGAAGACTGTTTGAATCAAGCCTTCATGGTTGAATTGCTGCAAAGAAACCACTACTAAAGACACCAATAAAAGAGACTTGCTTGGGCCAAGAAACACGAGCAATGGACATTAGACCGGGGGAATATGTTCTTTGATCTGATGAGTCCAAATTTGAGATTTTTGGTTCTAACAACTGTGTATTTGTGAGATGCAGAGTAGGTGAACAGATTATCTCTGCATGTGTGGTTCCCATCGTGAAGCACGGAGGAGGTGGTGTGATGGTGCTTTGCTGGTGACACTGTCAGTGATTTATTTAGAATTCAAGGCACACTTAACCAGCATGGCTACCACAGCATTCTGCAGCGATACGCCTCCCATCTGGTTTGCACTTAGCGGGACTGTCATTTGTTTTTCAACAGGACAATAACACAACACACCTCCAATCTGTGTAAGGGCTATTTGACCATGAAGGAGAGTGATGGAGTGCTGCATAAGATGACTTGGCCTCCACAATCACCCAACCTCAACCCAATTGAGATGGTTTGGTATGAGTTGGACAACAGAGTAAAGGAAAAGCAGCCAACAAGTGCTCAGCATATGTGGGAACTCCTAGACTGTTGGAAAGCATTCCAGGTGTAGCTGGTTGAGAGAATGCCAAGAATGTGCAAAGCTGTCATCAAGGCACAGGGTGGCTCCTTTGAAGGGTCAGCGTGGCGGAGGTGTTGTTGCCTACCCTCACCATCTGGGGCCGGCCTGTCAGGAAGTCCAGGATCCAGTTGCAGAGGTTCAGTCCCAGGGTCCCGAGCTTGGAGGGGAATATGGTGTTGAACGCTGAGCTGTAGTTTATGAACAGCAATCTCACATAGTTATTTCCTCTCTTGTCCAGGTGGGAAAGAACAGTGTGAAATGCAATTGGGATGGCATCATCTGTGGATCTGTAGGGGCAGTACGCTAATCGGAGTGGTTCCAGGGTGTCTGGGATGATGGTGTTGATGTGTGACATGACCAGCCTTCCAACGCATTTCATTTACATTTACATTTACATTTAAGTCATTTAGCAGACGCTCTTATCCAGAGCGACTTACAAATTGGAGATGTGATGTGCTACAGGGTGATAGTCATTTAGGCAGTTTACCTTGGAGTTCCTGGGAACAGGTACAATGGTGGTCAGCTTGAAACATGTTAGGATTACAATCCAGGACAAGGAGAGCTTGAAAATGTCCGTGAAGACACTTGCCAGTTGGTCTGCGTATGCTCTGAGAACGTGCCCTTGTATTCCATATTGAACAATGCATAGGCCTAATCATTAGTTATCACCAGCGATTGATGCACTTACAATTATGAAGTGTAGGACTGGTAATCGGAGAATCCACCAAACCCAGTCATGTACCCTTGTCTCCCAGCAGCTTGAGGAGAAAGGGAAACATATGCATGTATGTGAACTATGATGATGCAATTGTCATCTTCTATTTTAAACAGACGACATCCCATTCATCTGTATCTCACCCTTCATCCTCATAGAAGTATTTTGCCAAGCCCCAGGATACAATGACAATCATTGGCAAACCTATGTAGGAAAACAAAATAGAAACGGTTTAGTTAAATCCAACCCTCTCATTTCAGTTAATAGTTCACTATCAAGTCTGTCTTTTAACAGATCAAAATGACATGACATTGCTAGATGACAATGACATGGTATCAGTAGTGTTGTTGTAATTTAGAGGGGACAGGTGTCCGTACCCCAGCCCAGGATGATGTACCACCAAAAGTGTTTCTTCTTGGAGAAGAAGGAGATGCTGACCAGGGTGTGTAGGTAGTGTCCCTCCACCAGCAGCCAGCTGTAGTTAGCCATGATGCAGTAGTTGGAGAACATCACCACTAACTTACACGCCACCTACAGGATATGATGAGAAAAGATATATACACTACATGACCAAAAGTATGTGGACAACTGTTAGTCAAACATCTCATTCCAAAATCATAGGTATTCATAGGTATTGTTGGGTCCCCCCCAATTGCTGCAAAAACAGTCTCTACTCTTCTGGGAAGGCTTTCCACTAGATGTTGGAACATTGCTGCGGAGACTTGCTTTCATTCAGCCACAAGAGCATTAGTGAGGTGGGGCACTGATGTTGGGCGATTAGGCCAGGCTCACAGTCGGCGTTCCAATTCATCCCAAAGGTGTTCGATGGGGTTGAGGTCAGAGATCTGTGCAGGCCAGTCAAGTTCTTCCACACCGATCTCGACAAACCATTTCTGTATGGACCTTGCTTGGGAATGAGGGCATTGTCATGCTGAAACAAGAAAGGGCCTTCCCCAAACTGTTTCCACAAAGTTGGAAGTACAGAACTGTCTAGAATGTAATTGTATGCTGTAGCGTTAAGATTTCCCTTCACTGGAACTAAGGGGCCTAGCCCCAAACCATGAAAAACAGACCACTATTCGTCCTCTACCAAACTTTACAGTTGGCACTATGCATTGGGGCAGGTAGCGTTCTCCTGGCATCCGCCAAACCAAGATTAATTCTTCGGACTGACAGATTGTAAAGCGTGTTTCAACACCCCAGGGAACGCATTTCCACTGCTCCAGAGTCTAATGGCGGTGGTCTTTACACCACTCCAGTCAACACTTGGCATTGCACATGGCAATTGCACATGGCAAACCCATTTCATGAAGCTCCCGACAAACAGTTATTGTGCTGATGCTGCTTCCAGAGGCAGTTTGGAACTAAGTAGTGAGTGTTGCAACCGAGGACAGACAATTTTTACAGTTGACCGGGGCAGCTCTAGCAGGGCGGAAATTTGATGAACTGACTTGTTGGAAAGGTGGTATCCTATGCTGGACGGTGCCTCGTTGAAAGTCACAGAGCTCTTCAGTAAGGCTATTCTACTGCCAATGTTTGTCTATGGAGATTCCATGGCTGTGTGCTCGGTTTTATACACCTATAAGCAATGGGTGTGGCTGAAATAGCCGAATCCACTCATTTGAAGGGTTGTCCACATACTTTTGTGTGTATATAGGAGCGGTATTTTAGTATGTTCATATCATGTTGAAAGATGAATAACTTATCAAAACAAGGATTTTTTTCAAGAGTTACAAAAGTAAGTTATTCCACTTTCACACACTAAATGACACATTTCTCTATCAATGTGTTCATCCATTAACACATGCATTGACAGTCACTACAAAGGACAGTAGATACGTACTGGGTAGTCATCACAGTGGTAGAAGTCTTCATCGGTGAAGAGCACAGAGTCTTTGATGAAGATGAAGGTAGCACGCAGGATGAAGGAAACAAAGTGGATGTGGATGTAGTTTCTGGTGCAGTGCAGTTTCTTAGACAACAGGAAAAGTGTAAAAGCAGTTTGAAATGTCCTCCTTGACCAACATGCTTTTGTAATATGTTTAATCCCCCACTGAGACCCAATATTAAGATACGCATGTTGGTTACAGCGTAGTTTACTGGGTACCCAAATGGATTATCACATTTTCATCATAACAGTTCTTAGACTTGATTCTCTGTTTCTCACCTAAAGAGACAAGAGGATGGTGATGGCAATGGTGACAGAGAGTAGAGAGAGAGCGTAGCCTGCAGTGTACATGGTCTTCACATAGGGGAAGTACATGTGGGTGTCATGTGACTGGGAGGAAAAAAGAGACCTGGGGTAAGAATTGTTTTACATAAATTGTCCGTATTGTTAAATCAATGCTCAACACTTATATGGCTTTCCCTTATTTTTAAGTACTTGTCCTGCATCAAATAAAACATAAAATAAAAACATTGATGTAGCACATACTAAAAGTACACATGTACCCACCTCTCCAAGTAAGTGGAAGGTTTCGTTGAAACATGCATGCTCATAAGGAGGGAATGGGTCCGTTCAGCCCGTGTCTGTGCAGTTCCGGTACACTTTACCTGGAAAATAATACAGCCTCATCAATACTTACTATACTGTTCAAATAAACAAATTATGTCCAGGAAAATAGTTGGCATCAGAGTAAAAAACATTGACCATAGAACATACCTAAGATTTTCTAAGACCTACGTAGTACGCAGGTTCAATCTCTCAGGTATTTTAGTGCAGGCAGTAGTTATTGCAGGCTTCATTTGTGTTACGTAAGGTTGTCATAAAATCACTTCTTGATGCCTCTGTTTCCACAAGCAGACCTTTTATGAACTCTATACCACTCCTCTGTCCTTTTAGTCTATCGCCTGTATGAGCATCCATCAACAATTTATGGTACAAGGACAAACATTTTTGTATTGAATGGAAACAAATGATCTTGTTGATGGATCATTAACTAACACACACATAACAGCCAGGGGTGGGGGTCTAACACATAACAGCCAGGGGTGGGGGTCTAACACATAACAGCCAGGGGTGGGGGTCTAACACATCAAAACAGCCAGGGGTGGGGTGGGGGTCTAACACATAACAGCCAGGGGTGGGGGTCTAACACATCATAACATCCAGGGGTGGGGGTCTAACACAACATAACAGCCAGGGGTGGGGTGGGGGTCTAACACAACATAACAGCCAGGGGTGGGGTGGGGGTCTAACACAACATAACAGCCAGGGGTGGGGTGGGGGTCTAACACAACATAACAGCCAGGGGTGGGGGTCTAACACATCAAAACAGCCAGGGGTGGGGTGGGGGTCTAACACATAACAGCCAGGGGTGGGGGTCTAACACAACATAACAGCCAGGGGTGGGGTGGGGGTCTAACACAACATAACAGCCAGGGGTGGGGTGGGGGTCTAACACAACATAACAGCCAGGGGTGGGGTGGGGGTCTAACACAACATAACAGCCAGGGGTGGGGTGGGGGTCTAACACAACATAACAGCCAGGGGTGGGGTGGGGGTCTAACACAACATAACAGCCGGGGGTGGGGTGGGGGTCTAACACAACATAACAGCCAGGGGTGGGGTGGGGGTCTAATACAACATAACAGCCAGGGGTGGGGTGGGGGTCTAACACAACATAACAGCCAGGGGTGGGGTGGGGTCTAACACATAACAGCCAGGGGTGGGGTGGGGGTCTAACACATAACAGCCAGGGGTGGGGTGGGTGTCTAACACATAACAGCCAGGGGTGGGGTGGGGTCTAACACATAACAGCCAGGGGTGGGGTGGGGGTCTAACACATAACAGCCAGGGGTGGGGTGGGTGTCTAACACATCAAAACAGCCAGAGGTGAGGTGGGGGTCTAACACATCGCAACAGCCAGGGGTGGGGGTCTAACACAACATAACAGCCAGGGGTGGGGGTCTAACACATCATAGCCAGGGGTGGGGGTCTGACACATAACAGCCAGGGGTGGGAGTCTAACACAACATAACAGCCAGGGGTGGGGTGGGGGTCTAACACATAACAGCCAGGGGTGGGGTGGGGGTCTAATACATCAAAACAGCCAGGGGTTGGGTGGGGGTCTAACACAACATAACAGCCAGGGGTGGGGTGGGGGTCTAACACATCAAAACAGCCAGGGGTGGGGTGGGGGTCTAACACAACATAACAGCCAGGGGTGGGGTGGGGGTCTAATACAACATAACAGCCAGGGGTGGGGTGGGTGTCTAACACATCAAAACAGCCAGGGGTGAGGTGGGGGTCTAACACATCGTAACAGCCAGGGGTGGGGGTCTAACACAACATAACAGCCAGGGGTGGGGGTCTAACACATCGTAACAGCCAGGGGTGGGGTAGGGGTCTAACACAACATAACAGCCAGGGGTGGGGGTCTAACACATCATAGCCAGGGGTGGGGGTCTAACACATAACAGCCAGGGGTGGGAGTCTAACACAACATAACAGCCAGGGGTGGGGTGGGGGTCTAACACAACATAACAGCCAGGGGTGGGGTGGGTGTCTAACACATCAAAACAGCCAGGGGTGAGGTGGGGGTCTAACACATCGTAACAGCCAGGGGTGGGGGTCTAACACAACATAACAGCCAGGGGTGGGGGTCTAACACATCATAGCCAGGGGTGGGGGTCTAACACATAACAGCCAGGGGTGGGAGTCTAACACAACATAACAGCCAGGGGTGTGGGTCTAACACATAACAGCCAGGGGTGGGGGTCTGACACAACATAACAGCCAGGGGTGGGGGTCTAACACAACATAACAGCCAGGGGTGGGGTGGGGGTCTAACACATAACAGCCAGGGGTGGGGGTCTAACACATAACAGCCAGGGGTGGGGGTCTAACACATAACAGCCAGGGGTGGGGTGTGGGTCTAACACATCAAAACAGCCAGGGGTGGGGTGGGGGTCTAACACAACATAACAGCCAGGGGTGGGGTGTGGGTCTAACACATAACAGCCAGGGGTGGGGTGGGGGTTTAACACATAACAGCCAGGGGTGGGGTGTGGGTCTAACACAACATAACAGCCAGGGGTGGGGTGGGGGTCTAACACATAACAGCCAGGGGTGGGGTGTGGGTCTAACACATAACAGCCAGGGGTGGGGTGGGGGTCTAACACAACATAACAGCCAGGGGTGGGGTGGGGGTCTAACACAACATAACAGCCAGGGGTGGGGTAGGGGTCTAACACATGACAGCAAGGGGTGGGGTGGGGGTCTAACACAACAGCCAGGGGTGGGGTGGGGGTCTAACACAACATAACAGCCAGGAGTGGGGTGGGGGTCTAACACAACATAACAGCCAGGGGTGGGGTGGTAGTCTAACACAACATAACAGCCAGGGGTGGGGGTCTAACACATATCAGCCAGGGGTGGGGTGGGGGTCTAACACAACATAACAGCCAGGGGTGGGGTGGGGGTCTAACACAACATAACAGCCAGGGGTGGGGTGTGGGTCTAACACATAACAGCCAGGGGTGGGGTGGGGGTCTAACACAACATAACAGCCAGGGGTGGGGTGGGGGTCTAACACAACATAACAGCCAGGGGTGGGGTGGGGTGGGGGTCTAACACAACATTACAGCCAGGGGTGGGGTGTGGGTCTAACACATAACAGCCAGGGGTGGGGTGGGGGTCTAACACAACATAACAGCCAGGGGTGGGGTGTGGGTCTAACACATAACAGCCAGGGGGTGGGTGGGGGTTTAACACATAACAGCCAGGGGTGGGGTGTGGATCTAACACAACATAACAGCCAGGGGTGGGGTGGGGGTCTAACACATAACAGCCAGGGGTGGGGTGTGGGTCTAACACATAACAGCCAGGGGTGGGGTGGGGGTCTAACACAACATAACAGCCAGGGGTGGGGTGGGGGTCTAACACAACATAACAGCCAGGGGTGGGGTAGGGGTCTAACACATGACAGCAAGGGGTGGGGTGGGGGTCTAACACAACAGCCAGGGGTGGGGTGGGGGTCTAACACAACATAACAGCCAGGAGTGGGGTGGGGGTCTAACACAACATAACAGCCAGGGGTGGGGTGGTAGTCTAACACAACATAACAGCCAGGGGTGGGGGTCTAACACATATCAGCCAGGGGTGGGGTGGGGGTCTAACACAACATAACAGCCAGGGGTGGGGTGGGGGTCTAACACAACATAACAGCCAGGGGTGGGGTGGGGGTCTAACACAACATAACAGCCAGGGGTGGGGTGTGGGTCTAACACATAACAGCCAGGGGTGGGGTGGGGGTCTAACACAACATAACAGCCAGGGGTGGGGTGGGGGTCTAACACATAACAGCCAGGGGTGGGGTGGGGGTCTAACACATAACAGCCAGGGGTGGGGTGTGGGTCTAACACATAACAGCCAGGGGTGGGGTGGGGGTCTAACACATAACAGCCAGGGGTGGGGTGTGGGTCTAACACATAACAGCCAGGGGTGGGGTGGGGGTCTAACACATAACAGCCAGGGGTGGGGTGTGGGTCTAACACATAACAGCCAGGGGTGGGGTGCGGGTCTAACACATAACAGCCAGGGGTGGGGTGGGGGTCTAACACATAACAGCCAGGGGTGGGGTGTGAGTCTAACACATAACAGCCAGGGGTGGGGTGGGGGTCTAACACATAACAGCCAGGGGTGGGGTGCGGGTCTAACACATAACAGCCAGGGGTGGGGTGCGGGTCTAACACATAACAGCCAGGGGTGGGGTGGGGGTCTAAACACATAACAGCCGGGGGTGGGGTGGGGTCTAACACATAACAGCCAGGGGTGGGGGTCTAACACAACATAACAGCCAGAGGTGGGGGTCTAACACTACATAACAGCCAGGGGTGGGGTGTGGGTCTAACACATAACAGCCAGGGGTGGGGTGTGGGTCTAACACAACATAACAGCCAGGGGTGGGGTGTGGGTCTAACACATAACAGCCAGGGGTAGGGTGGGGGTCTAACACATAACAGCCAGGGGTGGGGGTCGGGGTCTAACACCAGGGGTGGGGTGGGGGTCTCTCACCTTCTGATTTGAAGAAGTCGGGACAGTTGTGTGATGCAGTTTCCCCTACAAAAGCAGGAGACCAGCAATTCAAGTGGTCCCACATACCCTTGCAGTCTGAATAAGAAAAACAAATCAGGTACAGTCTTCTTTTTTCTCTCAAATTCTAATCATCAAAGTGTGTCAAATGTTTGGGGGGGGGATACATGTGTTTGGTGGTTTGTTGTCATGCATTTTAAGGCAAACAGTACAACGGCAGTCCTTGTTTGATCGTTGTGAATCATTTACATTTTAGTCATTTAGCAGACGCTCATATCCAGAGTGATTTACAGGAGCAATTGGGGTTAAGTGCCTTGCTCAAGGACACGTCGACAGATTTTTGACCTCGTCGGTTCGGGGATTCTAACCAGTGACTTTTCAGTTACTTGCCCAACACTCTTAGGCTACCTGCCGACCATAGTACAGTAATAACAAGAGGAGCAAACAAACATCTCTGATAATGAGCTGTTCTCACCATCATGACAGTAACGTTGAACTCAAAGGGGGCAAGTAACCACAATGATAATCCTGTATGTTGAGATGTAACCTACTCTACTGCCACTAGAGGGAAACCTAGTCCACTGTCAAACTGGCCTGGTTCCCAGTGATGTGCTGATGTGTGGTGCTGTTTCAGATTTTGATACCTGTGTGACTGGAAATGATTATACTCTTATGTGGTATGCATATCATATAATGCCATGAACAAAAAATCATCTAAGAACATTGACTATTATGGAATAGAGAAGGAACATGTTGCCCTATATTTGTTTATCTTAGGAAAACATGACAAACCATGCTGGGTGTGAATTTCTAAGGGGGAAAAATACAAATGGTCTCATCTCACCTGGTTGGGGAGTTTTGGACACATTATGCAGTCGCAACTCATGAAGGCACCTCTCCTCCTCTCTAATAAGAATGATGTACGGCTCACAGTCTGCTTGAACCTTTCATAGTTAATAAGAAAAAGAATGTGTGCATGTGTCATCTCCCCATAGCCTACAGTGCCTTCAGAAGGTATTCGCACCCATTGACTTTTTCCACATTTTGTTGTTAGACTGAATTTAGAATGGATTAAATGTAGTTGTTTTTTTTGTCACTGGAATTAAGTGGAATTATGTTTTTTTATGTTTACAAGTGAATAACAAGCTGAAATGTCTTGAGTCAATAAGTATTGTTATGGCAAGCCTAAATAAGTTCAGGAGTAAACACATGTTAACAAGTTGCATATTTTTTTAAATGTTTTTTTTTAATGAATACCTCATCTCTGTACCCCACACATACAATTATCTGTAAGGTCCCTCAGTCGAGCAGTCAATTTTAAACACAGATTCAACCAGAAAACCATGGAGGTTTTCCAATGCCTCGCAAAGAAGGGCACCTATTGGTAGATGGGTAAAAATGTTAAAAAAGCAGATATTGAATATCCATTTGAGCATGGTGAAGTTATTCATTACACTTTGAATTATGTATCAATACACCCAGTGACTACAAAGATACAGGCGTTCTTCCTAACTCAGTTGCTGGAGTGGAAGGAAACCACTCAGGGATTTTGCCATGGGGCCAATGATGACTTTAAAACAGTTAGAGTTTAATAGCTGTGGTAGGAGGAAACTGAGGATGGATCAACATTGTAGTTACTCCACAATACTAACTTAATTGACAGAGTGAAAAAAGGAAGCCTGTACAGAACAAAAATATTCCAAAATATGTATCATGTTTGCAACAAGGCACTAAAGTAATAGAGCAAAGAATTTTGAAAAACAATATACTTCTTGTCCTGAATACAAGGTGTTATGTTTGGGGGAAATTCAACATAACACATATGGAGAGGAACACTCTCCATATTTTCAAGCATAGTGGTGGCTGCATCATGTTATGGGTATGCTTGTAATTGTTGGAATGGGCACAGGCAAAATCCTTGAAGAAAACCTGGTTATGTGTGCTTTCCACCAGACACTGGGAGATTAATTCACATTTCAGCAGGACAATGACCTAAAACATAAGGCCACATCTACACTGGAGTGTTCCTGAATTGCCGAGTTACAGTTTTGATTTAAATCTGCTTTAAAACCTATGGCAAGATTTGAAAATGGTTGTCTAGCAATGATCAACAACCTATTTGACAGTGCTTGAAGAATTCTGAAAAGAACAATGGGCAAATGTTTCACAATCCTGCTGTGGAAAACTCTTAGAGAGACTTACCCAGAAAAGACCAGCAGCTGTAGTCTCTGCCAAATGTGAAAATAATACACACTGAGTATAACAAACATTAGGAACACCTTCCTAATATATATATATATAATATAAATATATATATATATATTTATATATATATGTTGTTTTTTTACTAAATGTTAGACACCCCCCTCACACTTTTATATTAAAGTATTATGTAGATCATTGACAAAAATAAATAAATATGTATCGCACTTTGTAACAACAAAATGTGGAAAAAGTCAAGGGGTGTGAATCATTTCTGAGTGTATAACACATAACAAATATTCCTTAGTTTGTAATTTTCTCAAAATCTAAAGGCATAACCTTCAAACCTAGATTATCTTTCCATGACATAGTAGACTGACCAGGTGAAAGCTATGATCCATTATTGATGTCACTTGTTAAATCCACTTCAAATCAGTCAAGGTAAGGAAACAGGTTAAAGAAGGATTGTGAAGCCTTGAGACATGGATTGTGTGTGTCAATTCAAATGTGAATGTGCAAGACTAAATATTTAAGTGCCTTTGACCAGGGTATGGTAGTAGGTGCCAGGTGCACCAGTTTGAGTGTGTCAAGAACTGCAGCACTGCTGGGGGTTTCCACGCGCAGCAGTTTCCCGTGTGTATTAAGAATGGTCCAGACCAGACATCCAGGTATCTTGGCACAACTGTGGGAAGCATTGGATTCAACATGGGCCAGCATCCCTGTGGAACGCTTTCGAAACCTTGTAGAGTCCATGTCCTGACGAACTGAGGCTGTTCTGAGGGCAAAGGGGGGTGCAACTCAGTATTAGGAAGGTGTTCCTAATGTTTCGTACACTCAGTGTATAAGTATGTACCTCTTCCAAACATGCCCAGCTGTTTCAAACACACGCCTGTATTCTTACCTTCATGTACATGCCCAGTAGGATTCCAATAATTCCAATATGCATTGTGTCAGTCACAAACATTATTTACCAGTAAACTGTAACCTAATTATAGACTTGAATGAACTGTGAGCTGACTTTCGGTACTAAAAGTCTGAAATAATCGTCCAATTCAAAGCAGCAAGTCATCAATCAGCATCCACTGGCTTTGTCCAAACCAACTGCATGTTTTGTTTGTGCAGTTCTTACAACTGACCTTTTTATAATAGACTAGTAACAAAGACAATATTATATAAAGATAAGTAGAAACTGCTTCTCCAATAGAAATCCCCGATAACGCTTGTAGGCGAAGTCATGGCGATGTTGGCTCGCTAAACTCATGTGCAGAAATACCATTGGGTCTAATGGTCGTCTCACGCTGAACTGCGCATGCGCGTGCCGTCATATCAAAGGCGCTTGTTTTCACTTTCACGAGATTGTAGTAATACAATGTTCAACTACTTAATACATTGGCTTACACTAGGTTGTGCCTTTAGATACATTAATTACTAAATAATAATTGTTCACTTCTGTCATCGACTTCTCAAACCCCGGTCTTGTCTGCTTGGTCTGTTTTGCAAGAGTTCCCAGAAGTCTGGGGATGTTGCGCCTCTGGGTTTAGAAACTCTTTGCGAGTCCTAACCGCGTCCCACCGAGGCATTACTATGGCGACGAGAGTGTTTGGTGGATGTTCTGTAGGTGAAACAACAGGTACGTGCCGTTTTCAACCTTGAAAAGCACCGACATCGTGCAACGAATAAAAACGTGTGTTGTTTATGAGCTACCAAATCGAACCTATATTTTTTTGTTTACACACTAATATCTCCTGAAAGTCGCACGGTTGTCATGAAGTTTGATAACAAGCTAGCTAGCTGTTCCTCTTTGCTAGCTGCTCCTCTCTGCTGTGCTAGCTTCCACTTTCTCTTGCTAACCCGTCCCTAGGTAGTTTGCTTATTTTCCACATGCACAAAGTTGGCTTGCTAGCTTTGTGTCATTTGGTTATTCTCATTATCCCATGGACAACATTGCATCTTTGAAATGCAAGCATTTACATATCTGATGTGGTATGAATTGTGATATTGTTTGCTATCTTCTTCAGCCCTGTGTTTAATGTAGAAGTGATGGAAGTGGCACACACTGCATCAGAGACATTCACAGACAGTCAAAGGAAGAAGACCCCTCTTCCACTGTGCCGACTCGTGGAGGACAGAAAAAGAAGTCCCTCTAATGTCCCTCATCACCTGCTAGAGACCCGTAGGACCCTTACACTTTAACGATTTGATACATCACAGTCATATATTTAACGGGCTATATTCAGTCAAGAAGAAAATGTTTAGGGTAGTAGAGCACTTGGGCTAGTCCTATAATATGCATGCTCATGGCGGCAGGGTAGGCTAGTGGTTAGCGCGTTGGGCTAGTAACCGGAAGGTTGCAAGTTCAAATCCCTGAGCTGACAAGGTACAAATGAACAGGCAGTTAACCCACTGTTCCTAGGCTGTCATTGAAAATAATAATTTGTTCTTAACTGACTTGCCTAGTTAAATAAAGGTAAAATAAAATATAAAAAATATTTAAAAAATGATGCTATCTGAGTTACCGTTATACAGTGTGTGGCTCCTCAGGTGTTTTGGCTTCTTATATTTTACATTTGAGTCATTTAGCAGATGTTCTTTTCCAGAGCGACTTACAGTAGTGAGTGCATACATTTTCTTTGTACTGGTCCCCCATGGGAATCAGACCCACAACCCTGGCATTGCAAGCACCATGCTCTACCAATTTGAGCCACCTGGGACTAAACAGATGGTGCTGTCATGCAAACTCTTTTATATTATACTTATACCTTCCAGAAACCTATACCAAACTCAAGAGCAACAGTGCAATCGAAGCAGAACCCTCAGCACTTCACTTCAGTGGGTTTAAACTGGGGAAGGACTATCACAGGAGCCTGGTGAGTGAAGTAATGAGCTCCAGCAATGTGTTGACTGTTCCAAGAGAACAAAAGACAAAGCACTGAATTTTAGATCCATTGTGCAGTTACATGTACTTAATTTACCCAGGCGTCATGTAATTAGTCTTTGTTTTAATCTTCCTCAGAAATTGATCAACATATCATCTGAAGTGATCAACATTCACATTATCCCCACCCAAACGAAGCATTTCAAAACAAAATATTTAAAAAAGGTATTTGTTTCTTACTATTTGAGTTATGCATTCCGTCTATAATCTTTGATTCGTATGCGTGTCCGTGTTGATACCTAATTCCTCCATTTTGATCATCTGTGCAGCATCGTCTTGTCCCTGGACTGTCCTACACAGTAAAGGTACACTTCTGTCCTGACGAATGGCGCTACTTCTACGACTGTATTCGGATCCATTGCAAGGTTGGAATCCAGTGCTATGTTAGTTTCTAATCAAGTTTGCCTGCTGTCATGTCTGACAGTGATCTCTTCAACTTCTACTTCAACTGTCACTCAAAATAGGGATTTGCTGTGTTTATGCATCCCATGTTGTTTGTTGTCAACATTTCTCTCCATAGTTGCTGCAAGGTAAGCCTGGTCCCAGATCTGTTTGTGCTGTCATGCAAACTTCTAAGGTCATTGGCAAACTGATCTGGGACCAGGGTACTGCTACAAGGTTCCCTCCTGCTTAGAACTCCAGGAAATGAATGTATCAGGGAGCATTGCTATTCTCTCTCAATCTCTCTCCAGGGGGAAGAGAACTTACAGGTTCCAGTCCATGCCTATCCCATCATCGATGACTTGCACATCCCAACACACATCACCATACCAGCTGTCCCGCTGGGCCAAAGGTGAGGTGAGGTGGACATTCGTGTCTCTCTGTGCATCCTTGCCTTTTGCATAGTCTTTCAACCCATCAATGAAACTTTCTACGTGAGTTGCATGGCCACTCATATCCCTTTTCAGAAAAAACACATCACCTGTCAAATCATGTGTTTTTAGAACACTTCACAAATGATCACGTTTCCACATGTGCAGTTTCATGTTATCACATGTTGCTTTAAATGTTGTTACATGTTATCCCATTCATTTTGCATAAGATCACATGATAACATGTGTTTTTGGAACACTTCACGTGAAATTAATGTATTTTTTCTGTAAGGGATAGGCAACAGCTACAGCCTAGTCTGCTAAGTGTTTGCTAAGTGCACCAGTTTCTGAATTAGCCTGCCAGATAAACACGATGAGTGGCAACAAAGGCCTGTTTGTGGAATCAACTTATTGTGTTATTATGGTCATGTAACGGATCACAAACGTTTGTTTTTAATCATCTCTGTTGACACTAATGATGCTGTCATGCAGGTGAAAGAGGACCCAAAAGCGACTTAACAGAAACAGAGTTTATTAAAGTCCAAAACGGAATAACAGAAATCCTCTAGACTTGTAGAGGGGAAACAACTGGAGAAGCGGCCACAGACTGCAGGTCGCTCCGGGTAGGCGCAGGCCGTAGTCGACTGAGACACCTGCTCACACGCAGCATCTGATGAAGGCACAAAACACGACAGGACAGGGTGATACACAATCACGGCAAAAACACGACAGGACAGGGCGAAACGCAATCACAGCATGGTGAATACAATACAAGGAACCGACGGGACAGGAACGGATCACAAAGGAATAAATAGGGACTCTAATCAGGGGAAAGGATCGGGAACAGGTGTGGGAAGACTAAATGATGATTAGGGGAATAGGAACAGCTGGGAGCAGGAACGGAACGACAGAGAGAAGAGAGAGCGAGAGAGTGAGAGAGGGAGGGGAGAGAGAGGGATAGAAGGAGGGAAAGAACCAAACAAGACCAGCAGAGGGAAACGAATAGCATGGGGAGCACAGGGACAAGACATGACAATAAATGACAAACATGACAGTACCCCCCACTCACCGAGCGCCTCCTGGCGCACTCGAGGAGGAATCCTGGCGGCAACGGAGGAAATCATCGATGAGCGAACGGTCCAGCACGTCCCGAGACGGAACCCAACTCCTCTCCTCAGGACCGTAACCCTCCCAATCCACTAGGTATTGGTGACCCCGTCCCGAGAACGCATGTCCATAATCTTATGTACCTTGTAAATAGGTGCGCTCTCGACAAGGACGGGAGGGGGAGGGAAGACGAACGGGGGTGCGAAGAAAGGGCTTAACACAGGAGACATGGAAGACAGGATGGACGCGACGAAGATGTCGCGGAAGAAGCAGTCGCACAGCGACAGGATTGACGACCTGGGAGACACGGAACGGACCAATGAACCGCGGAGTCAACTTACGAGAAGCTGTCGTAAGAGGAAGGTTGCGAGTGGAAAGCCACACTCTCTGGCCGCAACAATACCTTGGACTCTTAATCCTGCGTTTATTGGCGGCTCTCACCGTCTGTGCCCTGTAACGGCAAAGTGCAGACCTCACCCTCCTCCAGGTGCGCTCACAACGTTGGACAAACGCTTGAGCGGAGGGAACGCTGGACTCGGCAAGCTGGGATGAGAACAGAGGAGGCTGGTAACCCAGACTACTCTGAAACGGAGATAACCCGGTAGCAGACGAAGGAAGCGAATTGTGAGCGTATTCTGCCCAGGGGAGCTGTTCTGCCCAAGACGCAGGGTTTCTGAAAGAAAGGCTGCGTAGTATGCGACCAATCGTCTGATTGGCCCTCTCTGCTTGACCGTTAGACTGGGGATGAAACCCGGAAGAGAGACTGACGGACGCACCAATCAAACGACAGAACTCCCTCCAAAACTGTGACGTGAATTGCGGGCCTCTGTCTGAAACGGCGTCTAACGGGAGGCCATGAATTCTGAATACATTCTCAATAATGATTTGTGCCGTCTCCTTAGCGGAAGGAAGTTTAGCGAGGGGAATGAAATGTGCCGCCTTAGAGAACCTATCGACAACCGTCAGAATCACAGTCTTCCCCGCAGACAAAGGCAGACCGGTAATGAAGTCTAAGGCAATGTGAGACCATGGTCGAGAAGGAATGGGGAGCGGTCTGAGACGACCGGCAGGAGGAGAGTTACCCGACTTAGTCTGCGCGCAGTCCGAACAAGCAGCCACGAAACGGCGCGTGTCACGCTCCTGAGTCGGCCACCAAAAGCGCTGGCGAATAGACGCAAGAGTGCCTCGAACACCGGGATGACCAGCTAACTTGGCAGAGTGAGCCCACTGAAGAACAGCCAGACGAGTGGAAACAGGAACGAAAAGGAGGTTACTAGGACAAGCGCGGCGACGCAGTGTGCGTGAGTGCTTGCTTAACCTGTCTTTCAATTCCCCAGACTGTTAACCCGACAACACGCCCATAAGGAAGAATCCCCTCGGGATCAGTAGAAGCCACAGAAGAACTAAACAGACGGGATAAGGCATCAGGCTTGGTGTTCTTGCTACCCGGACGGTAAGAAATCACAAACTCGAAACGAGCGAAAAACAACGCCCAACGAGCTTGACGGGCATTAAGTCGTTTGGCAGAACGGATGTACTCAAGGTTCTTATGGTCTGTCCAAACGACAAAGGAACGGTCGCCCCCTCCAACCACTGTCGCCATTCGCCTAGGGCTAAGCGGATGGCGAGCAGTTCACGGTTACCCACATCATAGTTGCGCTCAGATGGCGACAGGCGATGAGAAAAATAAGCGCAAGGATGAACCTTATCGTCAGACTGGAAGCGCTGGGATAGGATGGCTCCCACGCCTACCTCTGAAGCGTCAACCTCGACAATGAATTGTCTAGTGACGTCAGGAGTAACGAGGATAGGAGCGGACGTAAAACGTTCTTTAAGAAGATCAAAAGCTCCCTGGGCGGAACCGGACCACTTAAAACACGTCTTGACAGAAGTAAGAGCTGTGAGAGGGGCAGCAACTTGACCGAAATTACGAATGAAACGCCGATAGAAATTAGCGAAACCTAAAAAGCGCTGCAACTCGACACGTGACCTTGGAACGGGCCAATCACTGACAGCTTGGACCTTAGCGGAATCCATCTGAATGCCTTCAGCGGAAATAACGGAACCGAGAAAAGTAACGGAGGAGACATGAAAAGAGCACTTCTCAGCCTTTACGTAGAGACAATTCTCTAAAAGGCGCTGTAGAACACGTCGAACGTGCTGAACATGAATCTCGAGTGACGGAGAAAAAATCAGGATATCGTCAAGATAGACAAAAACAAAAATGTTCAGCATGTCTCTCAGAACATCATTAACTAATGCCTGAAAAACAGCTGGCGCATTGGCGAGACCGAACGGCAGAACCCGGTACTCAAAATGCCCTAACGGAGTGTTAAACGCCGTTTTCCACTCGTCCCCCTCTCTGATGCGCACGAGATGGTAAGCGTTACGAAGGTCCAACTTAGTAAAGCACCTGGCTCCTGCAGAATCTCGAAGGCTGATGACATAAGGGGAAGCGGATAACGATTCTTAACCGTTATGTCATTCAGCCCTCGATAATCCACGCAGGGGCGCAGAGTACCGTCCTTCTTTTTAACAAAAAGAACCCCGCCCCGGCCGGAGAAGAAGAAGGCACTATGGTACCGGCGTCAAGAGACACAGACAAATAATCCTCGAGAGCCTTACGTTCGGGAGCCGACAGAGAGTATAGTCTACCTCGAGGAGGAGTGGTCCCCGGAAGGAGATCAATACTACAATCATACGACCGGTGAGGAGGAAGGGAGTTGGCTCGGGACCGACTGAAGACCGTGCGCAGATCATGATATTCCTCCGGCACTCCTGTCAAATCGCCAGGTTCCTCCTGAGAAGTAGGGACAGAAGAAATGGGAGGGATGGCAGACATTAAACACTTCACATGACAAGAAACGTTCCAGGATAGGATAGAATTACTAGACCAATTAATAGAAGGATTATGACATACAAGCCAGGGATGACCCAAAACAACAGGTGTAAACGGTGAACGGAAAATCAAAAAAGAAATAGTCTCACTGTGGTTACCAGATACTGTGAGAGTTAAAGGTAGTGTCTCAAATTTGATACTGGGAAGATGACTACCATCTAAGGCAAACATGGGCGTAGGCCTGTCTAACGGTCCGAAAGGAATGTTATGTTTCCGAGCCCATGCTTCGTCCATGAAACAACCCTCAGCCCCAGAGTCAATCAAAGCACTGCATGTAGCACCCGAACCGGTCCAGCGTAGATGGACCGACATAGTAGTACAAGATCTAGATGAAGGGACCTGAGTAGTAGCGCTCACCAGTAGCCCTCCGCTTACTGATGGGCTCTGGCCTCTTACTGGACATGAATTAACAAAATGTCCAGCAACTCCGCAATAGAGGCACAGGCGGTTGGTGATCCTCCGTTCCCTCTCCTTATTCGAGATGCGAATCCCTCCCAGCTGCATGGGCTCAGTCTCAAAGCCAGAGGAGGGAGATGGTTGCGATGCGGAGCAGGGAAACACCGTTGATGCGAGCTCTCTTCCACGAGCCCGGTGACGAAGATCTACCCGTCGTTCTATGCGGATGGCGAGAGCAATCAAAGAGTCCACATCTGAAGGAACCTCCCGGGAGAGAATCTCATCCTTAACCACTGCGTGGAGTCCCTCCAGAAAACGAGCGAGCAGCGCCGGCTCGTTCCACTCACTAGAGGCAGCAAGAGTGCGAAACTCAATGGAATAATCCGTTATGGACCGTTCACCTTGGCATAAGGAAGCCAGGGCCCTAGAAGCCTCCCCACCAAAAACTGAACGGTCAAAAACCCGAATCATCTCCTCTTTAAAGTTCTGGAATTTGTTAGAGCAATCAGCCCTTGCCTCCCAGATAGCTGTGCCCCATTCTCGAGCCCGGCCAGTAAGGAGTGAAATGACGTAAGCAACCCGAGCTCTCTCTCTAGAGTATGTGTGGGGTTGGAGAGAGAACACAATCTCACACTGCGTGAGAAAGGAGCGGCACTCAGTGGGCTGCCCGAAGTAGCAAGGTGGGTTATTAACCCTAGGTTCTGGAGGCTCGGCAGGCCAGGGAGTAACAGGTGGCACGAGACGTAGACTCTGGAACTGTCCAGAGAGGTCGGAAACCTGAGCGGCCAGGTTCTCCACGGCATGGCGAGCAGCAGACAATTCCTGCTCGTGTCTGCCGAGCATGGCTCCTTGGATCTCGACGGCAGTGTAACGAGCGTCTGAAGTCGCTGGGTCCATTCCTAGGTCGGTTCCTTCTGTCATGCAGGTGAAAGAGGACCCAAAAGCGACTTAACAGAAACAGAGTTTATTAAAGTCCAAAACGGAATAACAGAAATCCTCTAGACTTGTAGAGGGGAAACAACTGGAGAAGCGGCCACAGACTGCAGGTCGCTTCGGGTAGGCGCAGGCCGTAGTCGACTGAGACACCTGCTCACACGCAGCATCTGATGAAGGCACAAAACACGACAGGACAGGGTGATACACAATCACGGCAAAAACACGACAGGACAGGGCGAAACGCAATCACAGCATGGTGAATACAATACAAGGAACCGACGGGACAGGAACGGATCACAAAGGAATAAATAGGGACTCTAATCAGGGGAAAGGATCGGGAACAGGTGTGGGAAGACTAAATGATGATTAGGGGAATAGGAACAGCTGGGAGCAGGAACGGAACGACAGAGAGAAGAGAGAGCGAGAGAGTGAGAGAGGGAGGGGGAGAGAGAGGGATAGAAGGAGGGAAAGAACCAAACAAGACCAGCAGAGGGAAACGAATAGCATGGGGAGCACAGGGACAAGACATGACAATAAATGACAAACATGACAGATGCGGTGAGCAGTCAATATATTAGAGTCCATTTGCACAGGTAGATAGCTAATCGTAGTTCTTTAAGCCGCATGCTGGGATATTTGCTAGGGTCACGAGTATTTGTCTTGCATATTCAACAATCTTCAGTTAAAACAATACGCTTGGAAAGAGAATACTTCACAAATATCAAAATATACATATTTGTAGGGCCATAGAGATATAATAATTGTTTACATTTTACCAGATTGTGAACTGAGTGGCAGGCTGAATTTGATTTAGCTTTACATTGTAGGCCTCAATGAACATGTAGGCTGTTGTCCCTTTCTTTCTGGGACTGTGCGATATCTGTGCTTGTTATCTTTGACCTTTGACCCATCTTTGACCTTCCAGTGTCAGCCATGTGATCCCTCTGAGCTGCAGCTGTCCCATTGACTTTGAATTCCAGGTGCACATCATCCAGCCACACAAGGCCTTCTCTGTCCAGCCCCTGTCAGGTGAATGAAGTCATAATTACACCATTATGTTAGAGTTCTGATGACAGATGATAGAACAAGATAGAAACAACATCTCAGACAGACAGACAGACAGACAGACAGACAGACAGACAGACAGACAGACAGACAGACAGACAGACAGACAGACAGACAGACAGACAGACAGACAGACAGACAGACAGACAGACAGACAGACAGACAGACAGACAGACAGACAGACAGACAGACAGACAGACAGACAGTCAGTGAGGATAACCCCTGTATTATTCTATCTACAGTTGGAATATATTCTGGGATTAATGTATTAAGCCCATGAGTCTCCTTGCCAGATATGTATCAATTTATATTTTAGTATTTGACGGTAGGATAATTTCTGGTTTAATAATAAGGTTCCGGCTATGTTTTTGTGTTAGTTCCTTGAGATGATTAGTTTAAAATGTTGAACCACATAAAAAAAATTTTTGCTGGCTCCCAGACACCCAGACTCTGCTCTATGAACTCACGTAATATGATTAGCTCATTACCCAGTCGACCTTTGATTCCTTAACACCACCATCATGTCTTGTGTTTGAATTACTGTGGAAAGATGCTGATAGTCTGCAACAGAGCCACCTTGACACAAAGCAGTCAGGGGGGGGACGACGACTGTGCTGTTTTGTCTCTGGCATTGATGGTGATGCTTTCCAGACATTGAGTGATGCTGGATCTCCAGGGTTATGCAAATAGCCTAGTACTCAGACTGGGTAGAGAGATCTGAAAAAGTGTCTCTCTATGTTTCGCATGGTTTGAGGGTATCGAAGTGTTGAGTTTAGGTAGGCCTACGTATTGTTTTCCTTTCAAAAATGCATTATTGGTCACATGTAAAACTCTGACTTTGTCAAGACCTAGTCCTTTGTTTGTGTTTGATTCTAGGAGTGATTCCAGCCAATGGGAAGGTGGAGGTGACCGTCACATTCAGGCCGTTCCAGTATGACACGTCCCAGGTCACTCTACAGGTGGTCATCTCCCAGTTCAACTCCAAACCCTACGTCTGCACCCTCAGCGGGTCCTCCTCGCCCCACCTGGCACTCAGGTATCCCAGAACTATTCTTAAATGTAAAGGTTAATTCATAAAAACAGTATATTGAATTATGCTTTTTTACCAGGTCACAGTTACAATTATATACATATTTGATATATGGTCAGCAAAGTTCCTGTTTTCTTGGTTTGTATCAAAGTTATTGCTTATTATTTTCTGTCATTGTGAGTTCCATCAATTGATGCACTGAGCCAAACATATTTCTTGACTGATAATGAATGGAAAACATGTGACTGTTAAGTGGTTACAATATCCTTTTGTAAACAATGCTTACATATGTTTCATAGAGCGAGTGCTATTGTGAGAGAGACCAAGTGCTGCACGTGTACTGTATTGAAGCTCTCTGTCTGCAAACTTTGAAAATATAAATTGTACAAACATTTAGAGATAAAACTTAACCCTTGCAGAGAAGAACCATACAAGTGCATACTGTTCCATTTTCAAACATTCAAATGTTTCTCTATTTCTAAGTGTGTATATACCACATTAGGAATTTTACAGTTGATAGATACTTGAATAATTTCCCACCCAAAAAATGTATAATGATGTATCATGTTTATCTACATTTATTGAAAATGCACATACAGGTATATGGTTCTTCTGCACGATTCTAATTATGATGATATCCTTTTTTCCCATTGATTTCTGTTCATGACTAAATTCTTTGTTTAGTCCTGGGCTACAGACACAAAACCACGCACAGTCACTTATACTGATAAACAGGTTGTTGTTCTCATGTCTGTATATAAAATATCATTTTTGATTCAGTTCCCATGAGAAAATGGGTGCACTCCATCACTGACAGTGAACAAGTTTTACTCCCCTGTGTTATGACTAAGGGAAGTTAATGATTTATCAAGCAAGGGAACTGCAGTCATATCAAAATGCATCGGTATCCAATCCATTTAATGTGTGTGCTTTAGATCAAATATTCCCATGTTTACTTCTCCCTGGACCCGCAAGAAAAGTTATGAAGATAAGATTTGAATGAGTTAATGGAAGAATCGGCAGATTGTAGATTTAGAAGGAACACCTTCCTAATATTGAGTTGCACCCCCTTTTGTATCCTCAGAAAGCCTAAGTTCGTCGTGGCATGGACTACAAGGTGTCGAAAGCGTTCCACATGGATGCTGGCCCATGTTGACTCCAATGCCTCCCACAGTTGTAATCAATTTGATTTGATTTGAAGTTGGCAGGATGTCCTTTGGGTGGTGGACCATTCTTGATACACACAGGAAACTGTTGCGCTTGGAAAACCCAGCATTGTTGTAGTTCTTGACACCCTCAAACCGGTGCGCGTGACACCTACTACCATAACCGTTCAAAGGCACTTACATCTTTTGTCTTGCCCATTCATTCTCCGAAAGGCACACATGTACAATTCATGTCTATATTATCTCAAGCCTTCCTTAACCTGTCCCCTCCCCTTCATCTACACTGATACCATGGGAAGATTATTGTTTATTTTGTTCAGCAAATATTGATAGGATATATCTACTCTTATAATGCCAACAGCCCCATGTACAGTATCAAAGTCCAATTATTAGCTAAGTACACAATTAAGTTATTAATGGCAGATAAAGCCTGGTAAGTTATTAGTCAACTATGGCTATGTTGAGCTCTGGAGATTTTCCAGCAGGCAGTCCCCAAGGTACAGTACTTAGCCCTCTCTCTTTTACTCAGTTAGCATTAGGTTTGGACCCTAGGCCTAGCGTGATGGAAACAAACTATTATTGACATTTTACTGCAGTGGGCTAAATCACGCAGAGTGTTTCTTGGTAGTCTTAATCAAAACTACTGTGAATCAGAAGTTTACACCTCACACAATAGGTTATGGGCTTAATAAAAGAAGACACCTGTACCATGTCAGGTTATAAAGTTGAAGTGTATTACATTTTGACTTTGCATCCCAATATTACAGTTTATGAACATCACAGAAGACTGAAATATAACAAAACCATTTGCCATAGAAAACATTTTCAACAGGTGTTTTTAAATAATGTTTAATAATTATGAAATGATTAAAACATACACTGCTCAAAAAAATAAAGGGAACACTTAAACAACACAATGTAACTCCAAGTCAATCACACTTCTGTGAAATCAAACTGTCCACTTAGGAAGCAACACTGATTGACAATAAATTTCACATGCTGTTGTGCAAATGGAATAGACAACAAGTGGAAATTATAGGCAATTAGCAAGACACCCCCAATAAAGGAGTGGTTCTGCAGGTGGGGACCACAGACCACTTCTCAGTTCCTATGCTTCCTGGCTGATGTTTTGGTCACTTTTGAATGCTGGTGGTGCTTTCACTCTAGTGGTAGCATGAGACGGAGTCTACAACCCACACAAGCGACTCAGGTAGTGCAGCTCATCCAGGATGGGACATCAATGCGAGCTGTGGCAAGAATGTTTGCTGTGTCTGTCAGCATAGTGTCCAGAGCATGGAGGCGCTACCAGGAGACAGGCCAGTACATCAGGAGACGTGGAGGAGGCCGTAGGAGGGCAACAACCCAGCCGCAGGACCGCTACCTCCGCCTTTGTGCAAGGAGGAGTAGGAGGAGCACTGCCAGAGCCCTGCAAAATTACCTCCAGCAGGCCACAAATGTGCATGTGTCTGCTCAAACGGTCAGAAACAGACTCCATGAGGGTGGTATTTGGCATTTGCCAGAGAACACCAAGATTGGCAAATTCGCCACTGGTGCCCTGTGCTCTTCACAGATGAAAGCAGGTTTACACTGAGCACGTGACAGACATGACAGAGTCTGGAGACACCGTGGAGAACGTTCTGCTGCCTGCAACATCCTCCAGCATGACCGGTTTGGCGGTGGGTCAGTCATGGTGTGGGGTGGCATTTCTTTGGGGGGCCGCACAGCCCTCCATGTGCTCGCCAGAGGTAGCCTGACTGCCATTAGGTACCGAGATGAGATCCTCAGACCCCTTGTGAGACCATATGCTGGTGCGGTTGGCCCTGGGTTCCTCCTAATGCAAGACAATGCTTGACCTCATGTGGCTGGAGTGTGTCAGCAGTTCCTGCAAGAGGAAGGCATTGATGCTATGGACTGGTCTGCCCGTTCCCCAGACCTGAATCCAATTGAGCACATCTGGGACATCATGTCTCGCTCCATCCACCAACGCCACTTAGCACCACAGACTGTCCAGGAGTTGGCAGATGCTTTCTTCCAGGTCTGGGAGGAGATCCCTCAGGAGACCATCCGCCACCTCATCAGGAGCATGCCCAGGCATTGTAGGGAGGTCATACAGGCACGTGGAGGTCACACACACTACTGAGCCTCATTTTGACTTGTTTTAAGGACAATTACATCAAAGTTGGATCAGCCTGTAGTGTGGTTTTCCACTTTAATTTTGAGTGTGAATCAAATCCAGACCTCCATGGGTTGATACATTTGATTTCCATTGATCATTTTTGTGTGATTTTGTTGTCAGCACATTCAACTATGTAATGAAAAAAGTATTCAATAAGAATATTTCATTCATTCAGATCTAGGATGTGTTATTTTAGTGTTCCCTTTATTTTTTTGAGCAGTGTATATTAGTAACATTCCACAGAAGAGGCCACTAGAGGGCAATTTGGTCACTATACTGCAGGAAACGTGCTACATGCATTTATTGGTGTTGTTTCTGACCCAGTCAACAGGAGAAAGACATGGGACACGCAAGAGAAGTTTTGTTTGTTGACAGTCGAGGGCCTCCACCTGTCTCCTTGATACAGCCTCTGACCAAAACCAAGCAGAGGTCAATGCGGACACCTGAAAAGTCAAAGGTACCGCAAAGCATTTATCTCCAGCTGTACCAAGGGTGCGTTTCCAGAAAGCCTTCTAGCTGACATCACACCTTGTTTATCTTGACAACCCAGCTGCACAGAGATGAAAAGTCATGCTAGAAATAAAGGACAATGGTAGCGACGGGGCTTTCCAGAAACTCACTCCAGTTCATTTAGCAGACTATGCTACGATGTCGATAATGAGGTAATAATATGAATATGAACATATCTGGTGTGTGATTGGTTTTGTATGATTTCAATAGACTGTAAGGGAGAGAAGAGAGAGTGATGTGAAGCTGAGCCTGAAGACTGCAGTTGATGTGTCCACCCCTGCTGGAGTGGTCAAGATACTGATACAACAGACTGATAAACTGAGCTGTAAAGACCTGAGGGAAGGTACCTGGACAACTTTCACACCAGTAATCAACTTTCACACCAGTAATCAACATACATTAGATTTTCTCTCAGAGATAAGAGAGTGTCATTCAAAAATCACTTAATGTATAGGGGGGAGAAACCCGGTTTGTTGGATGACTTGTTTGCTAGTGTGACTGAAAGCTCTCATATGATTGAAATTCTGGAATGCTTAATTCATTGCCATTTGGGTCTGCTGCAGACTGTATTTGCTGCTACTAAGTTACAGATATGTATTTTTTTACAATTTAGCCATGATGTCCCAACCTAAGCTGGGCCTCCAGACAAGACAGATGAAGGAGGCGTTCTTTGAGACCAGGGTTCAACAGGACATCCAGGAGGAGAGAGCCAATCATCTCAGATGGTGAGGAACCATAATTTACTCACGTTAATAATCACAAACAGTGCATTCGGAAAGTATTCAGACCCCTTGACTTTTTCCACATTTTGTTACATTACAGCCTTATTCTAAAATTGATGAAATAGTTTTTTTCTTCATCAATCTACAAAGCAAAAACAGGTTTGAATTGGTTTTTGCAAATGTATTAAAAATATCACATTTACATAAGTATTCAGACCCTTTACTCAGTACTTTGTTGAAGAACCTTTGGCAGCGATTACAGTCTCGATTTTTCTCGGGTATGATGCTACAAGCTTGGCACACCTGTATTTGGAGAGTTTCTGTCACGCGTGCTCCCCCTGTCTGGTGTTTGAGGGCGTCATGCGGCCCATCATTACACACACCTGTCACCATCATTACGTGCATCAGCGCAATATGGGACTCACCTGGACTCCTTCACTTTGTTGATTGCCCCCACTATATCTGTCTGTTCCTCAGTTTGTTCCCTTGTCAGCATTAATGTCATTATGATTTTCATGTCCAGACACTGTCTTGTCTTGTTTCATGTCTGTTTATTAATTAAATGTTCACTCCTTGTACTTGCTTCTCATCTCCAAGCGTCTGACCTCACAGAATGCTGACACCAAAATTTGAAGCATCAGGGAGTTTTTGTTTTTTGTTTTTGTTGGTCACGTCGGGTCCGGGTGCCGCTGCCGGAGGAGCCTGGGGTGCCTCAGTTGGCTTGTTTGGCTTCCACGCCTTAGCTGGTTCGAGAGGTTCCCTTGCCTTGGTTGGCTCAGCAGGCTCCCATCCCACATCATGCCTCAGCCGGCTCGTTGGGCTCCCATGCCTCAGCCGGCTCATCAGGCTTCTATCCCACATCTCACCCGGCTCGTCAGGCTCCCACAGCTCAGCCGACTCTTCAGACTTCCACTCTTCAGCTGGCTCGTCAGGTTCGCCCAGGTGGGACGTCGGGTGGCGCCACTAGGGGGTGGGGGGAGTACTGTCAAACCTGCTCTCGCTCCCCCTCTCTGGCGCTCGAGGACGCCAAGCGGCCCATCATTACGCACACCTGTCACTATCATTGCATGTATCAGCGCAATATTGGACTCACCTGGACTCACTTTGTTTATTGCCCTCTCTATATTTGTCTGTTCCTCAGTTTGTTCCCCGTGTCAGCATTAATGTTATGTTTTTGATGTCCAGACGCTGTCCTGCCTTGTTTCATGTCTGTTTATTAATTAGATGTTCACTCCCTGTACTTGCTTCCCGTCTCCTAGCGTCTGTCCTCACAGTTTCTCCCATTCTTCTCTGCAGATCCTCTCAAGCTCTGTCAGGTTGAATGGGGAGTGTCGCAGCACAGCTGTTTTCAGGTCTCTCCAGAGATATTAGATCAGGTTCAAATCCGGGCTCTGGCTGGGCCACTCAAGGACATTCAGAGACGTGTCCTGAAGCCACACCTGCACTGTCTTAGCTGTGTGCTTAGGGTCGTTGCCCATTTGGAAGGTGAACCTTCGCCAATGTCTGAGGTCCTGAGCGCTCTGGAGCAGGTTTTCATCAAGGATCTCTCTGTACTTTGCTCCGTTCATATTTCACTCGATCCTGACTAGTCTCCCAGTCCCTGCTGCTGAAAAACATCCCCACAGCTTGATGCTGCTACCACTATGCCTCACCGTAGGGATAGTGCCAGATTTCTTCCAGACGTGACACTTGGTATTCAGGCCGAAGAGTTCAATCTTAGTTTAATCAGACCAGAGAATCTTGTTTCTCGTGGTCTAAGTCCTTTAGGTTCCTTTTGGCAAACTCCAAGTGGGCTGTCATGTGCCTTTTACTGGGGAGTGGCTTCAGTCTGGCCACTCTACCATGAAGGCCTGATTGGTGGAGTGCTGCAGAGATAGTTGTCCTTCTGGAAGGTTCTCCCATCTCCACAGAGGAATTCTTGAGCTCTTTCAGAGTGACAATCAGGTTCTTGGTCACCTACCTGACCAAGGCCCTTCTTCCACGATTGCTCAGTTTGGCCGGGAAGCCAGCTCTAGGAAGGGTCTTGGTGGTTCCAAACTTCTTCAATTTAAGAATGATGGAGGCCACTGTGTTCTTGGGGACCTTCAATGCTCCAGACATATTTTGGTACCCTTCCACAGATCTGTGGCTTGTCACAATCCTGTCTCTGAGCTTTATGGACAATTCCTTTGACCTCATTGCTTGGTTTTTGCACTGTCAACTGTGGGACCTTATATAGACAGGTGTGTGCCTTTCAAAATCATGTCCAATCAATTAAATTTGCCACAGGGGGACTCCAATCAATTTGTAGAAACATCTCAAGGATGATCAGTGGAAACAGGATGCACCTGAGCTCAATTTCTCATAGCAAAGGGTCTGAATACTTATGTAAATAAGGTATTTAAAAAAATATTTTAATAAAATATGCTACATTTTCTAAAAAAACTTTTTTCAATTTGTCATTATCAGGTATTGTGTGTAGATTGATGAGGGAAAAATGTATTTATCAATTTTAGAATAAGGCTGTAACGTAACAACATGTGCAAAAGTCAAGGGGTCTGAATAATTTCCGAATGCACTGTACAGTCATGTCCAACCATTTATCGGATCATCAAGAACTCAAGAGAGGGGTTCAATTGTTGTGAAGAAGGCTTCAGGGCTCCCAAGTAATTCCAGCAAGCGCCAGGACCATCTCCTAAAGTTGATTCAGCTGCGGGATCGGGGCACCACCAGTACAGAGCTTGCTCAGGAATGGCAGCAGGCAGATGTGAGTGCATCTGCACTCACAGTGAGGCGAAGACTTTTGGAGGATGGCCTGGTGTCAAGAAGGGCAGCAAAGAAGCCACTTCTCTCCAGGAAAAACATCAGGGACAGACTGATATTCTGCAAAAGGTACAGGGATTGGACTGCTGAGAACTAGGGTAAAGTCATTTTCTCTGATGAATCCCCTTTACGATTTGTTTTGGGCATCCAGGAAAAAGCTTGTCCGGAGAAGACAAGGTGAGTGCTACCATCAGTCCTGTGTCATGCCAACAGTAAAGTTTCCTGAGACCATTCATGCGTGGGGTTGCTTCTCAGCCAAGGGAGTGGGCTCACTCACAATTTTGCCTAAGAACACAGCCATGAATAAAGACTGGTACCAACACATCCTCAAAGAGCAACTTCTCCCAACCATCCAGTTTGGTGACGAACAATGCCTTTTCCAGCATGATGGAGCACCTTGCCATAAGGAAAAAGTGATAACTAAGTGGCTCGAGGAACAAAACATATTTTGGGTCCATGGCCAGGAAACTCCCCAGACCTTAATCCCATTGAGAACTTGTGGTCAATCCTCAAGAGGCGGGTGGACAAACAAAACCCCACAAATTCTGACAAACTCCAAGCATTGATTATGCAAGAATGGGCTGCCATCAGTCAGGATGTGGCCCAGAAGTTAATTGACAGCATGCCAGGGTGGATTGCAGAGGTCTTGAAAAAGAAGGGTCAACACTGCAAATATTGACTCTGCATCAACTTCATGTAATTGTCAATAAAAGCCTTTGACACTTATGAAATGCTTGTAATTATACTTCAGTATTCCATAGTAACGTCTGACAAAAATATCTACAGACACTGAGGCAGCAGACTCTGTGAAAATTAATATTTGTGTCATTCTCAAAACTTTTGGCCATGACTAGATTACCGTATCTATGATTATGTACTAAATGTCATAGGTCACTCCAACTGTACTGTAGATAAATGTATTTTTGATTAAGGCAAGTTCACCTTGGGAAGGACCCTGTCTCGACACAGACCAAAATGCAGGTTTTGGAGGAGAGAGATGTTGCAGATTATGAATATATGGTAAGATTTGTAACTTATCATGATAGTCATAATAATCATAAAACACCGTTGCTGTATGTTGTATATCTGACATATTTCATGTTTTCCTCTGCTCTGGCTTTGTTTTCTCATCACTTGGGCAACCAGTTTTTCTCCGGTTTGCATAACATATTGTTACTATGTTTTGTATACACATTACCAAAAGTATGTGGACACCAACTATATTCAGAGTTTTATTGAGAACAGCCAGTAAATGTATAAGTAGTAACTTTTCCTTAGATATACAACATGAGGCTGTAATGTCAGAGGGAGCTGCTGCTATTGCTGTTTCTTCTAAAGGGGAACAGATGACAGATCTCTCTCAGGACACTTAACAGCACTTCCTCTCCCCTCTCTCTGTTTATTGGCTGTATTTACTGTGTTCTGTACAGGCCACCATTGTTTTTAGAGAGGCCAACCACTCCACTTGGGGATTGGATAAACTCCTTTCAAGTGTTTTCTCTGGAATCTGGACCTCAGGCCAGAAACCGAAACAGCCTTTACACCTCTTCCCTATGCCTTCTGCTACCTTTCTAGTGATATGATCAGTAACCTTAGCTGAGACTTGAAGCGTTGCATTGGCTCCCAGAGCAAATGTCTAGGCGTTTGGCTTAGTGGGCTAATGCATTCTCCCGGGATTGATCCCTGTTAGTCACACTTGCTCGTATTCTAAACATGACGAACCCCTGTCTTAATTGAACGTCCGTCTTAATTCCAGGTTAGAAAAGGAGAGGTGAGGGAGGAGAGGGACTTTGCTAGAGGCCAACCTAAGCTCTCTACCAGACGGGTCCTGCGTAACACAGGCCAGGTAAGCATGTCGAAGTCAAAACGGACCTGTTTGCCTTTAAAATGGCATCAAATGGAATGGATATAGCTCCCCCCCCCCCCCCGAGTATGAGAGCTGCTTGTTTCCATTTTCTTTTTCACAATCAAAACGTCTGTTCTGTTTGTACCTTCCAGGCACCGGTGGGCACGCCTTCCTTTCGCATGTACTCCAGCAGTCATCTGGAGATCAGGCAGAGAGCTCTGAGGCTCTTCCAGCAGGCAGCCCGCAAGGTACAGTACTTAGCACTCTCTCTTTCACTCTATTGACCCTGTAGGCATAGAGTGCCTGATTCCAGCCCACTCAACAAAATGGTTTTTCACTCACAAGCCAAAACCCTGGGTGATGGTGTGTATACTCTCTATGATAACAATCTTAAGCCATACCATAAGATGGTGTAGTAGTAGTTTTGTAGTGGGGCACAGTCCAGTCTAATTAAAGTAGTAAGGAGCTAAGAATAGACATTCCCTGTAGTATGTCTGGGATGAGAATTCCTAAGGTCAGTTATATTTAATGATGTGGCCTACATTTGAATAAATTCAACCAAATGCCAAACTGTAAAACCAGTATGTTATACAATACCTCATAGGCAGTTGGAAAGCTGACAATGTCCAAGTCCTGGTTCTCTTTAATATCATATTTCTCCCAAAGCATACTTGAAAATATATATATATATTTTTTGTCTATATCATTCTCTATTTGAGCAAGAAAGATGTGCTGCAACAGATGTCATACAGCACGGAGAGGGTTTACTTATAAACATGCATAACCTTTCGAAACAACACAACTTCTAAGTGAGTGCCCCATGTGTTTCAGGTGGTGATTCAATGTCGTGTGAACAACAGACTGGTCTCGTTGAGGAGGCTGACTCGAAGCTTGAAGCGCCTGTCCACAGGAGTAAGAGGTATTGCACTGTTGAGACCCCAAAGGGCAAATGTGTTCTCTATTTGACACAGGCATATGATCAAAATACATATCTGAACGATGCAGCACACACATTTGTTGTGCCAAAAATAAAAATCTATCTTAAAGTTATTTTACCCCCAAGTCATTGTGATGTTGGAAGCAAGCAAGATGCATGCATTTTTCTGTTTCAGTTGAGGAGGAGAACTTTCATCTCCCGAAGATCTCACCAGACAGCGTGATTCCGTTCACATTCCCTATCTTCTCTCTTCCTAACCAGTCTGATGAACTGGTAAATGCAGTGCGCTTTGATAAAAAGCCATCTTGTTCTTGCGTGGACTACTTGCAAAGAAGGAACACTGATTTGATTTGCCCAGTAGTTTGTATTCATTGAAATGATTTAGTGAAAATGACCATAACGTAGTGTTGGCCTTGTACTTTATGCCCAGGCTCCCAATGCATTGGGTGCCGTCCCTGTTAGGCCTATTGAGGTCCTGGTCAAACGACACACTCCATTCTTCAATCTGAAGGTACGTTTACGTGATTGGTCTTTGCCTGAATAAAGAATCCTTGATATTTCTTCTACATTGTAGCACTAACAACTAGCCATTTTTGCCTTTCTGTCACAGCTGATGATGACAGGGATTTTGCTTGGAAATTGTACAGTAACATGCTCACTTGTGTCCCATTACGTGTGTTGTTTTTCAAGGTTCCCCAGCACTACAAGTTAATGGGGTACCAGCCTGTTTCGGCCTTTGAGGCTGCCGCTAGCTACATTCCCCCAACCCAGCCCAGGACGCTATGCACTGGGGCACAGGTGAGCCACGAGACTCACCAGCAACACTGTGGGACACTTACATTGGTGGTGTGTAATACACAGATCCATTTATACAAAAGCAAATAAATCAAAGTCAATCTTTTAAGCCTTTTATGAGATGATAAACAAGTGATATAACATAAACAATGTAATAGAACAGCAATAACCCTGAGAACGGAGAATGGTTCGAATGATTACTTAATGGTGTCACTGTCAGAGACTAGGATCTGCTCTGCTCCTCTGACATCCAATAGCGTGTTTGTATTTGCTCAAACTGATACAGCAATAACCTCACTGTTTATGGAATCCAACCATTAAAAAAAAAAAAAATCCTATAGTTTCCCATGGTTGACAAGACCATGACAAGACGACCATTGACCGCCCTTCGCCATAGCTCATGGTCCCCACTTAGCTCTCATCATACAAGCACTTACTAATTTATAGACAGCTCTCCATAGCAAACTCTTTACCACAACATGACTTATTACAGAAACTGTTATGCAGGTGAATGAGGACCCAAAAGCGACTTGGCGAAAACAGAGTTTTTAATCCAGTAAGATACTTAACAAAACAAAAGGCATAATACTACTCTTAAAGGTGAGGAACAGACTGGAGACTTGATCAAGAACTGCAGGTTGCCTCCGTAGGCAAGGCACCATGGTCCTAGCAGACTCAGACACCTGCTCACGCAGCATCAGTGGAAACACGGACACGACAGGGCAAAACATAGACACAGGGAAGGTGAATATAGACAAGGATCCGACAGGATGAGGTACGGAAAACAAGGAGAGAAATAGGGACTCCCAGGGAAAAGGATTGGGTAACAGGTGTGGGAAGACTAAATGATTGATTAGGGGAATAGGAACAGCTGGGAGCAGGAACGGAACGATAGAGAGAAGAGAGGAGCGAGGAGTGAGAGAGGGAGGGGGTTTGATTTGCTCAAAGGGATAGAAAGAGGGAAAGAACCTAAAAAAAATAAGACCAGCAGAGGGAAACGAATAGAAGGGGAAGCACAGGGACAAGACATGATAATTAATGACAAAACATGACAGAAACATCCTACAACTGTCAGATCTGATCTTACTTTAGGACAACGTCAAGTAGGATTTTTGCAATTGCAGAACTAGACCTTCTAACTGATTGGCCCCATCTCATTGATATGATTTTGATAGTATATCTCTGCTCTTGCCAGCATGGCTGTTATACAAGACTGATACATCTTATACATTTTTTTCTCTGCTGGATCATATTCATTAGGAAACACTGTAGGAAAACATTTTGTAACGGAAAACAAAAATGTATGTTTGGTATTGAACATGTTCGGGTCGTCTCTCATGTTTCAGTCTTTCCTTCGGTTTCCTAATGCACTGGTTGCTTGTGTGGTTGTGTCCCTGTCTTTCAGGATGAATTGTTGCCAAGAGTGATCCGTTCACCCTCGGGGTGTGCAGTGGCCAAGCCAGAGGGCGAGGAGGATGTGGAGCAAGAGGACGAGTGTCCCAGTCTGAGCTTCACGGCCCCCACTGCCCTGCTGAAGCCTCCCTACGCCCACCCCCTCAGAATCTTTGTAAGGCAATATCACAGAATATGATAGAACACATGTATTTATTTATTTACAGTATATCAGTGGAGGCTGGTGGGAGGCGCTATAGGAGGACGGGCTCAGTGTAATGGCTGGAATGGAATATATGGAACGGTATGAAACACATCAAACATATGGAAACCACATGTTTGAGTCCGTTCCACTTTTTCTATTCCATTCCAGCCATTACAACAACCCAGTCCTCCTATAGCTCCTCCCACCAGCCTCCACTGCTGTATATATATAAATGTGTTCTATTTTACATATCTACAGTATGGACCACATCTATGTCATATCTCTAGTAATAATGATTGGTTTTACTATCATGCATAGCGTTGGAAATGTTTTGTTGGAATCTCTGTCCTGATGATTCCCACAACAGCTGTTCCTCTTCTCAATAGTGGAATCATTGACTGGGCCTGAGAATATCGATAATTGTGAATAATTGTACACTGTTCATGTTCCATACTGGACTTTGTTCTGCTCTGTAGAACCCAGCCCCCGGTCTCCATGCCTTCAAAGCAGACCCCCTCTACCTAGAGTGTGATCTGGAGTTCCACCTGTGTCCACTGCCCCGGTACACCATCCCAAAGCCCTCTGTGTTTGGAATGCACACCCCCAGCACTCAGAAGACATTTTTGGACCGAACAGTAAGTCTCTTTCATGTCAACAGGAGTTATTCATTTAAAAAAATCTTACATTTTTGTGTACTAGCATTGCATTTCCATATAATTAAAATATAATAAAACAAATAATAGAATAGAATACCTTGAATGTTCCCACAATATAGACATTTGTAGTAATTGAAACTAAAGCCAAAGCCGTTTTTACAACAATTACACTGTGTTCTTTATCCTGATCAAATTGCAGGATGTGATCCGAGGCGTGATGACCTGGAAGAAGTTCCCATCGGCTGCCCTGGCCGCTCTGTCCAACACTCCCACACTCACCAGTAGCTGGGCCCCGCGCGTGTAAGGCTCCAGTAACACAGCTTTATAGGGCTGTCTACCATTCACACAACACATGCAGCTGCGTAGAGAGACCGCTAAAGTGACTTAACGAATCATGATGTACTAACTCATCTATACTATGTGTTCTTGAGCAAACAGTACAAAGTATAGGCTGTTGTTCTTCACACACAACTGAACACTTTTCTTATTAGCTTATCTTGTTTGATCATCTTGTTTGACCAGCCAAGGTGTCATGGTACTGGGATGCTATGGTTAGGTAGATAGCACAGGAGGTTGGTGGCACCTTAATTGGGGAGAATGGGCTCGTGGGAATTCCAGGAGTAGAATCAGTGGAATGGTATCAAAAACATCAAACACATGGTTTCCATGGTTTCCAGGTGTTTGATGCCATTCCATTTGCTCTGTTCTGGACATTATTATGAGCCGTTCTCCCCTCAGCAGCCTCCTGGGGGAGATAGTTAGTTATGGTGGTTTGCTATTATATTCAGATTGTCCATTGATTACAGATAACTTGAGTGAAGGCACCGCACGCAACCAGTAAGTTCTTGTACCAACACAGCACTTAAAAAACCTCCTACCCTTCCTCAGAGCATTTGACTTGACGAACGTGGAAAACCCTTTTGCTCCTTGGGAAGTACACTGTAAGTTATAAACTCAGCAAAAAAAGATACGTCCTCTCACTGTCAACTGCGTTTATTTTCAGCAAACTTAACATGTGTAAATATTTGTATGAAAATAACAAGATTCAACAACTGAGACATAAACTGAATGTTCCACAGACATGTGACTAACAGAAATGGAATAATGTGTCCCTGAACAAAGGGGGGGGATCAAAATCAAAAGTAACAGTCAGTATCTGGTGTGGCCACCAGCTGCATTAAGTACTGCAGTGCATTTCCTCATGGACTGCACCAGATTTGCCAGTTCTTGCTACCCCACTCTTCCACCAAGGCACCTGCAAGTTCCCGGACATTTCTGGGGGGGAATGGCCCTAGCCCTTACCCTCCGATCCAACAGGTCCCAGACATGTTCAATGTGATTGAGATCCGGGCTCCTTGCTGGTCATGGCAGAACACTGACATTCCTGTCTTGCAGGAAATCACGCACAGAACGAGCAGTATGGCTGGTGACATTGTCATGCTGGAGGGTCATGTCAGGATGAGCCTTCAGGAAGGGTACCACATGAGGGAGGAGGATGTCTTCCCTGTAACGCACAGCGTTGAGATTGCCTGCAATGACAACAAGCTCAGTCCGATGATGCTGTGAAACACCGCCCCAGACTATGACAGACCCTCCACCTCCAAATCGATCCCGCTCCAGAGTACCGGCCTCAGTGTAACACGCATTCCTTCGACAATAAATGCAAATCCAACCATCACCCCTGGTGAGACAAAACCGCGACTCGTTAGTGAAGAGCACCTTTTGCCAGTCCTATCTGGTCAGCGACGGTGGGTTTGTACCCATAGGAATGTTGTTGCCAGTGATGTCTGGTGAGGACCTTTCTTACAGCAGGCTTACAAGCCCTCAGTCCAGCCTCTCTCAGCCTATTGCAGACAGTCTGAGCACTGATGGAGGGATTGTGCATCCCTAGTGTAACTCGGGCAGTTGTTGTTGCCATCCTGTACCTGTCCCACAGGTGTGATGTTCGGATGTACCGATCGTGGTCTGCCACTGCGGGGACGATTAGCTGTCCATCCTCTCCCTGTAGTGCTGTCTTAGGCGTCTCACAGTACAGACATGGCAATTTATTGCCCTGGCCACATCTGCAGTCCTCATGCCTCCTTGCAGCATGCCTAAGGCACGCTCACACAGATGAGCAGGGACCCTGGGCATCTTTCTTTTTTCAGAGTCAATAGAAAGGCCTCTTTAGCATCCTAAGTTTTCATAACTGTAACCTTAATTGCCTACCGTCTGTAAGCTGTTAGTGTCTTAACGACCGTTCCACAGGTGCATGTCCATTAATTGTTTATGGGTCATTGAACAAGCATGGATAACAGTGTTTAAACCCTTTAAAATGAAGATCTGTAAAGTTATTTTCATTTTTACGAATTATCTTTGAAAGACAGGGTCCAGAAAAGGGGACATTTCTTTTTTTGCTGAGTTTAGGCCATACACAAACTTCCTCCAGCTGGCTCAGTGTGTTTGTGTGTGTCCACTTCTTCCAAGGATGTTCTTGCTGGCTTCATCTCTGCCTCCAGATCATTTGAATGGCTAATCCTAAACTGTAGCACATTAACTACAGATCCAGACCAGTGCAAGTCTCACAGACAGACTGATGAATGGAAACACAGTGATTTACTTCATATTTACAGGGTGAGGGGGGACCGGCACTCTGTTCCCTTGTCTAAGATCTATGGCCATGGTGCAGACTCCTTTCTGGAATCCATTCCAATGCCAGGGTTACTAAGAGCCAGCGCTATATCCTCTGCTTTGTTGAAGTAGTGTCCAAACAAGTCCAAGTGAAATGTTGCCTATACAGTTAAGGTAGGCCTCTACACCAAACCATAGGGCTGCCTAGTCATCTGACGTGAAGATATTGGAAACATCAACAGAATGTTATTCTGTATGTTTATACTCAGTACAAGATGGGCTGAAATTGTGTTTCCTGTATAAAGTTGAGATAATTGACTGACTCAATGACTCAACTCTGTGTACCAGTCCTTTAATGTTCTACGAGTCTCTATCACCTGACCGTGTGTTCCACCAGGTCTGACCCCTTCAACAATGACATTCTGCCCACCCTGGCGCCCACAGCTCTGAATGGCCTTCCAGAAGATATGACAGAGGAGCTACTGGATGGACAGTAAGCACTAACAGACGCTGACAGACAGACGGACTGAAAGTAACAGGAATCCATTTCAGAGGGTTTGTGTGACTGATGTGTTTTACCAGATCTGAAAGCACGGGAGTATCTCTCACGCCTGAGATGATCCGAGCCGAGTTTCCCCTGCCAGAGAATGTACCTTCCACTCCCAGACAGCTGAAAGACGACAGCTTTAAAGATGACAGCAGGTATACTGTTCACACACACACACACACACACACACACACACACACACACACACACACACACACACACACACACACACACACACACACACACACACACACACACACACACACACACACACACACACACACACACACACACTGCAGGACTAGGACCATCATGCATCTGTGTTTCCACTAAATTAACCTCTAATCCCTATGAGGAATACTGGCATTTAATTTAGCCTACAACTCAATCATTGTGTCTTCCCTTGAGTCCTTGCCAATTGTCATCAATCAATAACTTGAATTAGCATTTTTGTCACTCACTCCATTTTCTGTTTCTTCCTTCATGTTTGGTTTGTCATTATCTCTGTACATCTACTGACGGTGTAGCATGCTAATTGTTTGTAATTCGATTAGTCAAAAATCATATTATAATCAAATGATCTCTTCTAATTTGGCTAAAATAATGACGTTACATCAGCATGACGCAGAGATAGTCAAGAGACACAGAATTGGAATGATGTTGCTGTACTACTGTCCCCTTGTGGCCAGGTTGGGATTGTAAAAGAGGATGTTAGATGAAGGTAAGTTAAAGGTGGAGATAACAACAGCTCATTGTGCTTCTCCTCCACTAGTTCCCTGAGTCCCTGTAAAACTCCCCAGATGATGCCTCTCAGTACAGCAAACATCTCCAGGTGAAAACAACACAACACCTATCCCTTCCACTCAGCATCTGGTGTCAACATCATCTACTGACACAGACTCACACACACACAAACATTTTCTCTCTCTCTCTCTCTCTCTCTCTCTCTCTCTCTCTCTCTCTCTCTCTCTCTCTCTCTCTCTCTCTCTCTCTCTCTCTCTCTCTCTCTCTCTCTCTCTCTCTCTCTCTCTTCTCTAATCTAATCTAAGACATATCTCTTTTTTATGTAATGGAAGATTTCAAAACCAAGAACAATACGTATGATTATTCATATTTGTAAAACTTTTACTCATAACTTCTACAGGGAATCAAGAGAGCAGCAGCTGGAGATGTTTCTGAAGTCTCAGACCAATAGACTTGGTGCCAAGGTGATGGCGCGACTCAACCACCTGAATATTGTGGGCAAGGCTAATTCACCCTCTACACCAGAGAATAAATAGTGCTATATTTGTTATGAAGCACTAAGGTTGATGCAGGAAATGTCAGATTACAGTACCAACATACATTGACTGATATATTTCATATAATACATTTCACTGTGAAATATATCATTACTGTAGCTGCTAAGTGCTATTGTATAGTTACCACACTACTGATGCTGTGCCCATTGTCTTGCATTGACACTGACCAATTCATCCAAGGACATTTTCATTTAAAACAGTCTTTATGTACTTTAAAGTTTGGCTTCTTGTTTTATTTAATTAATGACAGGCCTTTCTGGCAAATAAAATAATTGATAAAGGAATGATTCCAAATGAATACCTGTATATCACGGATCCACAGTTAAAGCAATCTCTATTGCACTCCACACTGCTCTTTCTCACCTGACCAAAAGGAACACCTATGTGAGAATGCTATTCATTGACTACAGCTCAGTGTTCAACACCATAGTGCACTCACAGCTCATCATTAAACTAAGGATCCTGGGATTAAACACCTACCTCTGCAATTGGACCCTGGACTTTCTGAAGGGCCGCCCCCAGGTGGTGAGGGTAGGCAAAAACACAAACACCATGCTGAACCTCAACACGTGCCCCTCAGGCGTGCCTGCTTAGTTTCCTCCTGCACTCCCTGTTCACCCATAACTGTGTGGCCACGCACGACTCAAACATTTTCATTAAGTTAGCCGATGACACAAAGGATCGTGGTAGGCCTGATCACTGACGACGATGAGACAGTCTACAGGGAGGAGGTCAGAGACCTGGCAGTGTGGTGCCAGGACCACAACCTCTCCTTCAACGTCAGCAAGACAAAGGAGCTGATAATGGACTACAGGAAATGGAGGGCTGAGGAACGCCCCTATTCACATCGACGGGGCTGTAGTGGAGCGGGTCGAGCGATTCAAGTTCCTTGGTGTTCACACATGACATAGTCCAAACACACCAATACAGTCGTGAAGAGGGCACGACAACTCCCCTTCCCCCTCAGGAGGCTGAAAAGATTTGGCAAAAAGTTCTACAGCTGCACCATTGAGAGTATCTTGACTGGCTGCATCACCGCTTATTATGGCAACTGCTTGGCATCTGACTTGTAAGGTGCTTACAGAGAGTACATCACTGGGGCCAAGCTTCCTGCCATCCAGGACCTCTATACCAGGCAGTGTCAGAGGAAGGCCCTAAAAATTGTCAAAGGCTCCAGCCACTCTAGTCATAGACTGTTCTCTCTGCTACCACATGGCAAGCGATACCAGAGCGCCAAGTCTAGGTCCAAGAGGCTTCTAAACACATTCTACCCCCAAGCCATAAGACTCCTGTACATCTTGTCAAATGGCTACCCAGAATATTTGCATTGCCCCTCCCCTATCCACACCACTGCCACTCTCTGTTGTCATCTATGCATAGTCACTTTAATTAACTCTACCTACATGTACATACTACCTCAACTAACCGGTGCCCCCGCACATTGTCTCTGTACCGGCACCCCCTTGTATATATTGTTATTTTTTTACTGCTGCTCTTTAATTTCTTGTTACTTTTATCTCTTATTCTTATCTGTATTTTTTTAACTGCACTGTTGGTTAGGGGCTTGTAAGTAAGCATTTCACTGTAAGGTGAACCTGTTGTATTCGGCGCAAGTAACTAATAACATTTGATTTGATTTGACACCAGATAAGACATGAGAATTTCACCAGATAGGACAGACTGGCCCTAGCCCCCCCGGCACATAGACTATTGCAGCATAGAAACACGAGGCTGACATCACCAAGAGGTAGAATATATACAGTAGAGAAAACAATAGTGGTCCTAAAACTGAACCTTGAGGAACACTGAAACGTACCCTTAATTTGTCAGAGGAAAAACCATCCATTGATAACTTTCCGACAGATAAGATCTAAACCAGTCAAGAACTTTTCTGTGTAGACCAAATTGAGGGTTTCCAATCTCTCCAAAAGCATATAGTGATCGATGGTGTCAAAAGCGGCACTAAGGTCTGATGCCATTAAAAGGTACCACCCTCAGAAGCTTTTAAAAACATTTTGTTGAGAGGAATGGGAGATTTGATATAGGCCAATAGTTTCTTTTACATTTTCTGGGTCAAGGTTTGGCTTTTTCAGTAGAGGCTTTATTACTGCCACTTGTAGTGAGTTTGGAACACATTCAGAGGATAGGGAGCCGTTTATTATGTTCAACATAACAGGGCCAAACACAGGAAGTTGCTCTTTTAGCCGTTTAGTTGGAATAGGGTCCAGTAGGCAGGTGGAAGGTTTAGAGGCCATGATGACCATTTACGTGAATGTGTCAAGGAATACAGGATAAAAAAACGTTAGTGTCTCCATTGATCCTAGGTCCTGGCAGTTCTGTGCAGACTCAAGAGGAGACTGTAATTTGCTTTCTAATAATCATTATCTTTTTGTCAAAGAAGTTCATGTATTTGTTCATCCTCACTTGGGGAACGCTTCTTTTTGACAATGTAAAAAATAAAGGTTGGATTATTTTTATTCTACTCAATCAGGTTGGAAAAGAAGGCTGATTGAGCAGCAGTGAGGGCTCTTTGATACTGCACGGTACTGCCTTTCCAAGCTAGTTGGAAGACTTCCAGTTTGGTGGAGCACCATTTCCATTCCATTTTCTGGAAGCTTGCTTCAGGGCTCAGGTATTTTCTGTATACCAGGGAGCTACTTTCTTGAGATAAACGTTTTTTTTTTTTTTTAGAGGTGCAACTGCATCTAGGGTATTATGCAAGGTTAAATTTAGATCCTCGTTTAGGTGGTTAACTGATTTTTCATCTCCTATTTCCTTTGGTAGGTGGAGGAAGTCTGGAAGGGCATCTAGGAATCTTTGGGTTGTCTGAGAATTTATAGCGCATCTTTTGATGATCCTTGGTTGGAGTCTGAGCAGATTATTTGTTGTAATTTCAAATGTACTAAAATGGTGGTCCGATAGTCCAGGATTATGAGGAAAAACATTTAGATCCACAATATTTATTCCACGGGACAAAACTAGATCCAGGGTATGACTGCGTAGGTCCGGAGACATGTTGGACAAAACCCACTGAGTTGATGATGGCTCTGAAAGCTTTTTGGACTGACTCTGTGGATTTATCCACGTGAATATTGAAGTCACCAAAAATGTGAATATTATCTGCCATGACTATGAGGTCCAATAAGAATTCAGGGAACTAAGTGAGGAACACCATATACGGCCCAGTAGGCCTGTAAATAGTAGCTTTAAAAAGAGATTGAGTGGGCTGCATAGATTTCATGACTAGAAGCTCAAAAGTTTTTTTTTTGGGGGGGGGGGGAATCGAAATTTGCTTTCGTAAATGTTAGCAACACATCCGCCTTTGTGAGATGCATGGTGGATATGGTCACTAGTGTAACCAGAAGAAGAGGCCTCATTTAACACAGTAAATTCATCAGGCTTGAGCCATGTTTCAGTCAGGCCAATCACATTAAGGTTATGAGTTATTATCAGTGATTAGTTCATTGACTACGACTGCGATGGAAGTGAGGGATCTAACATTAAGTAGTCCTGTTTTGAGATGTGAGATATTATCACAATCTCTTTCAATAATGACAGGAATGGAGGAGGTCTTTATTCCAATGAGATTGCTAAAGACAACACCGCCATGTTTTGTTTTTCCCGACCTAGATCGAGTCTCAATCGGGAAAGCTGAGCTGACTACACTGACTGCTAGCGGCAGACTCCACTAAGCTGGCAGGCTGGCTAACATGCTGCTGCCTGGCCTACACCCTATCTCATTGTGGAGCTAGAGGAACCCTGTCTATGTTGATAGATAAAATGAGAGCACCCCTCCAGCTTGGATGGAGTCAGTCACACCTCAGCAGGCCAGGCTTGGCCCTGTTTGTAGGTGAGTCCCAGATAGAGGGCCAGTTATCTACAAATTCTATCTTTTGGGAGGGAAGAAAACAGTTTTCAACCAGCGATTGAGTTGTGCAAGTCTGCTGTAGAGCTCATCACTCACCCTAACTGGGAGGGGTCAGAGACAATTACTCGATGCCAACATATCTTTCTAGCTAAGTTACACACTGAAGTTATGTTGCGCTTGGTGACCTCAGACTGTTTCATCCTAATATCGCTGGAACCGACATAGCAAATCCTTAGCTCTGTCAGTCTGGGGATTGCTTCTATGAGTTAGACAGAGAGACACAGGATCTCATCCAAAACTAACCAAAATACAGTGGTTTGTTATGGATCAAATATGAATATGTGCTGTACTGTATATTTGGTTGAAATGACAGTTTCTCAGCTGAGTGTCTATGTCCCTCTTTAGGCCCTCTTCAGTCTGTCATCTGCCCTTTTTTCAATCTCCCTCCTCGTGTTCAACATTTTCCCAGACTCTCATTGATTTCAAAGCATCTGCCGTCATTTCCCGACACCATCTCTATCCTCTCCAGCAGCCTTCTGACCTGTGTGCCATCATCGTCCCCGCTCACATTGTCAAACACGTGGTACCTGTTATTGCATTTCTCCACCAGCTGCTTCCAGCTGACTTCTCTCTCCAAGAGCTGCTCTATCCTCGAGTCCTCCTCCCTCAGAGCGTCACCCCCAGTGAACAGCACGATGGTGTATCGCCAGATACTTTCGATGGGAAACTCTAGCTGCTCTTCCACCATCCACTCCTTCCCCCTGAACGTGTGTCCATGACTAACAGGAAAATGTGTGGTCCCCTGGAGGACACATGAACACGTTGTACGCCAACCTTGTACGCCAACCTTGCTAAGCGCTCTCCAGGGAGGCCAGGGGGAAATAGCGACCCCTCTAGGCAGGGATGTCCATCACAGTGACCCTTCTTCCAAATGCTTCCGCTTCTCGTTTGGACTCTGACAGCGAACTCCTCTTGGCCTAGGATGGTGTTTCCTGTTGAACTAGTGGCGGCTCCCCAGGAGGTCAATCCTCAGCTCTGAGAGACGATCTTGGTTCCTGACTGTAGAACATCTAGAATAAGTTCCTCCCCTGTCCATGTGATATTATTCATTATGATCTAAAAGGCTAAACTGATCCTAGATCAGCACTCTGAGAGGCTTTATGAATACAGGCCCAGGCATACTTTACCTTCAGTACATACATCTGAAAAATCACATTTTCTTATTGGCAAGAAAAAGCCATATACTGTACTGTAGCTACCCTGCCAAATATGACTATTAACATGGTTAATGTGACATTACGTCTACTATGTTGTAGGCCTACACATTATGCAACCCAAGCAAACTTTGATTAGAATGAAGGCTTACTATTGTCAGTCATGTTCACACATTTTGTTGCACTCCCGCTTTCCTCCAAATGGTAAAGTCCTCTAATCTCGTTAATGTTGATTGTAGAATCAGTCATTCAATTGTCAGGAATGGCTAAATTCCGGTATACGGCATGTTATGACTAGCAGTGCTGTTGTCAGCACCACTCGTCTATTTTCACTTCTTTTTGCAGTGCAGATAAAAACGTTTAGTCCTTTATGAGTCTCAAAGTCCCTCACTCATTTAACTCTGGAGGAGGGCCACTATCATGTCATTTAACTCTGGAGGAGGGCCAATATCATATCAATTAACTCTGGAGGAGCGCCAATATCATGTAATTTAACTCTGGAGGAGGGCCACTATCATGTCATTTAACTCTGGAGGAGGGCCAATATCATATCAATTAACTCTGGAGGAGCGCCAATATCATGTAATTTAACTCTGGAGGAGGGCCACTATCATGTCATTTAACACTGGAGGGGGCCAATATCATATCATTTCATTCTGAAGGAGGGCCAATATATCATTTAACACTGGAGGAGGGCCAATAGCATATAATTTAATTCTGGAGGAGGGCCAATATCATATCATTTAACTCTGGAGGAGGGCCAATATATCATTTAACACTGGAGGAGGGCCAATATATCATTTAACACTGGAGGAGGGCCAATATATCATTTAACACTGTAGGGGGCCAATATCATATCATTTCATTCTGAAGGAGGGCCAATATATCATTTAACACTGGAGGAGGGCCAATAGCATATAATTTAATTCTGGAGGAGGGCCAATATCATATCATTTAACACTGTAGGGGGCCAATATCATATCATTTCATTCTGAAGGAGGGCCAATATATCATTTAACACTGGAGGAGGGCCAATAGCATATAATTTAATTCTGGAGGAGGGCCAATATCATATCATTTAACTCTGGAGGAGGAACAATATCATATAATTTAACACTGGAGGGGGCCAATATCATATTGTTTAATTCTGGAGGAGGGCCAATATCATGTAATTTACTCTGGAGAAGGGCCACTATCATGCCATTTAACTCTGGAGGAGGGCCACTATCATATCATTTAACTCTGGAGAAGGGCCAATATCATATCAATTAACTCTGGAGAAGGGCCAATATCATATCATTTAACACTGGAGGAGGGCCAATATCAAATAATTTAATTCTGGAGGGCCAATATCAAATCATTTAACACTGGAGGAAGGCCAATATCATATCATTTAAATCTGGGGGAGGGACAAAATCATAATTAACTCTGGGGGAGGGTCAATATCACTTATCTTTTTTAATGATCCATCTTTGGACAATGAACTAGACTGTATTTTCCGTGATGTCTCACCTCTCCCACTAAAATCAACAATATGATATCATATATATATTTATAATATATGCCATTTCACAGACACTTTCATCCTAAGCCATTCAGGCATACATTTTTGTATGGAGAGGCCCCAGCAGGAATTGACCCCACAATCCTTACATTGCAAGAGCCATGCTCTACTAACTGAGCCAAACAGGCACACCGTGATGAGGGTGATAATAAGGATGATGATTATGAGGATAATGATGATGCTCTACTCACATCACAATATCTTTGTCCATTACAGCATTTACAACATGTCAACATGTCAATTGTGTACTTTACTGCATTGGAGAGGATTCATTTACCATTACCTTAATCTCAATCTAATCCATTTTCTGTGTGAAAAGTGATTTAATTCCAGGAATGGACACAATTAAGACATTTTATTTCCCTTGAATATCATAATTCTTTCTTACGCTTTTTATCTCTGTTGGAGAGGCAAATAACTCTAATTTCTCTGTTATTTGTGCCAGAAAATAATTACAGACAGACTACAGTCGGTTTCTATAGTGCCTTCGGAAAGTATTCTCAGACCCCTTGACTTTTTACACATTTTGTTATGTTAGAGCCTTATTCTAAAATGGATTTTAAAAATCCTCAGCAATCGACACACAATACCCCATAATGACAAAGCGAAAACTGGTTTTTAGATATTTTTTCAAATGTATTAAAAATAAAAAACATATTTTATTTACATAAGTTTTTAGACCCTTTGCTATGAGACTTTGAGCTCAGGTGCATCCTGTTTCCATTGATCATCCTTGAGATGTTTCTACAACCTGAATGGACTCCACCTGTGGTAAATTCAATTGATTGGACATGATTCGGAAAGGCACACACCTGTCTATATAAGGTCCCACAGGATTGTGCCAAGACACAGATCTGGGGAATGGTACCTTATTTTTGGTCACACCTATAGAGCTCTTTGAGTTCCTCCTTGGAGAAAGGAGAATCTTCCAGAAGGACAACCATCTCTGCAGCATTCCACCAAGCAGGCCTTTATGGTAGTGTGGCCAGTCAGAAGCCACTCCTCAGTAAAAGGCACATGACAGCCCACTTGGAGTTTGCCAAAATGCACCTACTGTAAAGACTCAGACCATGAGAAACAAGATTCTCTGGTCTGATGAAACTAATGTTGAACTTTTTGGTCTGAATGCCAAGAGTCACGTCTGTGGTAAACCTGGCACCATCCCTACAGTGAATCATGGTGGTGGCAGCATCATGCCTTGGAGATGTTTTTCAGCTTCAGGGACTGGGAGACAAGTCAGGATTGAGGCCAAGATGAACGGAGCAAAGTACAGAGAGATCCTTGATGAAAACCTGCTCTAGAGCGCTCAGGACCTCAGACTGGGGTGAAGGTTCACCTTCCCAACAGGACAATAACCCTAAGCACACAGCCAAAACAACGCAGGAGTGGCTTCGGAACAAGTCTCTTAATGTCCTTGAGTGTCCCAGCCAGAGTCCAGACTTGAACCCCATCGAACATCTCTGGAGAGACCTGAAAATAGTTGTGCAGCAATGCTCCCCATCAAACCTGACAGAGCTTGAGAGGATCTGCAGAGAAGAATGGGAGAAACTCTCCAAATACAGGTGTGCCAAGCTTGTTGCATCATATCCAAGAAGATTCAATGCTGTAATCGCTGCCAAAGCTGCTTCAACAAAGTACTGAGTAAAGGGTCTGAATACTTATGTCAATGTTCTATATTTTAAATTTTGTATAAATGAGCAAATATAAAATAAAATCATGTTTTTGATTTGTCATTATGGGGTATAGTGTGTAGATGAGGGTGAAAAAAACAATTGAATCAATTTTAGTACAAGGCTGTAATGTAACAAAATGTGCAAAAAGGGAAGGGGTCTGAATAATTTCCGAATGCAGTGTATATGCCTCAATGTTATGGTTGTTCTAAATGATTCCCCTTTGTCTTTTATACAATAGACCAGATGTGCAACATGACTCTCATTAAAAAAAATTTTTTTTTTAGGTGTAATATAAAATGTACCAAATTTAATTGACGTCAGTTGGCTATTTGAACTATTCAGGATATTCACTCCCCCCCCTCCAAAATATCAGGAGATTAATTTCATTTAATCCCTCAACTTCACATTTTAAACCCTTTATCATTTGATATCTCATTTTGTAGTGACAGCGTATTTGGACCTGTGCCTAAAAGCATTAACAATACAATACAACAATCCTTCACTCTCCTGGGGACCGTAGGCTGCTGTTGTCTATGATCTTTAAACCACATATTCTACACAGCTCATACTCTTATGCATCACAGATCATGAATATCAATGAGTTGTACTTTTCCTTTTGGGTACCTCTATTTAAAGAGGAGTAGTGGGTACATCAACACAGTTGTGTTTTCTGTTAAATCCCACAACCGTTTGACTGTACTAAGTATGATGTGACTCTATTTAAAATGCACTGGCTATAAGAGTGGAAGAGTGGTGATGAAATATAATTCATTAATCTGGCAGTCACACAGGTTCTGTGTAGATTTTGTACTGATGCCTGTTGTGTTGACAGCCTCAAACTAGTGCCACCACTATCCTTAACGGAAGTACACAAAAATAGACCTTTATTTTAGGACTTTGTTTACACAGATTTGAAAAGTTTGGGAGGCATGGGTGCCTGGCTGGGGTTGAGGTCATTTCCGATCTTTCTTTTTCATCACGTCAAATGAGAACAGAGAACAGATGATTCCACTCGTGGTGTGGCACAGAGTGACCCAAGCCAGACTGTGAGTGAACTTGGGTTGGCAGATGTGGGCACTGCATGCTTCTGTCTCGCTCAAACCACTCCATCCATCTGCACAGGCAGAATATATTTGATTTTAAAGGCGGAACCCACATTCACAGCTGTGTCGTGTTCAGTGGGGAGCTACTAGCTGAACTTATCCAATAAGAACACAATTTTTTTGGTTCAGTCGCAAAATGTTTCATTATTGTGTGCCCAATTGAACACAACCCTGACATGCAACTTCAGAGATGTACAAGGACTAGAGTATCTGGCCACCGTGTGGCGCCAAAGCCCTCAATTGAGAATCACCTCCTAAACTGATGGTGCCTTGTATGAGACAGCCAGGCCTCATACCCCACACAGGGCACAGTGGTCAGGTGCTTTGTCTGCTAGCTGGCAGAACACTTCGTTACTTTGTAGAAAGATCAGAATAGGACAGCTGTTGGTGTATTAGTTGGATGACACATTCATTCATTAGGGTTAAATTGAAACAATAAGAATCCCAGATGTGCCCAATCATTGCTTTTCACAAGGGAACTGAAGACAGAGAACATTCTGTAATAAAAACAACCCAAAGGTATGCCTATCCTGATGATAGTTGGGATTAAATATCATTTTCCCTTTCTTAGATTACGCCATTCTTAAAGCTGTAGCATGTATGTTCGTGCTGGTTCCAGTTGTTGCATTGCAGCACCAAACGAATCATTTTAAAGCGTTTGTTCATAGAGTCCTACAGTGTAGGTGTCATAATACCCATAAAACTAGCGGTCAAACAGGGAAATGTTTCCATTCATTTTTCACATAGGGGATTTTAGAAACACTTAAAATAAGGGCTGTGTTTTGTGTAGGCTTACTCTAGAATGACATTTTGAAAACCATGTAAATCTCTCTCTGAGAAGGTGACTTTTATCAGTATATTTGGCTCTATTTACTCTTTGATTCGAAAAAATGCTAATTAGCATCAAAGTATACATCATGCAAGACTATGAATCCCTGCAAGCTCCTTCATGCCATCTCTAGCTGATACCTTTGCTAACAGGTATTGTGTCAACTTAAAACTTGCACAAGACAGTTTACAGAATTGTCTATTTAAAAAATATAGCCTATTTATTCATTACTACATTTAGCTAACATTAGATAGTTAATCCAGAGATTCTTGCTTTAGTATTGATTGGGCAGTCTCTTCCAGATCATCATGGGATTTGTAGTTCTTTATGATAGCCACGCAGCTAATTAGCATTTATTTTTGGGGGGTGTAAATACAGTTTTATATATTGATAAAAGTCACCTTGTTCTAGAGATTTACACGGTTATAAAAACGTCAAGCCAGGGTAAGCCTACATGAAACACAGCCCTTATTTTAAGTGTTTCTAAAATCCCCAATGGGAAAAATGAATGGTGTAAAAATGATTGGAACCATTTCCCTGTTTGACCTCTTGGTTATATGGGTATTATGACTCATACTGTGGTACTCTATAGCCTTTTCTATTTTCCTGATCATATTCTCTCTATATCTATCAGCCTCAAGCCGCTGATACTGTAGTTTAGTAGTAGCAGGAGCTAAAGAATCCTTTCAATTAAAACATGCGTTCATTGGGATGTGGGATTATTTGGCCCTGATTTAGCCTGCTGGGGTTTCATCAGAGTGTGCTCTGCTCAGGGATTAAGCACATAGGACCTGCTTAATCTTGGCCACAGATTACAGTGTTCTCCTATGGCCAGCCCTGTTTGCCGAGGCCACCCACAAACCCACCCACATGGATGACAGACAGATGATAACGCTCCAATGGGACATTTGTGCTTAGCGTTACATATCATTTACCTCACTTCAGACATGTCCACTCGCCTCATACCTTGACTGGAATGTCCTTACATACATACATATGGTGAAGTGTGCATGGATGGATAGATGTTCATAAGATTTAAATCAGGAAATGATTCTGTGTTAGTAATACTGTGTACTGTACGTAGCCTGCTTTCCATTAACTCACTACTTAGAGATTTGATGGGTTGAGGGGATTGGTTTAAACGATGACCTGCATGAAGCTACTGCTTATCTAGCAATGTTTGGCTACCACGCGGTTCACATGTGGCGCGTAGTGATTTCTGATGTCCTACCTCAACAAGTCCTTACCCTATGCCCCTCGGGCCAGCCCTGTGTTGCAAGGCTCGAGTGCCGTGGACAACATGAATCGAGTCACGTTTTTCCCCAAACAATCTAATCAAGACAAGGGTTTTACCCACCATCCTGGTCGGTTATTAATCAGGAGTGCTGTGCAGACGTGCACTCCCACTATGCACGCTAGTGTGTATACACGCCCCCTGGACATAATCTGCCCAAATATCAGTGACAACAGCACAGCTGTTGGAGAATCCTCTCGGGATCATCGTCGGACTGGAGCGATAGAGTAGAACCGCCTGGGATTAGGAAGAGAGTATCACCCGTAGCATTTTGCGCACAGTAAATAAGTGTGTGTGTGTATGCACGTGTGTGTGCAGAGCCATATATAGACTATAAATATATGGCCCTGTGTGTGTAGCTATGCATGTGTTTGCTTATGTGCGTGTGTCCAGAAGTGATTCCCTCAACCCATCCCCACTTGGTTGACCATACATACATTGTGGACACAGCCACTGCTGCCACATGCAATAAACAGGCAATTTACCTGCTACAGCAGATATTACATTTGATATATTCCTCATAGTATTGATACATGTCTTGCCAATAGGGTAAAGACAGTAGTACAGTATGATGCCGTATGTAAGTGCTTAGAGTAACATTGTTCCATAATGCACACACCGATCTTAATTTAATTTGATAGATGGTATGACTGACAGGGGACTTCAATAGCGATGTGTTCTATAAATCATTGCTACTGTAAGATTGGCCAACGAACCTTGACCCGTAGACCTGCAGGTAGCCCTTGCTGATTTAACGCAGGCCTCTGCCTCGGTACTTTTTTTTTTTTTTTTTTTTTTTTAAACTGCTCAAATCATAGAGATGGATAGATGGTGCTTCTACATCTGCATTGCTTGATGTTTGGGGTTTTAGGCTAGGTTTTTGTTTAGCACTTTGTGACATCTGCTGATGTAAAAAGGGCTTTATAAATACATTTGATTGGTTGATTGATTGATGGTACCCCTCCTATCTTTGCCATTGATCGCTCTGTGACAGCATGGCCAACACAAATGGATGGCTATCTCCATATTAAAATAGTCAATTGTCTTATTTTGTGTTTCAAACAAGCTTAAAGCCATCATTGGCAATATACTGACATCATGTCATGCTGGAATGTTTTAACAGGAGAATACTTCATTGGCTGATCCCTCCCACTGACCTGGATTCAATTCTTACCAAGAACAGACAAACTCGTTTGAGGAAGAATAATATGCGTTGATCATTGACCAATCACTCAGAAACCATAGCAAATCCCACCAAGTTAACTGAAAATGCTGAAAGCCCTTCATGGTGTTGCCTGTGCCATCACACCATCACAGTATTTTGTGGCAAATGGGCCCTCTATCCATCTCTATGACTCACTTCTACTACAGTTGAGTGGACTAAATTTAGATAAACTACCGATCAGATGAATTATAGATTTTTCCGACGCATCTCTGTGACCTGACCCGAAAAAAACCTCAACACTAATGGTTCCTGTCATTTCCTTTATGCACTATGTGGTAAACTGTGATTTATCCTCACGTTGACAGGAGGACATAGCCGGGTTATGTTGATATTTGCTCAGGGTTAGCTGTCAGGTGTGTGGGGAGGGAGTGTGGTTTGTTGGGGTGGTGGAGGGGAAGCCATGGTGGTGGTCTGACAACCTGGATCCCCCCTCAGACGTAAGCCAGGCAAACCTTTCCAAATAAAAGCCCTATATTTAGGGAATTGAGCAGGAAGAGTTGTTTTGTTGTTAGTCGTGTCTGTTTCAGGGAGAGGTAACATATTCTCTTAAATGTATTCCTAATTTCTATTCCTCCTTTTTGGTAGAGACAGATATTCGTTATTTGTTCAGTTGTTTGTGCTAAGCTAGATTGTCAGAGGAGCAATGTGTTGCCTCAGTTTTAGGATGGGTGTGGTGAAGGTACAGTGGATGGGGGTGGCGGTTAGGCGCCACAGAGGCATGGAGATTCTGGCGGATGGATCAAACACAAGCCTGTGTGGTTGTGATGCAATCACAGACGAAACTGAGCAACCGTGACAACATTCAACATTGTGACTTGCATTTAGCTTACTCCATCAACTTACAGTACATGCACTCTCATTGGGTATTTATGTTACTGAACAACTAGCTATATGCAGCACGTCATGAACCTTCTGTACAATTACAACAAACAGTCAGTCATTGAGAATACATTATCTTTGACAATAACGACCTGACCAAGATGGAGGAATGAACTGTGCAGCAAGCAGACAGGTGACAACGTTACAGACAAAGCAGACAATAAAAAAATTAATATAAATCAACTCATAAACGGAAAAAGAAAAATACATATTTACAACACATCGATGGGGTGCAACACATATAATTAAAAACATAAAGGACACGGCTACAGTTAAGGCAGTGTTTCCCAAACTCGATCCTGAGGACACCAAGGAGAACACATTTAGGTTTTTCCCTAGCACTACAAAGCTTGATGATCATTATTTAAATCAGCTGTGAAGCGTTAGGGCTAAAATCAAAACGTGCACCCAGGGGGGGCCCCCGGGGTCGAGTTAGGGAAATGCTGAGTGAAGGGCTAAAAGCAGTCACGGGATGGATAACCAGGTTGTTTAGACTGTTGACGAAACTGGAGAGATGAAGGAATAATTAAGTGATCATTGATTATGGATATATCTGGGTGGTTGAAACTGAATGCTGATTGGCTGACAGCCGTGGTATATCAGACCGTATACCACGGGTATGACAAAATGTTTATTTTACTGCTCTAATTAAGTTAGTAAACAGTTTATAATAGCAATACGGCACCACGGGGGGGGATTGTGGTATAAGGCCTATATACCACGGCTCAGGGCTGTATCCAGGCACTCCGCGTTGCATCACGCTTAAAAACAGCCCTTAGCCGTGGTACATTGGCCATTTACCACACCCCCTCGGGCCTTATTGGTTAAATATAAACCATGCGTGAGAAGAAACACCCTATAATGAGCCTTGTGTTAAGCTCCTCTCTCTCACTTAACCCTTAGCAGCAAATGGATCATTAGTGAGTGAAAAGCCCATATACATCCTAGTTGCAGGGATAATAGCAGTAATGTATTCACTCAATAACTTCAACCCCTCTCCAACCCCTGGTTGTGCAGGTTTTTGCCCCATCTTTGCTATAATACACCTGATTCAGCTAATCAATGTGCTGAGGAGCAGCCGATCAGTAGAATCAGGTGTGTTATAGTCGGGGTTGAACTAGCTCCAACAGGAGTGTACTGCTCCCTAGAAGGAAGATTAGCCACCCATGTCCTTTAATACATTTCCACATCAGCATACTGTCCTCTTTTCTCTCCACCTACGTCTGTGTATTACTTATTCACATTTTAACAGCACTGTGGTGGCAAAGCTTGCAATTCTCACCGGGCGGATTCCTTCACAACAGAAGAATTGAAATGCCTCCATTATACCGAACCGTGTGTATATGCCGGTGTCCTTGTGTCAGTGAAAGAGGATTTGCTCATTTATCTGCCGAACAGGAACGAGCGATAAGGTTTCCTGGAGACGGAAAAACCAGGGTCCTATTCATAAGGCACCAAACGAGAAGAAGAAAAATAAAAGAAACAGGGAATGACTATCTGAACTCGTCCAACAAGAAACACTTATTGTTTCCCATTGCAAAACATTTTGCTACGGTGTGCATCAATGAACACGACAACAGACCTGGTTGTCTGCCAAACACACCAAGCTTTTCGGCAACAGAGCAGTGTCACCCACAAAGCAGGCAATTAACACGAGCTTCTCACCCCTTAATTATTTCTAAGCTTTCTTCCATTTCCCAAAGATAGAAATGTAGAGTTGTGCACCACACACCCACTTGTTATCACAATGGCAAATTTCCAGCCTCTACTTCGAGATATTTAGCTGTAAAGGGTCGTAATTAGGATAATAGCGGGTATAGTAAGTAAATACGATCCCTTTGCATCGGTGTCTCTACTTTTTTGTATGCATTTTGTGTAACACATGAAACCATTTCCCACTTACCCCAACTACCAGGATACGTATGTGGCCCAAGGTGATTTTGTTATGGAATTTCAAACCTTTGTGACTGCATATCAACCATCCAATCAAAGGAGAAGGGAAAGTGGTGACTTCTGTTTGTAACGGCCGTTGTTGGTGGAAGAAGAGGAGGACTAATGCGCAGCGTGGTAAGTGTCCATATTGATAATTTATTATCATGAACACAAAATAACGAGAACGAAACGAAACAGTCCTGAACGGTGAATACAAAAAACACTGAACAGAAAATAATCAACCCACAACTCAAAGGTAAAACCAGGCTACCTAAGTATGGTTCTCAATCAGGGACAACGATTGACAGCTGCCTCGGATTGAGAACCATACCAGGCCAAACACAGAAATCCCAAATTATAGAAAAAAGAACAGACTGCCCACCCCAACTCACGCCCTGACCATACTAAAACAAAGACAAAACAAAGGAACTAAGGTCAGAACGTGACATGATTAGAGTTCACACTTAACTGTATTTGTTCTACTGCTCCTGATAGCGGAAGTAGTGAACATTTCCTACTGGAAATGTACAAATAAAATATGTTGAAAATCAATTTATTGTGGCGCAGCGGTCTAAGGCACTGCATCTCAGTGCAAGAGGCGTCATTACAGTCCCTGGTTAGTTTCCAGGCTGTATCACATCCGGCCGTGTTTGGGAGTCGCATAGGGCGGCGCACAATTGGCCCAGCGTCGGCCGGGGTAGGCCGTCATTGTAAATAAGAATTTGGTCTTAACTAACTTGACAAGTTCAATTTAAAAAATGTAATATATATGTTTTACTCCTCTAGAGTCTCTTGACGCACCCTTGCATCAATCAAAGTAACATAATCAAAGAAATCCCTTTTCAAAATCCGTCAATTTAAACTAGAGATATCTGTCTAGATATAGGACATACACTTCAAAACCTTATTTCTTATGATCTATTTTTCACCATTTATTAATTCAATATTTTCTCTTAAAAAAATATCTAATGAAACATATGAACCCTAATGGAACATTTTAACCTTGTGTGAAATGTTAGTAGCAAAACATAAAAAACCCTCTTAGCTATTCCAGCCTCCCATTAAAGCTCAGCACAATTCATTTACACACGCATACACACGCACACGCACACACACACACACACACACACACACACACACACACACACACACACACACACACACACACACACACACACACACACACACACACACACACACACACACACACACATGCAGAGAGAGAGAGACACACACAGACGGACATTAGGAACTGGTTTAGTGTGTGTTAACTACAACAGTAGTAATCTGATACAATTCCGCAGTCTGCACACACACAGACAGTCTCATGCGCCGTATACAGAGATAGCTCCGTGGATTAGAGTGGGTTTACAGTAACAGGCTTGTATGCATGTGTCTTTACCGGAGATTTCCCTGCATGTGCCTCCAGTGGAAAAGAACTATGGGATCTTGGAGAGAGAGTCCTGCACATGAAGTTTCCTTGTTGGGACAGAACTGCAGGAATGTTACTACTAAGGCAGAGGGAGCAGCCCGCCCTTGGAGCACCAAACCTTTCAAGAGGATCATAATTTATTCAGACCGCTGAGCGTGTAGTTCACGAGGGACTACTGTCAAGTTTGGCATTGGCGAATCATTTGTTCTTGCCGTGTCGTGTATGCAATACAGTAGTACCTCACCCGAAATGTCTCTTCCTCTACACTGACGTTTTAACCTTCTATTTTGCTTCAAATCTTAATAGTAAACTCCCTGACGACGGTAATTTGGCGTTGAGGTCAGGGATGGGGGTCAATTCTAAATAAACAAGGAAGTGATTTTCAATTAGGAACGTTAACATTTTTGGGATTGTAATTTCAGTTTACTTCCTGAATTTACCAAACTGAAATGGAATTGGCCCCAACCCTGAATAGGGTGGTCTGTGTGTTCTACACTGAGTGTTCAAAACATTAAGAACACCTGCTCTTTCCATGGCATAGACTGACCAGGTGAATCCATCTAAAAAGCTATGATCCCTTATTGATGTCACTTGTGAAATCCACTTCAATCAGTGTAAATCAAATCAAAATGTATTGGTCACACACATATTTAGCAGATGTTATTATGGGTGTAGCAAAATGTGTGTGTAGGTGAAGGGGTTGGAGACAGGTTAAATGATTTTCAAGTCTTGAGGCAATTGAGACATGGATGACGTCTCAAAAGAGAAAAGATTGAAGTGCCCTTGAACGGGGTATGGTAGTAGGTGCCAAGCTCACCGGTTTGAATGTGTCATGAACTGCAACGCTGCTGAGTTTTTCACTCTCGACAGTTTCCCAAGTGTTTCAAGAATGGTCCACCACGCAAAGGACATCCAGACAACTTGGCACAACTGTGGGAAGCATTGGAGTCGACATGGGCCAGCATCCCTGTGGAACGCTTTCAACACCTTGTATGATGAATTGAGGCTGTTCTAAAGGCAAAAGTGGGTGCAACTCAATATTAGGAAGGTGTTGCTAATGTTTTGTGCACAGTGTATATCTGACAATAGAAACTTTTCAGGTAGCGTACAGTACCTGTGGCAAACCACTCTGAATGCTAATCCAAAAACATAGTACCCAACTGAGAGTTGAATTTGATTCAATCAGTTTGGATTCAATTTTCCCACATCAAGTATGATGCACATATTCAAACCAATTATAAACTAAGGAGGGAGTATTTTCGTCCTTGATTTGGTATTCATGAAAAAGAACACACCCAGTTCTCAATCAAACACTTCACTGTAGTTGCTCAGTGTCTATCATACGAGTTAATTCAAAGTAAATCGAGTTTAGTGGGCTTTATTTTCCCTGTTTGTTTCTAAGCGGAGTTCTACCAGGCTCTGTAGCCTTCTGTTCTCCGTGCCGCCCCCCCATCTCTCCACATCCGCAGGTGGTGTCTGTAATTGTCAGTGCCGCTTGGCGATTGGCTAGTCTTCGCTCCACTAGCCAAGGGTGATTCAATCTTCACCTTCCGAAGCATAGCTGGTGGCATGTTAGACCAAACACTTGGTTTGAAGAAAGTACATTGCATTGCATTGGTTGTGGCTTTGTTTTTTATGATAAGTAAGTCACTTAGTCAGTGGTGTATCAAAATCTGATTCCGCTAATTAGCACTTTTAAGTCCCTGAGTTTTTCCGTTTTAAAAGACCACTAATGATCTATGCTCTCTGCTAAATAATCACTTCACACAAGCATGCATGAATTACTACTATAGGTAAACAATACCTCTATGTAAACTATGTAGATGTTTAACTGGAGTTTCAAATATGCAGCACCCCACTGCTGATTGTTTCAAAGCAGTTTAGTCTCAAACATGCACTTTTTGTCCTTAAAAAATCCCCCCTTTTTTTTATCTCAGTGGGACAAACTGGTAAAATGATAAAGGGGAAAACAAGGATAATCCTGAAATATTCTGATAGTGTTGTGTTAGATAATAATGTAGAATCACAATGTCACAATGACCTAAACCCTTGTCCTGCTAGCAGACTAGCCACACAGCGGTGGAGACAAGACACCTCTTGGTTTATGTTCTATTCTCTGCCCCACCACCACAGGGCATCTTTGGCTCCTCTCAGCTCCCAAGGAAAAACATTACATAGCAGACCCAACATCTCCCAGACTAATGCATTTTTCATTTGTCATTAATATTCATTATTGTCAGCCGTACAGGAACAGGAAGCTCATCGTATATCTTTCCCCTTTAATGCCGGGAGCCTGCTACCAACTGGTGTCATAGGTTATAACTGCATGTCTCAGTGTTCCGAATTAAATCTATCAAGGTTTTGGGGATATGTCAGGGATCGTTTTCCTTATGCATTATTCATGTCATAAAAACATTTTTAAGGAGTTGGGAGATTAACAGAAATAACAGAAAAGGCATATTATTGACTTTGCCAATTACAAAAATCTGGTACCTCTCCAATAAGCAAGCTTTACCATCTATTGTTCCTATCTCCTATCTTCCCATCTTCTTATGTGCCCACTTCAATTCTTTACCTTATGGACTCAGAGTGTAAATAGGCCATTGGTGAGAAAAACTCATCTTTTTGAGTGTTCTGTATCTGAAACGTCCCAGAGTCTCTTCTTTACGACTTTCTCACCGCTGCCTCCACCACCCTGCCTTGAATTATTATGGAATTTATGAACAGGAGGTTATATTTTCATTCCAGATATCACTCTGCAATATAATTTGAGAGTTTTATCTGTAGGAGTGAAGTGGAGAGTATTGTACTGTATATATCAATGATGTCGCTCTTGTTGCTGGTGATTCTCTTATCCACCTCTACGCAGACGACACCATTCTGTATACTTCTGGCCCTTCTTTGGACACTGTGTTAACTAACCTCCAGACAAGCTTCAATGTCATACAACTCTCCTTCCGTGGCGTCCAACTGCTCTTAAATGCAAGTAAAACTAAATGCATGCTCTTCAACCGATCGCTGCCCGCCCGTCCAGCACCACTACTCTGGGCGGTTCTGACTTAGAATATGTGGACAACTACAAATACCTAGGTGTCTGGCTAGACTGTAAACTCTTCTTCCAGACTCACATTAAGCATCTCCAATCCAAAATTAAATCTAGAATCGGCTTCCTATTTCAAAACAAAGCATCGTTCACTCATGCTGCCAAACATACCCTCGTAAAACGGACTATTCTACCGATCCTTGACTTTGGCGATGTCATTTACAAAATAGCCCCCAACACTCTACTCAGCAAACTGGATGCAGTCTATCACAGTGCCATCCGTTTTGTCACCAAAGCCCCATATACTACCCACCACTATATATATATATATTTTTTTTTGCTCATTTGCACCCCAGTATCTCTTCTTGCACATTCATCATCAGCACATCTATCACTACAGTGTTTAATTGATCAATTGTAATTACATCACCACTATGGCCTATTTATTGCCTTATCTCCCTAATCTTACCCCATTTGCACACACTATACTGTATATAGATGTTTTTCTATTGTGTTATTGACTGTATGTTTGTTTATTCTATGTGTAACTCTGTGTTGTTATTTGTGTCGCACTGCTTTGCTTTATCTTGGCCAGGTCGCAGTTGTAAAGGAGAACTTGTTCTCAGCTGGCCTACCTGGTTAAATAAAGGTGAAATAAAATATTGGGATGTCTTTGAGAATTGAGGGTGTTGAAAATATAGTGATCATAAGAGCATTCTGTGACTTTTCTTTATAATCGATCCATCACTCATAGTTCTGATCTCCCAAGACAACCCTCCAAGGCTGGACCTTCCAATGGTCCTTCAAGCTACAATACAAAACACTGTCTAGGAACTACTCTCATATCCAATCTACCAAGTTAATTCCATACATATTTTCATAACTGCCAATTCAGTTACTGTTTTTCTCTTAATCTCTTGATTTACTCGTCCCAATCCCAGATGAAGATGCAGCTGTCAGTCAGTGCATCAATTATAATCACCATCAGTAATATAGAGCATCACTCAGTAAAATGCAATGAATTGCAATTTTGCTGTCGCTTTTCCATGTGTGACTCTTTTTCTGAGATATTTAGTACAGTGTCCATTTTAGGACACCCTCAGCCTCAAGCCGAGTGAGGCAGAGGGTGTCCTAACATGGACACCATAAAGGAGCTCTACTGAGAAGAGAAGCGGGGCTATATGCATTTATCTTCTCTCAAACCAATCAATATGCCACTGTAACCCAAGGCCATGCTATCGGAAAATTGCCAACGCAGATCACAATACCAGGCAGCAGGAAACTCAACAGAAACTCACTTTATCGTGTAGGCTGCAAAACAACAAATGACTTCTGTCTGTGCATGGTTTGGTCAACATGCCATCAATACCCTCGGGCTACAGACTGAGGTTTGAGGTATCTGAAATCCATCCCACTTTAGGCCTAGAATCTGTAGCAATTGACCCTTTGTGTGACCGCACCATCTTGCCTTGCTGTCGGCGACTGGTACGAGTTCCCATCTTATTTTAGTCTCATTATAGTGTCACTCTGGAATCTCACCAACCGAACGTTTGCCCAGGTATATCTAAAGGGCATGTCACATTTCTACACTGGAGGGATATTGCGGAATGTGCAAAGTCAGTATTTGTACTATAAAGTGGGGAACAAATAGCCTGGTCCCAGATTTGTTTGTATTGTAATCTTATAACAATTGCTTAACAAAAAATGTTAGGCATGACAATGACCAGGAGTTGGTAATACAGCACACACAGATCTGGGACCAGGCTAGGTAACAGATATGTAGTTATAAGGGCTCAGGACCAGACCCAGATGCAGACACGGGAGGCAGATGGTTTGAGTGTTTGATATTTATTTGTTCCAAAAGGGGTAGGCAAGAGAATGGTTGTGGACGGGCAAAAGATCAAAACCAGATCAGAGTCCAGAAGGTACAGAGTGGCAGGCAAGCTCGGGAAGGCAGGCGGGTTCAGAGTCCAGCAAAAGCAGGAGCACAGGAAAAACACGCTGGTTGACTTGAAACAGACAAAACGAACTGGCACAGAGACACAGGAAACACAGGGATAAATACACTGGGGAAAATAAGCTACACCTGGAGGGGGTGGAGACAATCACAAGGACAGGTGAAACAAATCAGGGCGTGACAATAGTAAAATAACTGCCCTATAATTTATGCAGTGAAAACCTCCTGTGTATCTCTTTTTACATAGTGTTGGCGCTGTAAACTACAGTATAAATCAGTGTTGTAGTGACTCAGACTCAAGTTAGGATTTTCATGACTCGACTCGGACTCAACCAGTGGTGACTCGGACTTGACCAGTTATCACTTTGTAGTCAGAAAATCTCTCCCTTTTGCATAACTCAACATACTAGTTACAGCAGCAAATGGATAGCTGTATTATCTGTTTAGCCTTACAAATGTGCCAGACTGTAATGAAATGTAGCAACAACAAAAAATGGTTGGACAACAACTTTCAGCGCTACCAAGGGACATGTGACTTGAGTATAAAGGACAGAGACTTGGACTCTAACACTGGGGACTTGTGACTCGGGACCCGACTCGGACTCGAGGTTTAGTTACTTTATTACATCACTGATATAAATTGCTGCTGAAAATCAATCCAATCCATTCAACATACTGTAGAACCAGCCAAGCTTGTCTTTTTATATGTGTCGAATGAGATTTTACACAGGTGACACTCGAAGCAGCTTGATTTGAAAAACGTTGATGATTGCCACGAGACAACGAATTTTACAGGGCAGTGACAAGCAGACAAGTCGGTCCTTTATGTGTATAGCTAAATATCTATTTTCGCTGCTGATTCTCCTTTGAGCCCCGCCACCTGCGGCTGTTGTTTTCACGCAGGCGTCAGAGGCAGATCCCTTGTGGTTTCACAGCTTTGGTAGCATCAGCAGTGCCACTAGAAAAAGGGGAAAAGGAACGAATACATGGCTGATTGGGTTATAAATAGTCTTGACGGGGGTCTCTGCCTCATAATGGGCCTTTGAAGCACAGAGAAAAGCAGAGTAAAAGCAGCATGCATTCAAAGTCACACAGAAATGTTTTATTCTACCTACCAGATATGCTGTAACATTCTTTTGAGTAAGAATACAGTTAGGTATTTTGCGATCTTGTCTCATCGCTACAACTGCCCAACGGGCTCGGGAGGCGAAGGTCAAGTCATGCATCCTCCGAAACATGACCCGGGATCAAACCCGGGTCTGTAGTGACGCCTCACCTCTGTGCCACTCGGGAGGCCCGAAGTGATCTCACTTCTAAGCGAGATCAAGCATGAGAAGCAACATTCCATGAATGCATTCATTTTATTTTGAGTATGACTGTGTTCTGGGGAAAGACTAGCACAGTGTATCTATTGACTTACCCATTTTAGATATCTCATTTGCAAACTGAGAGACGTGACCATATTATAAACCTGTGGTTCAAAGACACGTGACATGATGTGACACACATAAGATGTGTGTGTGTTTAGCTATGATACATAAAATGTGTGTGTTTAGCTATGATAATAAGCTGTGTGTGTTTAGCTATGATTTTATTTTTATTTCACCTTTATTTAACCAGGTAGGCAAGTTGAGAACAAGTTCTCATTTACAATTGCGACCTGGCCAAGATAAAGCAAAGCAGTTCGATAGATACAACGACACAGAGTTACACATGGAGTAAAACAAACATACAGTCAATAATACAGTATAAACAAGTCTATATACAATGTGAGCAAATGAGGTGAGAAGGGAGGTAAAGGCAAAAAAGGCCATGGTGGCAAAGTAAATACAATATAGCAAGTAAAACACTGGAATGGTTGTTTTGCAATGGAAGAATGTGCAAAGTAGAAATAAAAATAATGGGGTGCAAAGGAGCAAATTAAATAAATAAATTAAATACAGTTGGGAAAGAGGTAGTTGTTTGGGCTAAATTATAGGTGCTTAAAGCTAGTGAGGGAGATAAGTGTTTCCAGTTTCAGAGATTTTTGTAGTTCGTTCCAGTCATTGGCAGCAGAGAACTGGAAGGAGAGGCGGCCAAAGAAAGAATTGGTTTTGGGGATGACTAGAGAGATATACCTGCTGGAGCGTGTGCTACAGGTGGGAGATGCTATGGTGACCAGCGAGCTGAGATAAGGGGGGACTTTACCTAGCAGGGTCTTGTAGATGACATGGAGCCAGTGGGTTTGGCGACGAGTATGAAGCGAGGGCCAGCCAACGAGAGCGTACAGGTCGCAATGGTGGGTAGTATATGGGGCTTTGGTGACAAAACGGATTGCACTGTGATAGACTGCATCCAATTTGTTGAGTAGGGTATTGGAGGCTATTTTGTAAATGACATCGCCAAAGTCGAGGATTGGTAGGATGGTCAGTTTTACAAGGGTATGTTTGGCAGCATGAGTGAAGGATGCTTTGTTGCGAAATAGGAAGCCAATTCTAGATTTAACTTTGGATTGGAGATGTTTGATATGGGTCTGGAAGGAGAGTTTACAGTCTAACCAGACACCTAAGTATTTGTAGTTGTCCACGTATTCTAAGTCAGAGCCGTCCAGAGTAGTGATGTTGGACAGGCGGGTAGGTGCAGGTAGCGATCGGTTGAAGAGCATGCATTTAGTTTTACTTGTATTTAAGAGCAATTGGAGGCCACGGAAGGAGAGTTGTATGGCATATGATACATAAGCTGTCTGTGTTTAGCTATGATAATAAGCTGTGTGTGTTTAGCTATGATACATAAGCTGTGTGTGTGTTTAGCTATGATACATACGCTGTGTGTGTTTAGCTATGATAATAAGCTGTGTGTGTTTAGCTATGATAATAAGCTGTGTGTGTTTGGCTATGATAATAAGCTGTGTGTGTTTAGCTATGATACATAAGCTGTTTGTGTTTAGCTATGATACATAAGCTGTTTGTGTTTAGCTATGATAATAAGCTGTGTGTGTTTAGCTATGATACATAAGCTGTGTGTGTGTTTAGCTATGATACATACGCTGTGTGTGTTTAGCTATGATAATAAGCTGTGTGTGTTTAGCTATGATAATAAGCTGTGTGTGTTTAGCTATGATACATAAGCTGTGTGTGTTTGGCTATGATAATAAGCTGTGTGTGATTAGCTATGATAATACGCTGTGTGTGTGTTTAGCTATGATACATAAGATGTTAGTGTTTAGCTATGATAATAAGCTGTGTGTGTTTAGCTATGATAATAAGCTGTGTGTGTTTAGCTATGATACATAAGCTGTTTGTGTTTAGCTATGATAATAAGCTGTGTGTGTTTAGCTATGATACATAAGCTGTGTGTGTGTTTAGCTATGATACATACGCTGTGTGTGTTTAGCTATGATAAGTTGTGTGTTTAGCTATGATAAGCTGTGTGTGTTTAGCTATGATACATAAGCTGTGTGTGTTTAGCTATGATACATAAGCTGTGTGTGTTTAGCTATGATACATAAGATGTGTGTGTTTAGCTATGATACATAAGCTGTGTGTGTTTAACTATGATACATAAGCTGTGTGTGTGTGTGTGTTTAGGTATGATAATAAGCTGTGTGTGTTTAGCTATGATACATAAGCTGTGTGTGTTTAGCTATGATACATAAGCTGTGTGTGTTTAGCTATGATACATAAGCTGTGTGTGTTTAGCTATGATACATAAGCTGTGTGTGTTTAGCTATGATACATAAGCTGTGTGTTTAGCTATGATAATAAGTTGTGTGTTTAGCTATGATACATAAGCTGTGTGTGTGTGTGTGTTTAGCTATGATACATAAGCTGTGTGTGTTTAGCTATGATAATAAGTTGTGTGTGTTTCGCTATGATACATAAGCTGTGTGTGTGTGTGTGTGTTTAGCTATGATACATAAGCTGTGTGTGTTTAGCTATGATACATAAGCTGTGTGTGTGTGTTTTTTAGGTATGATACATAAGCTGTGTGTGTTTAGCTATGATACATAAGCTGTGTGTGTTTACAGGGATGCAAACGAGTCATCTTTAGGCGACCTACGAGATTTGTGTAGATCTGATGAGAAATGTTTGGGAGGGAGGGGTTTTGGATCACTACTGGCTGTAAGCGAACAAGCGATGCGCGTTTGGAACAATACTGGCTGTATCTGAAGCTCAGCCAGTTGTTCACATAACATAATGCAGCACACGATTGAAGAGAGAACCAATTTGCTAGTTTCAGCATCAGCGTGCGCTCTGGAAAGTCAGCGGGAGAGTGGAAAGACAGTTTGCCAGTTACAGCAGCGCGTACCCTGAATGATAATAAAGAAGTGGGTGAGAAGCTTGACCACGAAGACGGGGGTGAGAAGGTGATGAAGCGTACTTCATGAGCTGTAACCAAAAAACAACTGGCATTTGGAAAGTTTAAGGTGAGGGAGAAAGTGTAGTGGAACAAGTGTTGTTAGCATTGTTAAGTACAGTATATTGCTAGCTGGATCGAATTCTCTGTTAGCTAGCCATATAAATGTTGAGCAACATTAGCCAACTTAACTGATCAACTCATGGAGTTTATGGTGTGAATATTAATTGGCTAATACAGTCAGACAGCTAACATTATCTAACTAACGTTACAACATCAGATGAACTGGGCCTGGCTTAAGCTGGATGCCGTTATAAAGGTGAAAGGAACACGACACTTTCCCTCACACTTTCTCAATACAGTATATAAAAAGGGGTAAGCCAGGTGTACTCTGCCTGAAAGAGATCAACAACTGGTATCATGCTCTGCTGGCACATTGTAGAACCTACGTCCACAGACAGAAAGTGTACAATGTAATAATGTGCAGTGTAGCCCAAAGATATTGCTTTTGTTGTGTTGAATTTGACAGTAACACTTGTGTGAGTGAGGTGGGAATTATTACAGTTTTTTACTCAGTGAACGTTATTTTGCACACATGCAGCCTTGTGCACTTGATCGATGTCTACTATAGTGGCCACTATAGTAGAGCAAAAATAGAATGCCTGTTTGTTTCTACTTAAAGATGTTTTTCTTCTCCAAGTGCAATATTTAGGTGTGTGGTCAGCATTCTATTATAAAGGCTGTCATGGCTAACAGCAATATTAGTGCATTGTTCTTTCTCAATACTTGAGTGTGATTTGCAGTAAAGTCTATGCAACATATTACATTGGATTGCTTTCTTTACATTTTTTTTTAGCTGTGAGTTAGGTTCACATTACCCACATTTTATTTTACACAGAGACTGATCATGTAGATCATATTTTTGGTTGTTTATTTAGTTAAAACCTGCATTTCCCCCTAGCAGGGATTTTTTTTGCATGTTTCAGTGCCAAAAAAAAGTATTACCTTTTTGGGCTCTCACCAGTTTGCATCACTGATTTAGCTATTTTGTTCTGGTTTTATAGATATCGCCTGTTGTTCTCCCCGTATCCTCTCTGGGAACCAGTATGCACACAGCGCACAACACACACACACTGTCACAATCGTTATAATGATTGGACCAAGGCGCAGCGTGCGTAGAATTCCACATGTTTAATAATTAATAAACTCACCAAACAAAACAGAAGAAAAACAAAAAATGACATTCTGGGCTGCTCACAGGCAGCTACACAAAACCAATAACGAGAAACAAACGTACAGCCTTGTAGGTCCCACAAACAGGTGGGAAAAGGCTACCTAAATATGATCCCCAATCAGAGACAACGATAGACAGCTGCCTCTGATTGGGAACCATACCAGGCCAACATAGAAATACAAAAACTAGACTACACATAGAAATAATAAACTAGAACACCCCCCAGTCACGCCCTGACCTACTCCACCATAAAAAAAATGCTTTCTATGGTCAGGACGTGACACACACACACATTTGTTTGACTATCAAACAATTGATTCCCATTCCAATCATTTTTCACCCTAACCTTAACCCCAAACCCTTAACCCTACACCTAACCCCGAAGCCCAATATCGCCTTTTTCCTTGTCAGGAACTGGCAAAATGTTCCTACTTTTCATTGTTTTACTATTCTTGTGAAGATTTCGGGTCCCCACAAGGATAGTAAAGCCAAACACACACACACTTGGAATGCCCAATTCCAGGAAAGGCCTTTGAGGAAACAGCTCGTCCATGCGATGATATAGCCTCGGGTCTCATAACAGATTCCAGAAAATGAAGTGTGATAACAGAAGCAGGGCTAATGGTTCATTCTTCATCAACACTTTCCCCATTATTGGCATATACAATTTAGAGATGATAATCATTATGGGCAGCTAATGTCTTTGGAGATATCAACATACTCCATTTGGCGAGGTTCTCACTAGTTTGGTGTTGGGAGAGGGACATCTGAATGTTTGCACTGATGCATGGTTTATGTATATGGGCAGACTGGGGTGATGTAGCCATTGATACCACACAATTTTAGTGTAGTACTGTCAATTGAAGTGCTACCCACTTTACTGCCTTTATTGTCAGATCCTCACATTTGAGCAAGTTTAATTTCTTTGTCACGTTCTTCTCACATTCTTCAGATTTATTTTCATCGAACCTTATTTTTGACAGTTTAGTCTCTTCAGTCGGTGAATGTCGATGAATGTAGGTAAGATTTGATATGCATTCGGTAACTAGTTGACCCACACTGGATATTGGGGAAATAAACTATGGAACCTTCCCATCGGAGCATCAACAATGAATACTTTTTTCCATGCGTGCAGCTCAGTATTATGCCTGCGTCAGCTTTGGTCATACATTTTAGACCTGTTGGTGAATGTTAGTGAATGGAAGCCCTACTGTAGGTCAAGAACTTGACCGTAAGTTGCATTTGTCAAGAAACAATTGGTCACAATGTTCATCAAGAAGACACATTTTAGAGAAGCCAGAAGGGCCAATGAGAGCCTGTGGAAAGGTTGACCCACACACTAAAGTCAATGACACTTTGACAAACGATGAGCCTCAGCCTGTGCGTTTTTGTGACATGTACACAAGTAGACATTAAAGGTGGCCAAACAGGAGAGCAATTTGCAAAAGGCAGCAACTCCGACAAGTGAGGAGGAAAATATTGATATGGCCGTATGGTGCCACATTTTCACGTGTGTCTCTTGAGAGGACAAAGGAGACAGGCTTCCAAGTCTGGGTTTGTTTCAGCTTGTTGTACCTACTGTGCTTCTACTCAACTTCTGCTTGTGTACACAATTTACAAAACGGCCTGACTGGTATGGCATTAATATAGATATGCCTTCGCTAACGAAGAGCTATAGTAGCAGAGTTATGGGGCAGATTCTAGGTGGTTGACAGGTGTGTAGCGTCTACTTTATGCAGCTTAATGTTATGTTGTAGACAGCCTTGGAGTTACACTTGTTGCTTGAATTTACATTTTTTGGAGCTGCAAGACCTCACTTTAAAAAAAAATATATATATATATATTTTTTTTTTGTGGTATCCAATTGGTAATTACTATCTTGTCTCATCACTGCAACTCCCGTACGGACTCCGGAGAGGCGAAGGTCAAGAGCCATGCATCCTCCGAAACACGACCCTAACCAAGCTGCACTGCTTGACACAATGCCCGCGTAACCTGGAAGCCAGCCACACCAATGTGTCGGAGGAAACACCGTACACCTGGCGACCGTGTCAGCGTGCATGCGCCCGGCCTGCCATAGGAGTTGCTAGAGTGTGATGGGACAAGGAAATCCCTGCCGGCCAAACCCTCCCCTAACCCAGACGACGGTGAGCCAATTGTGCGCCGCCCCATGGGTCTCCCGGTCTCAGCCGGCTGCGACAGAGCTCGGACTCGAACCAGGATCTCTAGTAGCACAGCTAGCAACTGCGATGCAGTGCCTTAGATCACTGCACCACTCGGGAGGCCCAAGACATCTAATTTAAGTGTGGAATTGTGCGGAACTCAGTCCAGTTTTAAACTTACTTTTGAAAGTTGTAAAAGTAGAATGCACAAGGTGCAATTTCCAAATCGTGAAGTGCATCATCAGTTCCTTTTGTCATGTTAGTCATTGCATACCTTAGAGAGATATTTATAACTTGTCAGAAATGTCCAGATCAACTAGCTGTCGTGTTTTTACTATCATTAACTGAAGACTGATAATTTTTATCAAAGATTCTCTGCAATTAGTTAGTATGCGATCAACTGATTAATCACGTAACTAATTAACTAGGAAGTCGGGGCCCCACGGAAAAATATTCAGATTACAAAGTTATCATTTCCTAAAATAACTTTTCAGATATTTTATCTGATCAATTAGTCTTCAAATTAATTAATTATTTAATTTACCTCACGTTAGTCTCATTCCAAACGTCGTAAACAAACAAACAAAGGTAAATGTAATGATAGCAGGATGTGCCCTAGTGGGCTAAACCGTGATGGCGGCTTGTTAGACAAAGGAGAGGTGAGGGTCAACTAAGAAGTCACTACAGAGTTAATAATTATAACAATTGAAATGCTAATTCTTTACACATGAACTCTCACTCATTCGGGAACAATTGCAATCAATATATATATATTTACGCTCAATGTGTCGTCTTGATCGCTGGTGAAAAGTCTTTCTTTTGTAGAATTGTCTGTCTGTCTCTCTCTCTCTGTCTTGGTTAGAGGGGATAGTTCAAAGTGACATTCGTTATAGAATGGATGTTTCGGCGGTTGTCGTTCTTCGCGTTCAATCATACCGAATTCCTAGTTGCAGACTAGCAATTAATATCAAAGACTTGTTCTCATTCTGTCGGTATCGATAGTCTTAAGAGTTTAACCACGTGGTATGGTTAAAAAATTCTGCAATGGTCCTTCTGTAGCTCAGTTGGTAGAGCAGTTTAACGCCAGGGTAGTGGGTTCGATCCCCGGGACCACCCATACGTAGAATGTATGCACACATGACTGTAAGTCGCTTTGGATAAAAGCGTCTGCTAAATGGCATATATTATTATTATTATTATTATTATTATTATTATTATCTACAACCTTTGTTCCCCTCCTAATAGAGAAAAACATGGTCTGGTGATAATTTCGCAAAGTTGGGTTTTTATTCAGAATGGCAGGAAAGGGCAGTCCCAGGTTGTATGACCCTAACTGGGCTCAGGGGCGGTCCTCTGATTTAGTTCAAATCCAATTCCCTTTTTGAGTTTTCCTTCATTAAACCATCCAAAATCACATTGGAAAATTGTGTAAACAGTATCATACTCACTCATTCATCTTATACAACAATTAGATGTAAACCTTATATCTGGGGCTATTATATAAACAGTGTTATGGTAATGTGGCCACACCGTCCCCCATGAGCTTCCCAAGTTGTGACAAATGGACCAGTTCGCTACCTGGATTCTTCACCGATCTTTTACACTTTCTCCGGAACATGAAATTTGTTCGTACCTCAAGTTCTGTGAGGTGGAAGGATTTCATTTGTCTCCATGAAAAACTACTCTCTATAACTGTGTGTCCATGAGGTCTTCTCAGGAATTTACAACCTCTGACCACAGCAGCCTAGTTGAAGGAGGCAAGGGGGAGGCAGGGAGAGGGGATGGGCTTGCTATACCCAAAGAGGCCAACGTCATGACATAGCCCATGTCAGCTAACATTTTTATATTTTTTTATATTTTTTTGCCCATATATATTGTTGTAATTTTTTTGTCACTCAAATATCACAGGAATACACGTGTATAGAATTGCCATGTGTATTGTGTACCCCATGACAAAATGTGTAGAATTGCAGGAAATAAGCATTAAACCTGCAAAATTCTCTCCACTAACAAGTGTGTATTTAAAAAAAATCAATTTTAGAATAAGGCTGTAACGTAATACAATGTGGCACTGTATGTGTACAGTTGATGTCGGAAGTTTACATACACTTAGATTGGAGTCATTAAAACTCGTTTTTAAACCACTCCACAAATTTCTTGATAACAAACTATAGTTTTGGCCAGTCGGTTAGGACATCTACTTTGTGCATGACACCAGTAATTTTTCCAACAATTGTTTACAGACAGTTTACATACACTAAGTTGACTGTGCCTTTAAACAGCTTGGAAAATTCCAGAAAATTATGTCATGGCTTTAGAAGATTCCGATAGGTTAATTGACATAATTTGAGTCAATTGGAGGTGTACCTGTGGATGTATTTCAAGGCCTACCTTAAAACTCAGTGCCTCTTCGCTTGAAATCATAGGAAAATCCAAATAAATCAGCAGAAATAAATTGTAGACCTCCACAAGTCTGGTTCATCCTTGGGAGCAATTTCCAAAGGCATGAAGGTACCACGTTCATCTGTACAAACGATAGTACGCAAGTACAAACACCATGGGACCACACAGCAGTCATACCACTCAGGAAGGGGACGCTTTCTGTCTCCTAGAGATGAACATACTTTGGTGCAAAAAGTGCAAATCAATCGCAGAACAACAGCAAAGGACCTTGTGAAGATGCTGGAGGAAACAGGTACAAATGTATCTATATCCACAGTAAAACAAGTACTATATCAACATAACCTGAAAGGTCACTCAGCAAGGAAGAAGCCACTGCTTCAATACCGCCATAAAAAAGCCAGACTACGGTTTGCAACTGCACATGGGGACAAAGATCGTACTTTTTGGAGAAATGTCTTCTGGTCTGATGAAACAAAAATAAAACTGTTTGGCCATAAATGACCATCGTTATGTTTGGAGGAAAAAGGGGGAGGTTTGCAAGCTGAAGAACACCATCCCAAACGTGAAGCACGGGTGACAGCATCATGTTGTGGGGGTGACAGCATCATGTTGTGGGCGTGCTTTGCTGCAGGAGGGACTGGTGCACTTCACAAAATAGATGGCATCATGAGGATGGACAATTATGTGGATATATTGAAGCAACATCTCAAGACATCAGTTAGGAAGTTAAAGCTTGGTCGCAAATGGGTCTTGCAAATGGACAATGACCCCAAGCATACTTCCAAATTTGTGGCAAAATGGCTTAAGGAAAACAAAGTCAAGGTATTGGAGTGGCCATCACAAAGCCCTGACCTCAATCCTATAGAAAATTTGTGGGCAGAACTGAAAAATCGTGTGCGAGCAAGGAGCCTACAAACCTGAGTCATTTACACCAGCTCTGTCAGCAGTAATGGGCCAAAATTCACCCAACTTATTGTGGGAAGCTTGTGGAAGGCTACCTGAAACGTACTACGTTTGACCCAAATTAAACAATTTAAAGGCAATGCTACCAAATACTATTTGAGTGTATGTAAACCTCTGCCCCACTGGGAATATGATGAATGAAATAAAAGCTGAAATACATCATTCTCTCAACTTTTATTCTGACATTTCACATTCTTAAAATACAGTGGTAATACTAATTTACCTAAAATAGGGAATATTTTCTTGGATTAAATGTCAGGAATTGTCAAAAACTGAGTTTAAATGTAGTTGGCTAAGGTGTATGTAAACTTCCGACTTCAACTGTATGTCATAAAGTAGGTCAGCAGTAGCATCTGTGAGAGCCTGCTGTTCCAGGAGAATCTCCCTATGTGGACGAGGAAGTCCCCAGTTAGTCTCCAGATCCAGCTTTAAATGTCTAACGCAGGCATTTTTATCTTAATATCAAACCATTTCTGTGTGACAATTAAGTACCTTACTGTGATTCTTTTAAAATAAAATGCTCAAAAAGAAATAAAAAATATCTTCTTATCAAAGGGACTGTCTGTGTGGGGAGGGAAAAACTGATATTAGTTGTTATTGTCAGAGAGGTTTCAAACTCATTTTCTTATTGGTCTAATTTACTGCATAGTGATGTAACTATTGAAGGCCAAAACTCCATCCCAATAAAACAGCCAGAAATGTTAGGCAGTCTTTTCATCCAGCTTTAACACTAAAAGGGAATTATCATAATTTTCACAATTTCCCATTATTATTCCAATCACATAGTGTGGAAATATATATAAACACAGGAAAATAACGTTTTTGACTGCTCTGGACCTTAAACACCCCCACAACCCTCATCATCTCATACCTTTACTTACACACACACACCCCTGTGATTTCCTGTCCAGGTGTCCTATCTCTCAGTCATGTATGCATGACTAAGTTCATTTGTTAAGTACTGTACAGTGGAATACGAAAGTGTTCAACCTGTAATTAAAATGGATTTTGGGGGGTTTATATAATTTGATACACTTTGAAGATGCAAATGTGTTTTTATTGTGAAACAAACAAGAAATAAGACAAATAAACAGAACTTGAGCGTGCATAATGATTCACGCCCCCAAGTCAATAAGTTGTAGACCACCTTTTGCAGCAATTGCAGTGCCTTACAAAAGTGTTCATCCCCCTTGGCGTTTTTCCTCTTTTGTTGCATTACAACCTGTAATTTAAATGGTTTTATATCTGTATTTCATGTAATGGACATACACAAAATAGTCTAAATTGGTGAAGTGAAATGGAAAAAAGTAACTTGCTTAAAAAAAATCTAAACAATTCTAAATGATAGTGGTGTATGCATATGTATTCACCCCCTTTGCTATGAAGCCCCCACATAAGATCTTGTGCAAACAATTACCTTCGGAAGTCACATAATTAGTTAAATAAAGTCCACCTGTGTGCAATCTAAGTGTCACATGATCTGTCACATGATCTCAGTATATCTACACCTGTTCTGAAAGGCCCCAGAGTCTGCAACACAACTAAGCAAGGGGCACCACCAAGAAAGAAGACCAAGGAGCTCGCCAAACAGGTCAGGGACAAAGTTGTGGAGAAGTACAGATCAGGGTTGGGTTATAAAAAAATATCCAAAATGTTGAACATCCCACAAAGCACCATTAAATTCATTACTAAATTCACGCCGATGATGCGGGCGGCCATCACTTGCGGCCATCACTTGAACGACAGTATCTTTGTCAAATAAGCACCAATCGGGGTCAAACAAAGCTAGCGAGATAGTATCCAGAAACCATGTATATGTCATATAATGTAGCTACTAACCTTGTAAAACAGCATGCCTTTTCATTTTGGTCAAATATTATAAGGATACTCAGAGTTATGAAGTTATGAAAACTGTTTGTTTTGTAAATGTTGAACTGATATGGCTACTAATACTTGGAAAGCTAAATCAAAGTCCAAGTAAACAGATTTGACGATATACTTGCAGAAAAATTTAATATGAACGCAAATTTCTCCTTCACGATTTGCCCAAATGTTCCTAGGGACTTCACACTAAAAGTCTTGTAGTTCACTCATACTTAAAGTTATCCATCTGAAACTTTGCACATACACTGCTGCCATCTTGGGGACACCATCGGAATTACAACCAGAGTGATGGATAGAACTATGACCTTTCAATTGCATTTCAAAGATGGTGGTAGAAAAAAAACATTTTTTACATTTGTATTTTCTTCTACCACATCTATTGTGTTATATTCTCTTACATTCAATTCACATTTCCACAAACTTCAAAGTTTCCTTTCAAATGGTATCATGAATATGCATATCCTTGCTTCAGGGCCTGAGCTACAGGCAGTTAGATTTGGGTATGTCATTTAGGTCATTCCAAGACATTTAAATGTTTCCCCTTAAACCACTCGAGTGTTGCTTTAGCAGTATGCTTAGTGTCATTGTCCTGCTGGAAGGTGAATCTCCGTCCCAGTCTCAAAAAGACTGAAACAGATTTTTTCCTGTATTTAGCGTCATCCATCATTTTCCCTGTATTTAGCGCTATTCATCATTCCTTCAATTCTGACTAGTTTCCCAGTCCCTGCTGAGGAAAAACATCCCCACAGCATGATGCTGCCACTACCATGCTGATGGTAGTGGTATTCTCGGGGTGATGAGAGATGTAGCCGTTTTCCTTGATGGCCAAAAAGCTACATTTTAGTCTCATCTGACCAGAGTAGCTACTTCCATATGTTTGGGGAGTCTCCCACATGCCTTTTGGCGAACACCAATGTTTTTTTCTGGCCAATCTTCCGTAAAGCCCAGCTCTGTGGAATGTACGGCTTAAGTGATCCTATGGACAGATACTCCAATCTCCGCTGTGAAGCTTTGCAGCTCCTTCAGGGTTATCTTTGGTCTCTTTGTTGCCTCTCTGATTAATGCCCTCCTTGCCTGGTCTGTGAGTTTTGGTGGGCAGCCCTCTCTTTTGGTGGGCAGCCCTCTCTTTCCATTTTTTAATAATGGATTTAATGGTGCTCCGTGAGATGTTCAAAGTTTCAGATATTCTTTTATAACCCAACCCTCATCTGTACTTCTCCACAACTTTGTCCCTGACCTGTTTGGGGAGCTCCTTGGTCTTCCTGGTGCCGCTTGCTTGGTGGTACCCCTTGCTTAGTGGTGTTGCAGAGTCTGGGGCCTTTCAGAAGAGGTGTAGATATATTGAGATCATGATCTACACTGACACTTAGATTGCACACAGCTGGACTTTATTTGACTAATTATGTGACTTCTGAAGGTAATAGGTCGCACCAGATCTTATTTAGGCACTTCATAGCAAAGGGGGTGAATACATGGGTGAATACATATGCACGCACCACTTTTCTGTTTTTTATTATTTCAAAAAGTTATTTTTTCAATTTCACTTCACCAATTTGGACTATTTTGTGTATGTCCATTACATGAAATAAAAATCTATTGAAATTACAGGTTGTAATACAACAAAATATGAAAAACACTGAGGGGGTTGAATACTTTTGCAAGGCACTGTATGTTAGCATGTTTACACACACACACACACACACACACACACACACACACACACACACACACACACACACACACACACACACACACACACACACACACACACACACACACACACACACACACACACACACACACACACACACACACACACACCAGGGGTATCCATATTCCGTGGTGAGCTCCGGGACCGTATTCAAAAAGTATCTCAAAGTAGGTGCTGATCTAGGATCAGGTGTCCCCTGTGCATATGATCTACACTGCTACTCTGAAATGTTGTGAATACAGGCCCTGAACAATAACATCTGGTTATTTCTATATGGGGACACTAATTGTATAACAATCTACTCTGCAATAGACATGAATCGTGTGTAGAGTTAATTTCCTTCTGTGGGAATAAAAGTGTCTGTTTTGGATTTCCTTAGCCTACTTCCTAATAGGTATGATTATTGTGCATAATAATGACTTTTCATTGACTTGCCTCCCTACTTCGAAACAACAGGATGCACAGTGTGAGGTTTAAAGTGGGCTATCGCAACCACATCAGAGACAAAACCATTCCTGCATTTAATCTAAATAACTACAGTGTGTGTGTGTGTGTGTGTGTGTGTGTGTGTGTGTGTGTGTGTGTGTGTGTGTGTGTGTGTGTGTGTGTGTGTGTGTGTGTGTGTGTGTGTGTGTGTGTGTGTGTGTGTGTGTGTGTGTGTGTGTGTGTGTGTGTGTGTGTGTAAGTAAGATCACAGTTTGCTAATGATTCAAATGACCTACATGTGAATGCAAGCACCTACACACACACGTGCACACACACTCCAGACCTTGAGCAAAGATAATTTTATTAATTTAAGCAATACCACAGACTGGATTCTCTAAAAAGCATAGCTGTACCAAGACAGTGGTTCTCTCAGATCTGCTGTAACAAAAGGGTGCGTTCCATCAGACTTAGAAAATAGTGTTTGATTTATTGTAAATACATTATATCAAACTAAGACACTTATGAAGTGCAATATTTGTGTTGTTATACAGAGTTGAAAACCACTATTTGTTGTTGGTCTAAAGTATGATCTACATTCAACTATGGAAATAGCATGAAAACATCTCTCACATACACGTTCTCTTAAAACATAGAATACAGGATACTACCATACTTCTAAGTCACACCACTGCAGAAACAACAGTGTTACTTACAGTAAATAAAACTATTTTTTAACTCCAAAAACACACCTTTCACAATTCTTTGATGCTATTATCTGTTTTCGTACAACAGCTACTGTATGATATAACATGAGCTATACGTGTTCTTACTCAATAAAATAGCAATAGTGTTGCTGGAGAAAAACCATAAAAAAATGTATTATTACTGTACTGAATACTAGCACAATATATACAGTACTGTATTGACCCAAATGCTACCCTGGCTCTCAGCCTATGATGTATTGTCAGCCTGCTGTATGGAGATAAATGTATGTCCACATTCTGTAAATGAATTAAACAACATCTCAATATTACTTTAGTTGAATCCTTACCATTCCTTGTCCTCAGACAATGTATTTAATTATCATATAGTCTATTAATACTCTCTGGAAAACTCTATGTTACCAAAGAAAACTTTATTAGATACATTATTTTACAAAAGTAGTATTTTCATCTTTCAATTATTATGTTATGGTGTGTTGTAGGTATACTATGCATGTTGTTGTTGTATATCACCCTTGGTAGGAAACATAACTCAAATGTTTATGATATAAATGTATATTAATCTAAACCAAATCAATGTTATCAATGACCTAATATTTAAGATCCTGTTGATGTCTAAAATAAATAATATTGAGGTTCTATATATTTGAAATGGCTTGCAATGACTATGCAACTAACTAAGAAATACAAAAGCAACAATAGAATAATTTCATAGTGCAGTCCATCCTAACTATTGATTGTTTTTAATGAACAGTATAGCATGCGTTGAAATGGCGGATGTGGGATAACCTATGTAGGAAAAACTCCAAAGCTTCTAGTCCCCTTATTGCACCTCTGTATAGGTGATGGCCCCTTCCTGAAGAAGGCACTGTGGATGCTTCATCATCTCTTATCTGGCTAGCATCCTGGTGTTAGGGTCTCACAGCTGTCTATTGGTTGGCTACACTAACCCACCAACCAATCAAGTGTCAACGTGCACAAAGCTGCCACTGAGTGACATCTTATGTCTTGTGACATCTCCTCTTCCCATTTGAGTCTTTCCATACTTGTCCAAACGAATTCTATCAAATCCAACTGATACTGCTAAAGGTAGAGATAAGAGACCCAGTAGACGATGTTGAACAGGAGGAACGACGTAGGGAAGAAGACTCTCGAGTAAACGTCCAGCTCCTTAATGTCGACATGGATGCGTCCTTTCCTCCACCCTCCCCCCTTACACTCCTCGTAACAGCAGAAGAAGCTCTGGCAGTCCTTCCCGTCCAGACACTCGTACACGTCCTCATAGTCCTGCCAGTATGAGTAGTTGTTGTTCAACGGAACCACGGTGGTGGGGGACCTGGGCACCGTGTCTAGCATCGAGTAGGTCTGTGGGAGGGGACAGAGGAAGGCCATCTCCTTAGATGTGTAAGCGATAAAGGGAGAGAAAGAGAGGGAGTGTGAGAGAGGAGGTAGGGCAAGAAATGTGGGGAGGGGGCAGAGGAAGGAAGACCTCATACAGGGATGCAGCTTAAGCCCCACCCTCTTCAACATATATATCAACGAATTGGCGAGGGCACTAGAACAGTCTGCAGCACCCGGGCTCACCCTACTAAGGAATACCTAGGATAGGATAAGTAATCCCTCTCACCCCCCCTTTAAGATTTAGATGCACTATTGTAAAGTGACTGTTCCACTGGATGTCATAAGGTGAATGCACCAATTTGTAAGTCGCTCTGGATAAGAGCGTCTGCTAAATGACTTAAATGTAAATGTAATGTAAATGTACTAGAATCTTAAGTCAAATGTCTACTGTTTGCTGATGATCTGGTGCTTCTGTCACCAACCAAGGAGAGCTTACAGCAGCACCTAGATATTCTGCAGATTCTGCCAGACCTGGGCCCTGACAGTAAATCTCAGTAAGACCAAAATAATCGTGTTCCAAAAACGGTCCAGTCGCCAGGACCACATATACAAATTCCATCTAGACACTGCTGCCCCAGAGCACACGAAAAACTATACATACCTTTAGCCTAAACATCAGGTAACTTCCACAAAGCTGTGAACAATCTGAGAGACAAGGCAAGAAGGGCATTCTATGCCATGAAAAGGAACATAAATTCAACATACAAATTAGGATCTGGCTAAAAATACTTGAATCAGTTATAGAACCCATTGCCCTTCATGGTTGTGAACCAAGAATTCACAAAATGGGACAAACACCAAATTGAGACTCTGCATGCAGAATTCTGCAAAAAATATCCTTGTAAAGCACCAAATAATGCATGCAGGGCAGAATTAGGCTGATACCCGCTAATTATCGAAATCCAGAAAAGAGCCGTTAAATTCTACAACCACCTAAAAGGAAGCGATTCCCAAACCTTCCATAACAAAGCCATCACCTACAAAGAGATGAACCTGGAGAAGAGTCCCCTCAGCAAGCTGGCCCTGGGGCTCTGTTCACAAACCCAAACAGACCAAACAGAGCCCCAGGACAGCAACACAATTAGACCCAACCAAATCATGAGAAAACAAAAAGATAATTATTTCCAATGTGTCAAGTAATTAACAAAAACACAGAGCAAACTAGAACACTGTTTAGACCTAAACAGAGTACACAGTGGCAGAATACCTGTCCACTGTGACTGACCCAAACTTAAGGAAAGTTTTGATTATGTACAGACTCAGTAAGCATAGCATTACTATTGAGGCCGCTGTAGGCAGACCTGGCACTCAAGAGAACACAGACTATGTGCACACTGCCCACAAAATGAGGTGGAAACTGAGCTGCACTTCCTAACCTCCTGCCAAATGTATGACCATATTAGAGACACATATTTCCCTCAGATTACACAGATCCACAACAAATTCTAAAAACAAACCCAATTTTGATAAACCGCCATATCTATTGGGTGAAATACCACAGTGTGCCATCACAGCAGCAAGATTTGTGAACTGTTGCCACAAGAAAAGGGCAACCAGTGAACAACAAACACCATTGTAAATACAACCCATATTTATGTTGATTTATTTTCACCCTTTTGTACTTCATTACAACACTGTATATATACATAATATGACATTAAAAATGTCTATTCTTTTGGAACTTCTGTGAGTGTAATGTTTAGTGTTAATTTTGAATTGTTTATTTCACTTTTGTATATTATCTACTTCACTTGCTTTGGCAATGTTAACATATGTTTCCCATGCCAATAAAGCCCCTTGAATTGAATGTAATTGAGAGAGGCAGCAGGGAGGGGGCGGGGGGACAACAAAAGCCAGACAGGAGACAATAAATACATGTGGGCAAACAAGGGAGAAAGACAGATGGAAAGATGAAAAGAGACAGAGAGAAAGAGATGGAGAGAAAAAGAGCTGATGCGTTGTGAGTGGAGCTGTGCTGTCATGCATTAAAGCTCCGCAGCGGGCCGTGTCCTCCCACACCCAGCAGGACGCTGTCATAGCCCAGGCAGGCAATGAGATAGAACCCCCCGGCTTTAGTGCTCTACCTAAGCTGGGACTCACTCACTGGCTCGACAGCACTACACGACATGACATGATGACATGACACGCCATTTACCAAGTACACTCTGTGACCGGTTGCTAGTGTAAGAGGATGGATATATGAAGGATGGGGGATAGACCAGACCTCAACCCTCACCGGGGGGGCAACCCCCCAGTTTGGTACCATGCAGGCCAGAGACACTGACTGCAATACTATCACAGCCAGTGCACAGTGCGACTGATGCAAGAGGATGGAGATATGAAGGATGGACTAGACCTCCACCCACTGAGACCATAATCGCTACCATGGCTAGAGCTATTGACTTTGACAACACAAACAACCTCAGTCCATGTCTTTTACAGCATTACACTGTATCGAGAAAAGTTACACCGTTTTGTCATATGGACGAAAGGTACACCATTACATGGTACGGAGGAAAAGTACACCATTACATGGTACAGAGGAAAAGTACACCATTACATGGTACAGAGGAAAAGTACACCATTACATGGTACAGAGGAAAAGTACACCATTACATCGTATGGAGGAAAGGTACATCATTACATGGTACGGAGGAAAGCTCACCAGTCTCTGTGTCTTGTTTGTTTTGTTGTAGCGGGGCTTCTGTGCCCTGTAGGCGTAGTAGTTTTGGATGGCGTACTCCATCATGGCCGCAAAAACAAACAAGAAGCACACAGTGACGAAGAGATCCATGGCCGTCACATAGGAGACTCTGGGTAGGGAGGTCCTGGCCACTGTACTAAGGGTGGTCATTGTCAACACAGTGGTGATACCTGAAAGGACAAAGTCAGCGTCATAACACAGATTGTTCATCTAGTTTGCTTGGGGATTCGAACCAGCGACCTTTCGGTTACTGGCCCAACACTCTTAACTGCTAGGCTACCTGCCACCCTGTACTAGCTGTTTGATATTGCTCTTGGCAAAACGGCTGTAATATTTTTCTCTGGCAATAGTCAGAATATATTTTGCAAATACGTTTTAAAGATATTTTATCAATTACCGAGGGTTTTAGCTTTAGAAATAAATGGACGTTTACATCAATACATTGTCAGTGCTTTAATATACTGAACAAAAATATGAAGGCAACATGCAACAAGTTCAACGATTTTACTGAGTTACAGTTCATATGAGGGAATCAGCCAATTGAAATAAATTCATTTGGCCCTAATCTATGGATTTCACATGACTCGGCCGGGGTGCAGCAATAGTTGGGCCTGGGAAAGCATAGGCCCACCCACAGGGGAGCCAGGCCCAGCCAATCAGAATGAGCTTTTCCCCACAAAAGGGCTTTATTACAGACAGAAATACTCCTCGGCACCACACCTCAGAGGATCCAGAATGTGAAGAAGTCGGACGTGGAGGTCCACGACTGGCATGGTTACACGTTAGTCTGCGGTTGCGAGGCCGGTTGGACGTACTGCTAAATTCTCTAAAACGACGTTGGAGGCAGATTATGGTAGAGAAATGAACATTAAATTATCTGGCAACAGCTCTGGTGTAAATTTCTGCAAAACTTGAGACATATGTGCACATTTGTTCTCTCCAGCACAATGTGCACCTGTGTAATGATCATGCTGTTGAATCAACTTCTTGATATGCCACACTTGTCAGGTGGATGGATTATCTTGGCAACGGACAAATGCTCAATAACCCATTTGTGCACAATATTTGAGAGAAATAAGATTTTTGTGCTTGTAGAAAATTTCTAGGATCTTTTATTTCAGCTCATGAAACATGGGACCATCCCTTTACATGTTGCATTTATATTTTTGTTGAGTATATATAGTGAAAAGTGAGCTAAATGTACCGGCTGAGATTTTGCATGTATAGAGCCTTTGATATAAAGTGATGGGTGTGACACGCACACACACTCATATGCACACACACTCTATATACAGTACACACACACACACACACTCTCTCTCGCTCTTTTATGCACATCACCAGGAACCTCTCATTTGATGACTGAATGTGGTGCTGTTTCCTAGCAGTTACCATGGAGACAAGAAGGCCCATCTATTTTGAGCTGATATTTCATACTCAATCCCCCCCCCCTTCCTTCCTTCAGACTCTGCTGGCCACGATGATTACCTTCACCTATTTCCCTTACCTTCTATACATACTTTGGCACTTAGTCAGCAGAGTTCCTTCTTAACTTTCAAACAGGCAAGGTGTAAGAGCAACTCTTAACTGGTTCCTCCAAATAAAATGGCAAAAATGTAATAAATGACAAAAAGGTATCGTAAAAATACAGAAAAGAACAGAAAATAATATAGATACAAAGAATGCATGTGGAAAGATGTCAGTACACCTACACTAAATTAGGGACACAAGACCCATACATACATATGAACAGATACAGCAGATAGAAAATAATACAGATAGAAATAACATGGTACAAAGATAGTCTACAGTGCTGTCGTGACACAGAGAGAGAAAGAAAGAGAGAGAGAGAGAGAGAGAGAGAGAGAGAGAGAGAGAGAGAGAGAGAGAAAAGAAAGTGACAAAAAATAGGGAGGGGTCACACTGTATGAGTCACTGAACTGAGAATCCCTATCCCTTACTCCCTGTCAGGTATAGCCTGATAGTCATTACCATCTGTGGTGGCCCTTACTCCCTGTCAGGTATAGCCTGACCATCTGTGGTGGCCCTTACTCCCTGTCAGGTATAGCCTGACCATCTGTGGTGGCCCTTGTGAACCTGGCTCTTTGGGAATGTCACCCAGTACACCCCGTCACTGCCCCCAAACCACACTACACCCTCAGGGGGCACCTGCATGTCAGCACCTGCCTCCTCCTTAGACCCTACCACCACCACCAGCCACTCTGCCATATATCCTGCTCTTTGCAGTCAGAGCCCATTTTCCTTATCACTCCTCTTTCTTTTCAACCTGCTATCGATCAGCGGGGAGGCCCGGAAAATCAACGCTGCGCTTTTGTGCCCCAGAATAGACACTAAATGACTTCTTTTGTCAATGAGAATGGGATATTTATCTTTACTCCTACAGTCAGCATCCTTACCTGTTAGCAAGGGGAAAGACAAACATGTTTCCGGGCTTATCTTTGTACGGTGTCGTAACAGGTGTCAAGACTGCCGAGGGAGACTATTCAATGTGATAGTGGTGGTTCAAGGATGGTTTGGTGATGAAACGGACTCGTTAATACTCTTTAAGCTTCGACTTGTTTAACCACCATTGCAAATGTGGTTGTGTTGTCACTTAGTTAAAGGTCATGTATAATGCTAATACTGTAATTTGGACTAAATGTGATATATTTGACCTTGAAGACAAAAAACCTACAAGAGCTGTCTGGAGGAATTGAATCGTACTTACCGCAAAGTTCAACTCAAACTCCAAATCACCTTCAACTACATAATCCAGACGAATGCACATGCACTAATGGAAAGCATGCATCGGGGGGGAAAATCATGAATTACAAGCGTAAACAAAAAAAGGTGACTGTTAAGCCTTGATGAATTACAAGCACATCGCATATACAAAATAAAATGGTACAAGAATCTGAAAAGCAGAACATAACATTGCGTAATTGGTCTCTGGTCTAAACAATAAAATATTGATTTTTCATGCAATCTGCCATTGTGGTAACCTTCTTTTCAACCAACCAGCTAGACTCAGACTTATTTTTTCCCCTTTCAGAATAACACATGCAGAGGTAGTCATTTCTGAACACATACTACATAAACACTGGTGGAACAGGTTTGATTGAATCCTTGGGGTTCTTCATCTACTTATTATCACATCAGTGTGTATCCTGCCAAATGGTATTCTTCAGATCAGGTACCTAGTGCTGTTCTGGCGGGGGCGGCGTCACTATTGATCCAGAAGGAGACCCAGGAGAGCACCACGGTGAGGATACAGGGGATGTAGGTCTGGATGGTGAAATAACCCATTCTCCTGCTCAGGTCAAAGTACACTGTCATGACCACATAATCACCTGGGAGAGGGGGGGGGGCGAGAGGGGCGTAGAGGGAGAGGGGGCAAGTTAAGGAGGAAGAGAGTGGGTGGGGGTGTGGGAGAAAGAGAGAGATTGAGGGAGAATCAGAGCGTCAGGTGGAACAAGAACAAGCCAGCATGGGGAGGGAGAGAGGGGTGGAGGGTGGGAGAAAGAGAGAGATTGAGGGAGAATCAGAGCGTCAGGTGGAACAAGAACGAGCCAGCATGGGGAGGGAGAGAGGGGTGGAGGGAGAGAGGGTGGAGGGTGGGAGAAAGAGAGAGATTGAGGGAGAATCAGAGCGTCAGGTGGAACAAGAACAAGCCAGCATGGGGAGGGAGAGAGGGGTGGAGGGTGGGAGAAAGAGAGAGATTGAGGGAGAATCAGAGCGTCAGGTGGAACAAGAACAAGCCAGCATGGGGAGGGAGAGAGGGGTGGAGGGAGAGAGGGTGGAGGGTGGGAGAAAGAGAGAGATTGAGGGAGAATCAGAGCGTCAGGTGGAACAAGAACAAGCCAGCATGGGGAGGGAGAGAGGTGTGGAGGGTGGGAGAAAGAGAGAGATTGAGGGAGAATCAGAGCGTCAGGTGGAACAAGAACGAGCCAGCATGGGCAGGGAGAGAGGGGTGGAGGGTGGGAGAAAGAGAGAGAGAATCATGAGATATAGCATCAGGGGGAACCACAGAAGATGGCACCATACACAATGCTTCAGGGGGTCTACTTTGGTGGGTTTTGAAGAGGGATGCTGTAACAATAGAAAGAAAGGAGGCAGATATAACAGCGGTAGAACCAGAAGTCCCTGATGGCAAGGTGGCATGGGAACTGTCCACTCGCCATTTTCTTCATTACCACGCTACAGCACAATACCTATTCATTTCATGCTGGATGAAAAACAACAAGAAGAAATTTAACGCTTTGTTTTCCCGAGTTTGTCGTGATGTAAATTAATGACATGCTATTTTTAGCTGCAGGAGCAAGCTAGCTAATCATCATGCAGCATGATGCAAGCTGGGAGTCAAGAAAAAGTGAAAACAAGATGAGAAATGTCTAATTTCCTTGAACAGAACTGAGGGAAGATCTGTGGAAGAACTCTGGCTTTCATGATTTCTCCACTCAGAACGTGGACTTGTGTCACAGTGCACCATACGCAGAATACATCATTTATTGGATCACCTGAGTTTTCAAGAGAAGTCTTCAAGACTTTCTTTTCAAAATGGAGATGAAATCATCGTTCTCCAAAAGGAATAAAGTACAGCATGAACAATGTCACCTATGAAATTTGAGAATAGGGTCAATATGGGTTAATTACAGCTTGAGGATTCATACACGAGATCAATTTATCAGCCCCTTAAAACGCTGCTACATTAATCTTCAATGCTGTCACGAATGCATTAAAAATGTATTGCAAAGTCATTCCAGCAAGCACCACTCATGAGTATAATTAGATACCTGTTTGTAAATCATGACCTTAGTCGCAAGGAATGATGGTTGGAAATAAATAGATGTAGAATTCAGTATTAAAACCAAACCACATCCATTAAATATTTTGAATCTTTAATCTTGATGGTTTGTATAAAAATATGTTTGCCTTTATACCGGATGGGACTACTGATAAGCTTCAAGCAGCCTACAGAGAAACAATATGTTAAATGTCACATTGAATTATAAAAACAGGTAAATGCACTTTCATTGTGCACTATTTTATTACACGGTGAATGATAAAGACAACGTCTACTCCCTGAGCACTACTCTTAAGTTCACTACCACCACAGTACTACTCCTACGTCTACTACCAAAGTACTACACCTAAGTCTACTACCACAGGACTACTCCTACATCTACTACCGAATTACTACTCCTAAGTCTACTACCACAGTACTACTCCTAACACAGAACCCAAACCGGCTGCGCGCATGCGCTATCGTGCATACATTTATTTTGTCCCCCCCACACCAAACGCAATCACGACACGCAGGTTAAAATATCAAAACAAACTCTGAACCAATGACATTAATTTGGAGACAGGTCGAAAAGCATTAAACATGTATGGCAATTTAGCTAGTTAGCGTGCACTTGCTAGCTAATTTGTCCTATTTAACTAGCTTGCTGTTGCTAGCTAATTTGTCCTGGGATATAAACATTGGGTTGTTATTTTACCTGAAATGCACAAGGTCCTCTACTCCGACAATTGATCCACACAAAACGGCCAACCAAATCGTTTCTAGTCATTTCTCCTCCCAGTCTTTTTCATCTTTGAACTTATATGGTGATCGCATCTAAACTTTCATAGTATTACTACGATGACTGGCAAAACAGTTCATCTTTCAATCACCCACGTGGGCATAACCAATGAGGAGATGTCACATGGGTACCTGCTTCTATAAACCAATGAGAAGATGGGAGAGGCAGGACTTTCAGCACAATCTGCGTCAGAAATAGAAAGGAGTTCTATTTTAGCCCTTGGCATCACAGACGCTCGTTGGCGCGCGAGCAGTGGGTGCAATAATTGAATAACTTGGATTTCTACATTTATTTTGCGACGCTCGCGCACGGGACGTGTCCGGTCTGGTCAGCATGTTAGTCTACTACCAGAGTACAGCTCCTAAATCTACTACCAAATTACTACTCCTAAATCTACTACCAAATTACTACTCATAAATCTACTACCACAGAACTACTCCGAAATCTACTACCGAATTATTACTCCTAAGTCTACTAACAGAGTACTACTCCTAAGTGCAATTTCAACCTGTTTTCTGCCCTGCCAAATGCTGTCTTTGTCATTTCCATGGTACAATAATACAACATATCTTGACTATCTTCCAAGAAAAGGTATTGTCTTTGCTCTCTGGCAATATCTTGCAAAACTGGCAAAGCAATTGTCTTTGCAATGCGATAGTTTACAAAGACTGGAAAAGCAATTGACTTAAGCCAGAGTGGTAGCACCAGACCTCAAGACACCAGCTGGTAATGCCTGCTGTCTCCCGCTGCTAACAGACAGGAGAATATGACAGATCATTTACAGTAAATGTAGATCATTTTATTAAAAAACAGCTAAAAATAGCACTTTGTCCTTTTTCCTTGGAATCAGTATCTAATAATTCAGAGAGAAATTGGATGGAGAACACAGGAGCCAGTGAAGGGCTGTGATGAGGATTTATTTGATTGGTTGTGAAAAACAGGTCAGCTGTTTGGGTATTAAATGTACGATAACTAATTTACTGTACCTGCTGTTGTTTTTAGGACGTCTGTGGTATTCCGCAGGCCCATAAAGTCAAACTGGTAGAGGCGCCAGTACTTCTGGTCTGAGGTTTCGATGGAGTTCCTTTTCCATCTGTAAATCATTTCATCCTTGGGGTAACCATCTGTAAGTCAAGTAAACACACAGTGACCCTGTGACCCTATGGTAGAATTTAATTCTAATAAAATAAGATTTATGCTTCAATCTGACCCATACATGTTTCATTGTTTCATGGGTCTTACTGGACATATTCCTATGTATGTATTATATAACCTACTAATTGCATACTGTTAAATACACTTAAATACGGGAACAGCACACGCACACGCCGGCACACACACACACACGCACAGTATAGCGCCACTAGACTTTTAAAAAGTAACAAACAGGGCCATAGTAAAGTGCTGTAAGAGCAGATGAAAAGGGACAGAACCAAGTGTAATGGGATACTTTGAGTTACTGTGAGAGTGTTGTGTTGATGCTAGAGTTGACCTTCCCTTTTCACAGAAGTGTGTGTGTGTGCCTCTGAAATCTAATTTGAAAGCTATGCAACGGAAATGAATCACTTCATTGTGCTCTGATGATTTCAAGCAGGTGAACTGTATCCCATTGACATGTTATTATGAGGTGTGTATCTCACACACACGCACAAAGCGACAATGTTATTCACATTAAGGAAAGCTACAACAAAGGGAAGCTGGTGAGATGATGTGGAATGTGCTGAGTGCATGTCTATATCTTAGAAACTATTATGCCGTGAAAGTACAATACAATAACGAGGAGGCAGAAAGCTATGTTTAGGCTAGGGCTCAGCTGCAAGTTGGGTATCAGGGTTTGGCTCTGGAGTTGGCACTGCCTCCTAAAGGTGTGGTGTCCAGGGCATCCAGGCCAATGAGAGAGGGGGCTGCAGCTTCATGGCCCTGCAGCTGATCCACATGGCTACGGTGCACTTTACCGTCAGGCGTCCGAGTCCTGTAAGAGGCCGGTCCAGTGGCTTCTTCCACAACTGCAAGCACCTACATAGGGCCTCGAGAGTAGTTCCTCATGTACACAGACTCGTCAGGTGGAAAACACCTTAAATGATCACGGCCCCTAGCTGCATCACCCTCCTGCCTTAGACGCATGTCACTTGCCATGTCTGGGTGCAGCCGATCTAAAGCAGTTGTCAAACGCCTGTTCGTTAATAGCTCGGCTGGAATCTTGCCAGTAGACGCCGTCGTAACATGTTGAGACAGCAGGAACCTCGACAGTCAGGCCTGTCAGTCACCCACCAAGATATAGCTCCTCCTTGGTTGTCTGAACCATGTGTTCAGCTTGGCCATTGGAGGACGGATGATATGGGGCTGTGGTGACATGTCTGATTCATTTACACCCAGCGAACTCCTTCAACTCAGTAGAAGTGAAGGCAGCTCCATTATCTGACACCAGGACGTCATACAACCGATGAATGGCAAACCGCAAATGGAGGGTTCTTATTACAGCACCATAGGGCATCAAGATAACCATGGCTACTTCCATGCACTTTGAATGGGAATCTACCATAATGAGAAAAGTATTTCATTTGAATTACCCAGAAAAGTCCATATGAAGACAAGCATTTCTTTGTGGTCCACTCCCATGGGTGCAAGGCCGCCTTGGGTGAGCAGGGAGACTGCTGACAGGGAACACAGTGAGGCACCACAGCCTAAATTTCCATGTGCATCCCGGGCCACCACACATATCTCCGTGCCAGTGCCTTCATCCTCACTAGTCCAGGATGCATATCATGCATCATGGAAAAGACCCCCTCGCTCGCCATGCCAGGTACCACAACCCGACTGGCCCACAACACACAGTTCTTGTGAACCAACAGCTCGTTCCAACGATACCATTGAAACCCAAACGGTCTGCCAGGAACATCAGAGGCCCATCCATGCAGCACCCAGCGAAGCACTCGGGACAGGACAGGATCCTTGAAGGTCAGTGCGGCTTTCTTAGAAGCACGGAGAAGGGTATCGGGCACCACCTTCTACAGCATCCCTTCCCAGGGAGGTGGTGGCTCAGACAAAGGGGTAGTGAGTGACAGGCAAATCAGGGCATCTGCATTAGCCAACTGCTTCCTTGGATGATAGCAGAGCTCATAACTATGTCCCAGTACTCAGACTCCATCTGACCATGCAAGTGAAAATATTTTTGGGCATGGGCTTCATATGATGAAAGACGCCCATCAAGGGCTTGTGGTTGGTGTAGACCACAAAATGGTGACCTGACAAATACTGATGGAACTTCATGACAGCAAAAATGTTCGCCAGGGCCTATTTATCCGGGTGTGCATACTACTGTTCAGCGACAGTTAGGGTCCTAGATGCGTATCACACAGGTGCTTCCCAACCATCATATTCCACATGACTAAACAAAGCCCATATGGAGATTCATCACAGACCAGTAACAGGGGTTTTCTATTATCATAGTGGGCTAGCAGCCCATCTGCTTGCAGCAGCTGCTTAGCCTCTTTATAGACTTCTTCATGAGCGGCCAGGTCCAGTAGGCGATGCTAGGGCTGTAGCTTTATCAAGCAGGAAGCAGTTGTAAAAATTGAGATGCCTCAGAAACGACTGAAGCTCAGACTTGTTCTGGGAAGAAGGTGCCTCCTTAATGGCCTTTACCTTATCCTGGGTTGGTCGCATGCCTTCCTTGTCAACGTGGAACCCCAGGAACTCAACATTGGGTGCAGCAAAAATGGACTCTCTCTCAGGCTGTGGCCCCCCCATGGGTACTATAGACAACATACTTCTCAGGGTCTGGGTGACAGTTTACCAAGTGTGTCTGTTGTGTGGTCCAAGTGGGCATGAATTAACTGCCTGAGGCCTGGGACTGGGACCTTTGTCAAACAAAGTCAAGCTATATGTCCCCTCCGTTTACAGTAGTGACAGGTTGCAACCCTAAACCTACAGCTGTTGGAATTATGAGCACCTCCACATCTGAAACGGGCTTTGAAGTCATCTCTGGATTCTGACTCCGCCCCCTCCGTGCGCACCGGCCTACTACGTTCAGCGAGATGAATTACAGGAACAGTCGGAGGACCTGGTCTTTCAGGGTGAAGCAGGCAGGCATTATTTGCAGCAGTCTCAGCTGCCAAGGCTTTTACCTCAGCCACTCTAAATATCAGATTGGGCTCAGCCAATAGACTCATCTAACAATTCTGTCAAGCAGCATTGGCTCCAGTGCACCGAAAGCCTGCGCAGACCAGCAATGAAACTGGAGATATTCTGATTTGCCTTTTGTTTACAATTATGAAAACAAAATCTCTGCACAATTTCTGACGGATCTGGGCTGAAAGGCCACTTCAAACATGCCACCATGTGATCATAACTCTTTGCAGTGGGCAGGGCTGGAGTGGGTAGAGAACCTAATGTACACTGAACAAAAATTATAAACGCAACTATTTCAAATACTGAGTTACAGTTCATATAAGGAAATTAGTCAACTGAAATAAATTAATTCGGCCCTAATCTTTGGATTTTACATGACTGGGAAAATTGATACAGATGCCTTAAAAAAGGTAGGGGCGTGGGTCAGAAAACCAGTCGCTATCTGGTGTGACCACCACTTGCCTCATGCAGCGCAACACATCTCCTTTGCATAGAGCTGATCAGGCTGTTGATTGTGGCTTGTGGAATGGTGTCCCACATCTCTTCAATGGCTGTGTGAAGTTGCTGGATATTGGCAGGAACTGGAACACGCTGTCGTACAGATCAATCCAGAGCATCCCAAACATGCTCAATTGGTGAAATGTCTGGAGAGTATGCTGGGAAGAACTGGGACATTTTCAGCATCCAGGAATTGTGTACAGATCAGTGCAACATGGGACCATGCATTATCATGCTGAAACATGAGGTGATGGCGGCGGATGAATGGCATGACAATGGACCTCAGGATTTAACCACAGTATTCAAATTGCATTCAAATTGCAACCAATAAAATACAATTGTGTTTGTTGTCCATGGCTCATGGGGCGCTTTGTTCACAATGTTGACGTCAACAAACTGCTCGCCCACACGACGGCATGGTTACACGTGGTCTGCGTTTGCGAGGCCGGTAGGATGTACTGACAAAATTACGTTGGAGGCAGCTTATGGTATAGAAATTAACATTAAACAATCTGGCAACAGCTCTGGAGGACATTCCTGCAGTCAGCATGCCAATTGCACACTCCCTCAAAACTTGAGACATCTGTGGCATTGTGTTGTGTGACAAAACTGCCACATTTTAGAGTGGTCTTTTATTGTCTCCAGTACAAGCTGCACCTTTGCAATGATCATGCTGTTTAATCAGCTTCTTGATATGCCACACCTGTCAGGTGAATAGATTAACTTGGCAAAGGGGAAATGCTCACGAACAGTAATATAAAGAAATGTGTGCACATTATTTTTGAGATATACGTTTTTATGCATATGGAACATTTCTGAGATCCTTTATTTCAGCTCATGAAACATAAAACCAACACTTTACACGCTGTATTTATACATTACATTAACAAAAGTATGTGGACACCTTTTCGTCAAACCTCTCATTCCAAAATCCTGGGCATTAATATGGAGTTGGTCCACCCTTTGCTGCTATAACAGCCTCCACTCTTCTGGGAAGGCTTTCTACTAGATGTTGGAACATTGCTTTTGGGACTTGCTTCACTTCAGCCACAAGAGCATTAGTGAGGTGGAACACTGATGTTGGGTGATTCGTCCCAAAGGTGTTCGATGAGGTTGAGGTCAGGGCTATGTGCAGGACTGTCAAGTTCTTCCACAATTATTTTGACAAACCCTTTCTGGATGGAACTCAGTTTGTGCATGGGGGCATTGTCATGCTGAAAGAGGAAAGGGCCTTCCTGTTCTCTTGGCATCCACCAAACCCAGATTCATCCGTCGGAATGCCAGATGGTGAAGCGTGATTAATCACTCCAGACTCCAATGGCGGTGAGCTTTACACCATTCCAGACGACGCTTGGAATTGCCAAAGCCCCATATACTACCCACCACTGTGACCTGTATGCTCTTGTTGGCTGGCCCTCGCTTCAAATCCGTAGCCAACCCACTGGCTCCAGGTCACCTATAAGTCTTTGCTAGGTAAAGCCCCACCTTATCTCAGCTCACTGGTCACCATAGCAGCACGCACCCGTAGCATGCGCTCCAGCAGGTATATTTCACTGGTCATCCCTAAAGCCAACTGCTCCTTTGGCTGCCTTTCCATCCAGTTCTCTCATAGTCTTATAAGTGTTATGGTCTTATATCTGTAAATAGCCCACCCAACTACCTCATCCCCATATTGTTATTTTTGTTTTTGCTCCTTTGCACCCCAGTATCTCTATTTGCACATTCATCTTCTGCACATCTATCACTCCACATCACTCCAGTGTTTAATTGCTAAATTGTAATAATTTTGCCACTATTGCCTTACCTCCCTAATCTTACTACATTTGCACACACTGTATATAGATTTTTCTATTGTGTTATTAATTGTACATTTGTTTATCCCATGTGTAACTCTGTGTTCTTGTTTGTGTCGCATTGCTTAGCTTTATCTTGGCCAGATCGCAGTTGTAAATGAGAACTTGTTCTCAACTGGCCTACCTGGTTAAATAAAGGTGAAATATATATTTTAAATAATTGTTTGTTTGTCTAAGGAGAATGCATGGCTGTGAGCTCAATTTTATACAACTGTCAGCAACAGGTGTGCCTGAAATATATACTTTCGTACATACAGTTGAAGTCGGAAGTTTGCATACACCTTCGTCAAGTACATTTAAACTCAGTTTTTCACAATTCCTGACATTTAATCCACGTAAAGAATTCCCCGTTTTAGGTCAGTTAGGATCACCACTTTATTTTAAGAGTGTGAAATGTCAGAATAATAGTAGAGAGAATTATTTATTTCAGCTGTTATTTCTTTCATCACATTCCCAGTGGGTCAGAAATGTACATACACTCAATTAGTATTTGGTAGCATTGCCTTTAAATTGTTAAACTTGGGTCAAACGTTTCAGGTAGCCTTCCACAAGCTTCCCACATTAAGTTGGGTGAATTTTGACCCATTCCTCCTGACAGAGCTGGCAGTTTTGTAGCAGTGGGTTCTTCATTGCTGAGTGGCCTTTCAGGTTGTGTAGATATATGATTAGTTTTACTGTGGATATAGATACTTTTGTACCTCCAGCATCTTCACAAGGTGCTTTGCTGTTGTTCTGGGATTGATTTGCACTTTTCGCACCTAAGTGCGTTCATCTCTAGGAGACAGAACACGTCTACTTCCTGAGTGGTATGGCGGCTGCGTGGTCCCATGGTGTTTATACTTGCGTACTATTGTTTGTACAGATGAACGTGGTACCTTCAGGCATTTGGAAATTGCTCCCAAGGATAAACCAGACGTGTGGAGGTCTACTATTGTTTTTCTGGGGTCTTGGCTGATTTATTTTTTATTTTCCCATGATGTCAAGCAGAGAAGCACTGAGTATGAAGGTAGGCCTTGAAATACATCCACAGGTACACCTCCAATTGACTCAAATTATGTCAGTTAGCCTATTAGAAGCTTCTAAAGCCATGACATCATTGTCTGGAATTTTCCAAGCTGTTTAAAGGCACAGTCAACTTAGTGCAAGTAAACATCTGACCCACTGGAATTGTGATACAGTGAATTATAACTGAAATAATCTGTCTGTAAGCAATTGTTGGAAAAGTTACTTGTGTCATGCACACAGTAGATGTCCTAACCGGCTTTTTAAAACTATAGTTCGTTAACAAGAAATTTGTGAAGTGGTTTAGAAAGATGTTTTAATGACTCCAACCTAAGTGTATGTAAACTTCCAACTTCAACTGTATGAGGTATTTTTGTTCAGTGTAGAATACGTCACCGTCCCGCACACACAGAGCAGCACAGTGCATTTACTTTCGTCATTTCCAATGTCATTAGCCACAAAAAAACATTCCAGCCTTTCAACATACTCCTCCCAAGACCTATGCTTTTCATCAACAAACTCCTTACTCTTCCCATAAAAAGCCATGATCACGTCAGAAAAGGAAAATCCACTTTTATTTATTTAACTAGGCAAGTCAGTTAAGAACAAATTCTTATTTATAATAACGGCCTGCCTCGACCAAACTCTAACCCAGATGACGCTGGGCCAATTGTGCATCAACCTTTGGGACTCCCAATCACAGCCAGTTGTGACACAGCTTGGAATCGAACCAGGGTCTGTAGTGACACCTCTAGCACTGACATGTAGTGTCGTAGACCACTGCGCCACTCAGGAGCCCATTTTATGTTTACTCACAAATCCTCCTCAAACATTCCAGTCCAGAGCCGCCTCGTGTTCAGTACTATGTCCGTGACAATACTGAGGAGGCAGCAAGGCAAGTTTAGGCTATTTACTCCATGGTGCAGGCAATAAACATGAACGCCATGTCGGCAGGTGACTGAACTTTTACACCCACTGTATGGGGCGGGCACGCTATGTATGGGAGTGTCTGTGCGTGCTCCTTAACGTGCCCACAACAACATTACCCAATACATAACAGAAACCACATACTCTCCTGTCTCCATTAGGATGGTAGGAGTACAGTCAGTACACTGTAAGATTGACTCTTCACTGGTAAATGTCAGTTATTGACATATCCCACTCTGTACTGTAGGTTACACAGAAACGAGCCATGGTAGACAGCCCAGCCAACTTCCTCTCTCCTCTGCACAGATAATAGCTTGGGTCAAAGCAAAGAGAATCTATAAGGGACAGATGTCTATTAATCCTTGTATAGCAGCCTATATGCACTGTGCTCTAGGTTCGGTCGTATATAAACACTTCAATGGACAGAAATGACTAGTCTCTTACCTGGGATTCTCTTTTTTTCATTAGATTGAGTGCTTAAAGGGATAGTTCACCCAATTGACAAAATGCCATTGGTATCCTTACCCTGTAAGCAGTATATGGACAAGGTATGACATCAATCCATGCTTTGGTTTAGTTTCCCTGGCACGGTTTCCAAATGCTAACGTTTTAGCATTTGTGGCACAAAGCCCATTCAAGTCATGGGCCCATTTTTCACTAATAAGTGACTTTGCTGAGCTTCATTTGAGATACTTTGGGATGATTTGAACGATGTGCAAACATTTGTAATGTCGGTCCCATGACACAAATGCTAAAACATGAGCATTTGAAACAGTGCCAGGAAAGGTAGTCCAAAGGATGGATTGCTGTCATATCTAGGTTGCTTACAGGGTAAGGAAACCAAATATGTCATTTTGTAGTTTGGGTGACATATCCCTTTAAAGATCTGAACGATGAGAAGTCCACATTGATTTAATAACAAAATAAAATACATGTTTTCGATAAATCAATGGAGGCTGCTGAGGGGAGGACTGCTCATAATAATGTCTGGAACGGAGTGAATGCAATGCCATCAAACATGTAGAGACCATGGGTTTGATGCCCTTCCATTTCTTCTGCTCCAGCCATTACCACGATCCTGTACTCCCCAATTAAGATGCCACCAAACTCCTGTCGGTGAAATGTGTTATTTTATAGGGTCACCCATAGCAGTACGGTGCCCTTGGAGCAAATTATGTGCCTTGCTCAAGGACACATCGGCAGATCGTTCACTTTGTCGGCTCGGGTATTCAAACCAGCCACTTTCGATTGCTGGCCCAACGCTCTAACCGCCAGGCTACCTGCCGCCATTGTCACCATGGGAGCACCACACGCCACATGTCCAATGTTCTTTTCCCTGGGGTAAGTGAAAATATCAAACAGCGAGGATGTGTCTGTCGCCTCTGCCACGCCAGTGGGTGGGTGGTGTGGAGGAATGGATAGAGTTTTCTCCTGTTTCCAGGTCAGAGATTAAGCCTATTCTCTATTGAGCATGCTTTTTAAACCAGGACTACGCTCAATCTGTCTGGGCAATCAGACAAAGATGTTGATTTACAGCAACAAAAAACATTCAAATCCAGAATAATATGATAGGACTATTTTCTGAAGGTGACATTTTTGAGGATGACTTACTGTATGGATGTACATAGAGTACACAGGCTGTGGATGGTGAAGCAATGGTGGTTCATTGGAAGGGTGGGGAAATGGAGGGGGCATACGGTGGGGGGGGGTGGCGCGATTTATTGTAGACTTAATAGAAGTAAGATCAAGGTCTTTATCTGGAAAACAGCTGGAAATCCATTAGCTTCAGTGTGCATGGCCTTCACATCCTGTTCCCACCAATTCTTTAATTAGGGTAGAAATTCAATGTTCTACTTCACTTAATAATAACGTTCTATGTTCACTTCCCATTCTGCCTGAGCTGAATTTTGTCCCATTTTATTGCAGGTGACGTGCTGTTGTTGTGTTGTTAATGGACTGCCCAGAAAGCCTGGTCCTTTTCCATGTGGCTTTAAAGAATGGAAAAGTGGTAAAGAGTATGTTTGTATCAAGCTTTCACATTGGTGACTCACACATTCTCATGAAAGACTGCAGAAAATCTTTCAGGCTACAAACCTATATACCTTTCAGAGAATCTGCCCAACAAGCCTCCTACTCAAAACAGTTGTATGTGCATCGACCTCATACTGTGACAGAATAGAAAGGGTATCATTTGGATCTAGTACATTGGACCTGTAGTGACCAATGGCGTTCATTGCGGATACCTCGATCGTTTATATAAAAGTGAGTTGTAAGACTACAGTACGTGGGTGAGAAGAAAATGCCCGGGATAGTATGGTCTGACTTTTGGTGTCTATTGTGTATCATACTGTGATTGTCTAGTGCATAAATAAGGTGTTGATTGTTGTATATATTAGGGGTATGTGAGACTCCTGTCCAGAGTTGATTATTAGGAAATGGAACTATACTAATTTGCTCAATTTATGAAACAAACAACAATTTGGTGTGTCATTGTTTGTTGCAAATAACATTGCTGCCTAACCTTGCTGCCCCCCCCCCCCTTTCCTCTTCAAAAGGATCAGAATGGAACTAAGCTGTCAAGCTTTATTGTGTTACCCTAGATGATTTTCTTAAATTGTATGTGGAGGCGTCAATTAATCAATCTATATGAAATATATTACCTATTCACATGCATTTTTCATGTATCTATATGAAATATGATGTTTCCTGATGTATTGTTCATATATTAAATATACTACTTTTCCCCATATATTGTTCATAAATGTACATGATTTCCCCATGTATTTTTTAATATGTTTATACAAAATGTGACGTATGAATGGGTGACATGATTGCATGGCCACACAATACTCACAGCTAGAGAAGACCAGGGGACAGGAGTGCTCATCCATAGGGAAGTTGTGGAGCTGCAGCTGGCACTCTGCATTGATGGTCAACCTACAGCACGAGTCAGAGAGAGGCCGTGAGTGAGCATTGCCTTCGTTTCTCACATACACTACTGGTGATGTGAACGTGTCATTTATTGATGAAGACAGCATAGGGTGTGAAATAAGGGAAGGCTGGCTCTTGATGTTGTTCTTACATACTGCACATGCTGAGAAAGAGACAGAGAGCCATAATGCTGAATTTCGCTGCTATGCTGTTTCCATTTTTTTTGTTAGTGTGAAAAGAATGAGCGATTGCAGGGATAACAAACTGGCATCTTGTTGCATGCCTGTGAGAGACCTAATGGGCCACCTATTATCCTGACATGACTGCCAGTGCCAGGGGGCTGGAGATTGCCGGTCGGCCGGCCGGCTGGTCGCCTCCGAGTCTGGTGAGCCCTTCAAATTGTTATTTTCCTTGAGTAACAAACTCCGGCAGACTAGTTAAGAAAAATGATTGGATGAAGAAATGCTCTCGTCCCGGAGTTATGTAGGTCATCGGACCGGATTTCACCCTATTCGTCTTCTCTTTTTTCTTCTCCTTCTCCTCTTCCTCTTCCTCTGTCTCCCTGATAAAATGTCACTCTTGTTTACATTGGCTTGACTGAAGTTCACAGTGAAGAGGAATTAATGAGAGCTTAGATGGGAGCTTGATTCACTCCATTGTTTTAATCAGACCAGGATGCCACTCAAGAAGATTTATAGATCTGCTAAATGATAATGCTGATGAATAATGCTAACTGAATGCTTACTGAAAATGCTCATTAATAATGCAAACTGATATTTCTCACTGACAACGCTCAATTATAGTGCTCAACAATAATCATCACCAGTAAATCAAATCACATTGTATTGGTCACCTCACATATTTGGCAGATGTTGTTGTGGGTGTAGCGAAATTCTTATGTTCCTAACTTCAACAATGCAGTAATACCTAACAATACACACAAATAAAAAAAATCGAAAGAAAGGAATTAAGAAATATAGAAAAATTATAACGAGCAATGTCAGTGTCTGGAATATAAATATATATGTACATATATATGTATATATATACATATATGTATATGATGGTGTATGGTGGTGTGTATAAACATTATGGGCATTATGGTCCTTCTGTAGCTCAGTTGGTAGAGCATGGCGCTTGTAACGCCAGGGTAGTGGGTTCGATCCCCGGGACCACCCATATGTAGAATGTATGCACACATGACTGTAAGTCGCTTTGGATAAAAGTGTCTGCTAAATGGCATATATTATTATTATTCATTTAGCATATTATTATATGACGCTAAATAACAAATCTCAGTGATAATGCTCAATAATAATTTTCAGTGATAGTGCTCATACACTGTATAATGCTAAACGATCATTCTCAAAGATAATACTAACCGATAAAGCTCACTGAGAATGGCTGATAATGGCAGATCTTGTATGATTTCGCCTTGTGGAGCCAGCCAGGTCAGTGCTGACAATAATTAACCGGCCCACACATTATTTTCCTTTGTCCTGTGCTTTGCCTGTTGCCAAGGGAATGCCTCAGTCAGTGACGCAAACAGCAGGGTGATGTCTCTTTTCTCAATGGAGGTGAGTCCACGGTTGAAAACGTTGCAAGAAAGTAATGAATGGATGGCATTTATGCACTAAAAAGCATGACCTCCCTAAGACAGTGTACTTCAGTGCGTAAAGCGAGTGTACCAAGTATGCTAACCCACATAATGGAGCAATGATGAAAGAGACAAAACAATGTCTGTCTTATCACAGAGTAGACAGATGTTTATTTCTGTGTAATGGCATAGTAACAGTATGTGGCACAGACGTCAGTGTGTTTGTGCCACCTTCTTATACTGTGTTCTGAGTTCTGAGAACGTTAGAATATTCTAGATCTTCAGTACAAAGACAGGTAGTAATGACACTATTTTAATTTATGTTGTCTTTTTCTTTCCTTTCAAGGGAAAACCCAATGTTTGCTACACTGTAAATTCTGAACTAAGATGGAACGATAGTTGGCTGTTCAAAACAACAATGTCTGTGACATCTGATAAAGAAAAGCCATTTATTTTACCTCAGCGTGTATAATATCTTCCCATCGTTCCAGATACGCAGAAGCTGATTGGGCATCGTAATCCAATGAGAGTCTGCGTTCTTGGAGTTTCTGAAGATGGTGTCAGGGACCCAGATCATTCCCACCATGTTGCTGTTTAGAGTCAGGATCTTCATAGTGCTGTTGTATTGCAGACGGCTGTCGACCCACGTCTGTGCAAAAATGATGTCAATTTCGTATTCCTGTAACAAAACAGGACAAAATGACCTTTAACCTACATGTATTATTACATATTTTATGATCCATTTTGGTCCCAACTCTGGAGAATATATATATATTTTTTCATTGAGAGAAGCTGCACATCGCTGTGTTGATGGTCTACCCGAACATAGAGACAGGACGAGACAAGACCTTTGTTCTCTTCGAATCATTTATGGTATGTTTTGTCTATGATAAGACAAGTTTAAATTGCCTTAACATTTAAAAGTGCTAAAAAATAGAAGTATTTCTCTTTTCCTAATCCCTTATGTTGACGTCCCCCGGAAACCACATCTTGATTCTGACGGGTGACCTTTTGGAAACTTTTACAGGCACATGGGACCTGACTTTAATGCAGCACTAATTAGAGTGTGATGGGTGCAGCACGACTGTAGCTGTTACCATGACCTTAAGGAGTAAAAGGACAGTCAATCACACAATACATCAGTCTAAAGACTATATTACTCAAGCCTCCCAGACAATAGCCACAGTAATTTATAATATCTGGTTTGGCTCAGTTGGTAGAGCGTAGCGCATAGCACAGGTTTAATGGGTTTGATTCCCGCTGGGGCAACCCTAAGAAAAATGTATGCATGCATGACTGCAAGTTGCTTTGGATAACAGCATCTGCTAAATGGCATACATTAATGTATGAGAAATAAAGTGAAACGGGCTTGATCAGACAAACTAGTATCACAGATAAGATACATAATTTACCTACATGACTACATTTGAATTAATAATGCTGATCTAACATTTTACAATGTTATTCCACCCATGAGTTTCTCACTGGCTAAGTTACGAAGATGAATGTGAAATCAGTGATTAATCACTAAGGAAATCTGAAAACCCCAAAATACCAGGTATGCATTTATTCCGCTCTCTTCCCCTCTAACAGCTTCTGTATAGTCCTGTAATACCCTTGAAATGTAAGATGAAGGTCAATAAACTGTTTGTATAAATAGGAATAGATATTTTCCTCAGGCATCGCAATTAGTTTCACTTCAGTAACTTAATTACAACCTTAAGACTGCAATGACATTTCATAGTCTTGAAAAAATGGCTAAAACAAAGAAGATGACTTGCTTCCTAAACCACTGCTAGACCCGGCTTCCTTACATCATACAGGTGTGTACAGTAAACTACTATGTCATCGGACAGTAACTCAGGGTATCTTTTATTTATTTAACCTTTATGGACACAGCAAAGTAACACTGAGATCCAGGTCTCTTTTACAAGGGTCAGTGCTATCCGGAATCCTCGGCACGTCCCTACCCAGTACAAAATGCTCACATTAGGAAAGAGCTATTCAATCCCGGCGTGTGCACTCATCACTAATCATGAGTAGCATAGGTCTCTAATTAAGGTCTTAACATGCCTGTAGGGGACTACATTTTCCAAATTCAGTCTACCCTGGAGTCTATTCCATCTCTACACTAAATGTAAGGAATTTAGAAAAAGCCTTATTATCTACCTCAGATGAGGGCCATAAGCAGCTGGATATGATTGCTACCGTTAAAATCATCACTCTGGCGATAATATTTGGTTATAAAATACACGCTGTGCTCAAACAGCTTATCAGTGTAGAGATGGAAAAACCACATCCTCTTTCCTCGTTCTGTGTCATTAACGATTATGGAAATCATTATGAAAGCTCATACCCACGCTTTTAATGGCTGGTGCTACAAGACGTGAAAAAGGCAAAGCAACAGTCTTACCACGATGAACTGTGAGTTCAAATTAAACATGTAAAAAAAGAGGTCAATTATGAATGTACCTTAGCCTCTCTGTCGGTCGTTACAAGGCTAAGAATTACTCCCAGAGCGCAACTTCCAGGCCAACACTGAACACCCCTCATGAATTTGAAGTACAACAGCAGGCACTAAAATGAGCATGTCAATAGCGACATTATGAAAAGGTCAAGTGAGAAAAAATGATGCTCCGAGGAATTACAGCATTACAGTACAATGCCACGATCTGTATATCCACAATATCAACCCATTAGAAGTACTCACAGTCTTGTGTATGATTCATTACAGTTGCTTCCACACACATTTCTGTTCTACATTGTTTATTTAGCCTGGTCCCAGATCTGTTTGTGATCTTGCCAACTCCATTGCTGTCATTGTCAAGCCAAACTTTTTTTTTGCAAATTATATATATATTTTTTAGAAAGGCTTACAGTGAGGAACCAAAAGGTCAGTCTTGTGTAAAAGGTCGGCCAACAATGGGCAGCTTGCTTGTAGAGAGCTTTGAACTTTTGCATGTTGTGTATGGCTGTCTGTGGCTTCTGCTACGGGTAGCCCCGTTGCCTTGGACACAGAGTGAGCCTCCCAGAAATAGCCTAAAAATAGCAATTCCTGTGAAGATGTCCCTTTAAACAAAATGTGTCAATAATTCAGTGAGTACATCAAGTAACCAGTGTCATTAAACTATGGTCATTGTGGTTGAAATCTACAATCCAGAAACTCAATGTGTGGGAGGGACACTTGGGAGAATCTGTGAAAACAATTGTTGAAAACAAGACAATGAAAACATTTTGAAATGTCTCACATTTTTCTTTTCTGATATATACTATACTAAAGTAATGGTATTGGATCAGCCCAAGGGAACCACTGCGTTCCTCTGTTGGCTAACAAATTTTTTTTTAGATATTTTTAACACTAATTGTCACTGTAAATCCTAGCTGACAGCTGTCAAACTATATGAGTATGGATATTGGATAGCAAAGCTAATGGAATCCAACAGACAAAGTATTTCCTATGCTCATTACTCTATGACGACAGAGGTATGATGACACCAATTATTAGAAAGGGGAGATACGATCTGGGCCTACTGGAATATGGAGGAGGGTAGACAAAGTCTAAAGTTCATACTAGCACACCACATAGAATACACACCAAATTATGAATATGAGTTGTTAAAAGCATTGGGCCAAAGACTGAAAGGTTGCTGGTTTGAATCCCGAAGCCGACTACGTGAAAAAACTGTTGCTGTGCCCTTGAGCAAGGCACTTAACCCTTATGCTACTGTAAATCCCTCTTGAGAAGAGTGTCTGCTAAATGACTCAAATGTACATGTAAGTGGTATAGTATGGATATTGAGACAGATGTCCTGATGCAATCCTTTAGAGATCTATCAGAAAGTGAAGGTTAGACAGACTGCATAATAGGATGAGTTCTCTGTTGGTCGAGTAAACACTTCCCACTGATCTACTGTTGTTCCCCTGAGACCTGGTGTCACATCTTAGATGCACTCCATTTTCAACATGGCGTCGTCAAACATCCCTCTTCCTCTCTGTGGGGTGGCTCCTCACTAGTGAACATTATGTAAGCCGTTGTTATCTGGGTTAGACATTTTGGCAGACTCTTATCAATCTATTTTCATTCTGAGGAGAGAAAACAATCAGACAGGTTCTGAAGAACTTATTTCTGTCTTCATTGGCGCTAATCCTGTGGAACATAAAAATAACCATGCCCTGGAGAAGAATATTGATTCCTCATATTAACACCATCTTTTTTTTCACTCAGCAAAAATGCACTAAATAACATCATAGATCCATCATTTTTCAATGGCACCACATGAAGCACTGTAGCGTTGCGAGATCTCATGGAGAGAGAGTCACTATCTTTAACTGATGCACTGTAGGCCAAGATTACTGTGGCATAGTGTCCTCTTTTGGTCGGCTAATTCGACGTGCTATCTTTCCTGAATAGCACCAGCAACTATGACCACTGCGCTCTGAGATAATGGTACTTAATCAGACATGCTCCCATCACACTCTGTCCTAGATTAATATCTGCTTCAGTGACGTTGACTCATCCGAGGACTCAGTCCCGTCGGTGTAAATAAACCCTAACCATTCCCCGATGGCAAAAAAAGACTCTCCTTCTCTTTGGATCGCTAACAATGCCGATGGAACATCGGGTCTGGGTGACTACATACTAGGCTTATACTGTAGATATGGCTTAAACAGAAACAATTATAGTAGAGTACATACCATGAACATAGAACATCATGTCTGAGTTGAGTAGCCTTTGTTGACTATACAAACCCAATATATATTATTGCACATTATCAATATGGATGGGTATTACACTGTTCCAAATGATATCAAATACTATGTCCATAGAACATCATACCTGGGTGAGTCTATTGACTGCCAACCCTACTGTATATGAACATGTAACAATTACGGTTGATGATCAATATGGATGCCCTGTTCCATACAACCCATCGACTTGACCTGCTGCTTTTGTCTTCCAGAAACAGTTCTGATGATCTAAATGCGTTAAATGGACATTCGAGGCACGGGAGGTCACTCCTCAGTTCACAGGGTGACGCTCGGGGTGCACTGAAGTGTGACGGGGGGTTTGCAGCCAAGCCGAGCTGAAGAAATCGTTTGTTTTTCTTTTCTTCCTGGCTTTTGTAATGTTGCCAGGACAAACCGTTACAGGGGCGGGGCTAAGGGAGGGTGTTGGGTGCTCCTATAGGCTATCGTAGTTTAGCCAAAGTCACATCGTGATGGAGAGCTGTGTGACTCACCAATCACTGTGTATCTGAAATAATCAGGTAGAAATCCAAGGTGGGGTGAACATCATTCAGTTATGTGATGGTCTGGTGACTCACTAGTAGGTATAGCTGTTGATTCTAAACAAAAATGGCTATATGGCCTGAATGAACTTCACAACAATAAAAAATAACAGCACACTACACTACCCAAGATCACAAAACATAGGGATATTACATATAGGATCAATTTAAGTAAATAAGCAACAAGGCTTAAGCACTCTGATGTATATCATGAATAACACACTAAGGGTTGTTCTTACTACAATGGGAGCTAGAGTTGTATTACACCCTTACACAGTATGCATTCAATATCCATTGCGCTATCACTGCTAAGCATTTGAGCTAAGTACATTTGAGCGATTTTACATTTGAGTCATTTACATACAGAGCATACCGATACAGTTACAACGGGTATAACAGTTGTCTGAGCACTGTGACCACTGGCTCCATTTCTCATTCCATCACCCACACATCCCACTTCACCACCAGATACAACTGCATTCCTGTGCAGCCCAGCTCACAGGGGATATGAAGGACGATGGAAAATGCATCTTGCCTTTACTCTCTTGGCCCACAGTTGACCTTTTTTTCAAGCGGCACAGAAAACCAAAGTAATCCAATTATGTTCACGATAAGCAGGAGAGAGAGATAAATATTCACTTACCATGTCTATTGATGATACAGGTCCGATGCTATTGACGTATATGTCGACGTCGATAAGCGTTGGTTTAACTGTAAAAGACAGAAGGAGAACTCACTGTAAAAGCACATTTGAACAACAACCAAGTGTAGTAGCACTGCCAAGCCTAGGGTGCCATGTGGAGAGTGTTTGAAAGGACATGCCTACATATCTGTCGTTGACTCTGGTCGACTTTCAACCGTGTCTGAGGGAGGAAAACACCTGACACATATTGAGGGAGGAAAACACCTGACACATATTGATTTTAGGGGTGAACTATCACTTATCATAAGTGATGCTTATACGAGAAGTGGTTCACCGGTTCACCAGTTTCATTCCAGGCAGTCACCTTTCACTTGAGACATAGGAAACTGTTTTCCGCACGGCTCAAATCTATTGAAATAACATGCCATACGCGATTCCAACCCTACATTTCACAATTCAATTTAAAGCCTGTTCTCTATACCTAATCTTACAAGGCGTAGCTGTAATGAGCAGTTCACGCTTGCGTGGCTAAGTGCACCTCTGTCATTGCACATTAGCCTCTTTCATAGGCTTTGGCAACTTCAGCAATTAACTGTTGAGGTGGTGCAGTACACACATCAGACTATGACAGAAAAATACCCACAAAGACCTATTTTAATTGTGACAGGGTGTAATGGAGGAATAGATATTTGAGAGTTTTGCAGAATTCAGACGCAAGAAAATAGCAGAGTACATCTTGTCTTTTTTTAAATGTGTCTTTTTATGTATTTATTGTTTACTTCAGTTTATTTAGTAAATACTTATTATTTTTTTTACATTTCACTGTAAGGTCTACCTACACCTGTTGTATTTGGCGCATGTGACGAACACAATTTGATTTGACAAGACATGATTAAGTACCACTTTAGCCACTATCATCAAATAACACAATGTACATGTATGGCAGCAACTTTTTTGAAGTCACTGGGTAAAGTACTTTCCTGGGGTTCCTGGGCACACATTTAGTTTTTTTAACCTAGCACTATACAGCTGATTCAAAGAACCAACTAATCACCAAGCTTTGAATCAATTGTGCAATGCTAGGGAAAAAAACAAAACATGTCCCCAGGAGGGGCCCCAGGGCCGAGTTTGGGAAACCCTGCTTTAAAGGAAGTAAAATGGTGCTATTGGAACGTTATTCAAAGTTGTAGTACAGTAGTTTTACTGTCAAATTCAATATAATCATGACATATGGGAAGGTGAATGCACTGCCCATACGAATCCTCTGTAGAGTTTCCCCATATGTTTAATCTACGCTGCTTTGACTTGAGTTTGTTCACTTACTGTTATCTGTGATTTATTTGCGCCAAGGCCGGCCCTCCCTCCCTCCCCTTCCTGATCAAGCAAGCATGATTACAACTCCCCATCTGCAGAGTAAAATGCCCCCATGAGGGTTTTAATGGAGGAGCAGCTTTTACACCCAGTTAGCCTGTCAATGTGATGAGAAATACATTTGCCCTAGTCAGCCCTGCCGGTCTCATTCACCATGACCGCTCAATTCTCCTAGTTTAATTCCCCATACATTGTATTAAAATGTTTTCTGTTGCCTTTGCATTGCTGTTGTCTGGTCTGATCTTTACTGAGCTGGCGTCATATGTATCAAGTGTCTCAGGTAGGAGTTCTGATTTAGGATCAGTGTTGACTGTTAGATTACATTGAATATGATTCCATGGACAGTGGGATCCTGATCCTAGATCAGCACCCTTATTTTGAGACAGTTATAAGCTATATGACAGGCTCTCCAGTGTCTTTGTAGCACATGGGGATGTGTGAAACGTACTACTCAGCCTGTGTCACCACTTGCGCCGCTGATTCATTAACTGTTCGGTGGCGCCGTTTGGTAGGCAATTTGGGAGGGTGGTCACGTGTGCTAACAAAGCAGATGTCCTGGGTTTGAGCCTTGGTGAGCCGCGCGACAGACAGTATGCCTTGTCCAAGGTCTGCGTCTCTAGCCCAGTAAATGAGCACAATACCCTCCGTAAAGCCTCTTTCGTCAGCCTCCAGTCGCTTTCTTCCCCTCTATCTCCTGTCAGCTAGAATTGTGACAAGCTAATTTCATCTTTCACAACAACAATCCAAACACAAACATCTTCAGATGAGATCAATGAGCGCCGGGTGATATCTGTCATCTGTCTTAGGAGTGGTGTTAACAGTGTCTGCATCCCAAATGGCACCCTATTCCCCATATAGGGCTCTGGTTAAAAGTAGTGCACCATAAAGGGAACAGGGTGCCATATGGGATGCAGTGAGGGGGAGATCGAGCCTTGCTGCACTCCGTCTTCTACTTCACTCTGCCAGACAGACAGAGGTCATTAAAAGCGAGGTGGTAGACAGACATGACCTAGTGTGTTCTGGGAGTTTGGGGACAGGCTATATTAAAACAGGAAGTGAGACATCTCAGATGGCTGTGTCCCTGGTCTCAGCTGCATCCTGAAACTAATATCCTCTAATTGTCCTGATCAAAAGAGAGACTAGGGCACGAAAGCCAGAGAGAACTGTAGTTGATAACCACAAAGCATTTATTGGTGACAGTATTGCTGTACAATTAAAAAAGTACATTTGAAAATGTTAATGAGACCCAATTCGATCAATCACATAGTGGAAAATAAATTCTATGGGTATAAACATAATGTAACTACAGAAAGGACAGGTGTAGTTTTTGTGTTGATTAGCTGAGAAATACATATGTAATCCATACAGGATCTTTAAGACTTGATTTGTGGAGTGTTGGTTGTCACAATTAACACTCTGGCTGCATTTACACAGGCAGGCCAATTCTCATTGTTTTTCCACAAATTGGTCTTTTGGCCAATCACATCAGATCTTTTTCAGAGCTGATTTGGTTGGTCTGTTTTGGCTGCCTGACAAATACGCAGCCTCTGACTAACATTTTGAGTGAACCTGCATTGTTTCTCCTTTATCTGCAATTGATTGAATTAGGGACCCAAGTCCACATCATCTCAACATAATTTCATGTTGCCTCTAACCATTGAATTGATTTTCATCTGCTCCCCATGTCTTGTTAGGGTCCCTAACAAGACTTATTAGGCCATTTTCTTAAAAAGTAGACATAGACTGGGGACACCATGTTTTGGGACACCATGTTTTGGGACATGTATTTCGATCTAATCTCACCAATTACGCACCAAATAGCAGGAGTATATGGGGCTGCTTTGGGAGGAGAAAACAACAGCAAATGAATCTGTTGCTGGGTTCCTGTGTTTGTGAATGCCCCGGCTAAATATCTGAGAGTCCCTTTAACGACAGCACAGGGAATAGGTTAATAGTCTATTAATCAACCAGGCCCTGCTTTACTGGAGTTGAGACCTGTGAGACCCACACTAACAGTATTACGATCAGCAGAATGGGAGGGGGCATATGGCTATAGTTCATTATATGAGAGAGACTTTGAACATGCATTGTGCACCTCTGGCGATCCTATCTTCATTCGGACGTGTGGTTCTGTTTCAGGTCCTGCCATTGTGGCTCCTGCTAACCTGATCACTGTCGAGCCGGAGGAGACGGCTGAACTTTATCTGATGGGAAACAGGTGACATTAGGTTGAGTGATCGCTGTTATTTTCTGACGGAGGGGTATCCAAGATGGATGCTCAGTTGCGTGATATGACCAGTGAGGTTGTTTCCTCCATGTGTCTGTGGGTAATTTATAGCATCAATCTTGTACGGTCCAGAAGTGGGACAAGTTGGTTGATATACAGTACCAGTCAAACATTTGGACACAGGTACTCATTCAAGAGTTTTTCTACATTGTAGAATAATGGTGAAAACATCAGAACTATGAAATAACACATGGAATCATGTAGTAACCAAAATTCCTAATATATTTTATATTCTTCAAAGTAGCCACCCTTTGCCTTGATGACAGTTTTGCACTCTCTTGGAACTTTCTTAACCAGCTTCATGAGGTAGTCACCTGGAATGCATTTCAAATAACAGGTGTGTCTTGTTAAAAGTTAATTTGTGGAATTTCTTTCCTTCTCAATGCGTTTGACCCAATCAGGTGTGTTGTGACATGGTAGGGTTGGTATACAGAAGATAGCCCTATTTGGTAGGAATAGCTCAAATAAGCAAAGAGAAATGACAGCCCATCATTACGTTAAGACATGAAGGTCAGTCAGTCCGGAAAATGTCAAGAACTTTGAAAGTACTGTATTAAAGATGTTTCGTCTTACACATTCTAAAAGGGCAGATGGGGAATGTAAATCAAATCAAATCAAAGAGTAGACAGACAGACAGACAGACAGACAGACAGACAGACAGACAGACAGACAGACAGACAGACAGACAGACAGACAGACAGACAGACAGACAGACAGACAGACAGACAGACAGACAGACAGACAGACAGACAGACAGACAGACAGACAGACAGACAGACAGACAGACAGACAAAGACCCCCACACACCCCACCACCCACCCTGAAGCATATTCAGTTCCATATTACATCCCCTCTTTCATAAAAAAAAACAGAATAAAGATTAGTTGTGCATTAAAATCGTCAGAAACTGTTGCTTCCATTAGTATTATACTGTATATTTCACAGTAGATTCTGACAAAGTCTGGGGATTACACTGAGCTGGTTCCAAAGCCCTTTGCATTTGAACTGTGGAAATAATCATTTGTATTCCCCCCTTAAACACCCTAGTAATCCTTAACAATGGGAGGGTGGAAGACACTCTTATGAAGTTGAACATCCATAAGGATAACCTCCATTCACACCCTTGCACCTCAGCAGTGCCTGTATCAAACCAATCAAAGTATTGCATGATTCTCTGGGCAACTGATAGATTCAGGAAGTGGGGATGGCCGTGGTGGAACTAAATGAGGAGTCAGAGATGAGTGCTCCCCTGATCAGATGTGGGTTACATTTAATTGAGTGTCTGTCTGTCTGTCTGGGAATCTCGGCTCTCCTCTCCGGTGGGTGATCTAATCTAATGACATTTTCAGGGGGCTTAAAATAGCGAAAGGGGTATCAGGCATTCCCTGTCTGCTGAAAGGTTGCGTCAATGTGTCACTGTGGAGAAGCTTGAGAGGACTGAGTTTTCCCAGATTAGCCAAACTAAAGCTATAGTATTCTAAAAGTCTACTAATCTACGGCCATTATCCATCTACTACACCTGAAGTAGATACAATGACAAGACCAATTTTGTGGGCCCCTGTTCTTTAAATAGCGAACTGGATTTTGCGAGAGGACTGAGACTATCCACTGCAGTCAAGCTAATAAGCCTTTAAGATTCTACAAGTTTACAGCTCTCTGACCGTTGTCCATCTACTAAACCCGAGTAGATGAAATGTCCAGACCAATTCTGTGGCCCTCTGTTAAAAAAAAACGTTTTGACAGAAAACTGTGTCCTGTGTCTCGGATGACATCACTTAAAACCGTGGATAAAGGCTCTGGAAGAATACATAGCTATCGTCAAGGATATTAACGCAGCACAAACAGCACAAGAAACTCAATGGCAATACCGTCCAATAGCATACAGTCAATAACAGTCTACACAATCCAGGTAAAGTTGCACCACTTTCTCCAGCCAACCTTGCCGAAATATCTAAAAACCGATTCCATCTGATTGTGATCCAGCCAATGCAGCTTTAGCGCTGGAATCTCCATCCTGAAGAGATTGCCTGAAGACATTTGCCGAGGGCAAATGTGGAGGCTGTGCAGTCACATCTGACCCAGTGGAAATGGGTCAGTGGAAATGGGTAGTGGGTGTGCTGTTCTGTGCTGTACAGCCAGTCGAGCATTGTGTCTGGGTGAGCAAGATTCATCTCCCTGAATAAGTGCCATCCAGAGTCAGAAGGGAAAATGAGTGTTGGCCTTGGATTGCCTTCATTGTGAATCTGGATGGTGTGATTTTGAAAATGGTTCAAACTCAACGTGGGGCCAAGCTTTGCATTGTGCTAAACTACAGCTTGTGCTAAACTACAGCAGTGCTACCCCCTCCAGTTATTGTCATAGGTGAAAATGTATAACTAATGTTTAAAATGCATCTTTGGGAGGGGATAAGCATTTCCGTTGAACAAATCGGCCACCATGAACAGGGATGTTCAGAGAAGAGCAGCCGCATTCATTCTAAATCCATTCGTGTCTGAGGGCAATTTATATTTAACAGTGATGCACCTGCGTTTTGTCAGAAATCAAAGTCCCTCTTCAATCATTTCCAACAGCAGCCTGACTAATGCCGGGGTTTTTAATTCACACTTCAAAAGATAGACTGGAGTGAGGATCTCCTCTTACCCACCCACACACTCTATGCAAACACACTCACACACACCTTCACATGCCATGCGCAAACACACACAGGCAAGCACGCTCTCGCTCTCTCACACACTAAAACACACACACTACATATATATATATATATATATAAGCCATGTTTTAGTTACTTGTCAGAACTTTTTGGGAAGTAAATATGTATTCCCATTAGAAATCCTAACCCTAACCTTAACCCTAAACCTAACCCTTAAACCTACAATAGCATTATAACTTTTCAGGACACGCAAAATGTCCTGACTTTTCAGAATTGTTCTTGTCTTCCTGTCTTGTCAGGACATTCTGGTCCAGACAAATAGGAAAACAAGTCCACACACACACACACACACACACACACACACACACACACACACACACACACACACACACACACACACACACACACACACACACACACACACACACACACACACACACACACACACACACACACACAAACACACACACACACACACACACACACACACACACAGACTGGTGTAGGTACGTGTCTGATGAACGTGACACTTTCCCATGTGCTACAACAGCTGGCAGCGGGTGGCCATGCCACTCAGACAATTAGCAACATCAAGTGTTACTCACACTCTCACACCCTTCAACCTGGAAATAAACCTGTGACTTACATCTTTCAAGCTGACATGCCCTGTCAGCCATCAAACATAGCCCAACACATCCAGCCTAGCCCCATAGAGATCTAAAGGAGCAACCTTGCTAGAGAAGCAGCCAAGGTTCAACTCTGTTCTCTGTGAATGAATCCCTCTGAACTCTCCACTGTGCCCGTGCCTGCACTGGAGGAGTGCCACGTGAGGAATGCTACTTCCTGAGTTTGATGCTGATGTACCGTGGTGTGATTCCCAAACTGGGTGGTGCATCATCTTGGCATGCTGAGGAATAATATTCTGACCCACTTTGCCTAGGATCCCCTGACAACCCAAAAGGAAGCTGACATAATAAGGACACAAAAGCAGCCACTTCAACCCATGTGAGCTGAACCGGGAGATGCATCAATATCCATAATCTGAGAGGTTGGAGCTCTGAACTCGGGGATTACAATGTTCCAAGGTGCAAAGCATTGTAGTATACGGCTTGTATAACAGGCATGTAATATATTCATACATGTTTATGAATATACAATGCATATTATGGGATTGTACAGCATTCAAAAAGGAGCATATGTCTACAGTAAATATGTGGTTTACATGGCCACGTGAATAAGAGACAATAATACATAATACAACTAGAATAAAGAGTACAATTGGCCCTATTTGTAATACATTACATCTGACCTTCAGACATTACTGTAAAACCCCTACATGCAAAAGGGGCAGACTGGGACAAAAATTTGGCCCTGGTATTTTATCCACACCAGCCCACATCACTGAGCGCACTACCAACTCAAAGCAAACTGTCACTTGCCACATCCTCATGATGATGGTGGCAAATTACAATTTGCTTTTTGAAAGTTCTATACCTTGAAAACGTGATTGCTGACATGCAAAACATTATGGGACTGTATCAACAGTGTACTAATAGATAAAAAAATATATATGTTTTTTTTAAGGTGATTATTCCTTTAAGCTTTATACGTTATAAAAGCCAAGCTAATGACTAAGGATATATTGCAAATTAGAGCCTGTCATGTGTGTTCCCCTGAATCAACACATACCCTAAGTATCAATGACTAATTACTAACATTATCCCAAGGTTTTTACAGTTGGTGGCACCAGCCCATGATTTGGTTGCCCACTGATCAGCCAAAGGCTCATTTCAAATTAGTGTAACAGAGAAATTAAAAAGTGTTAACAGGCCCATGGGCCGCCGGCCATGTCACTTTTTTCACATGTTTTTATTATTTTTTAAATGGTGTGTGTCTATTTTGACCAGCACACCCATCTACAAAATGATCCAGCCCATCTGGCATCTGCTAGAATTGCCAGATGACCAATCTGCCCCTGACATCATCATGCAATGTATATTAGTCTTTTTATTTATTTTATTTCACCTTTATTTAACCAGGTAGGCAAGTTGAGAACTCATTTACAATTGCAATTGCGACCTGGCCAAGATAAAGCAAAGCAGTTCGACACATACAACGACACAGAGTTACACATGGAGTAAAACAAACATACAGTCAATAATACAGTATAAACAAGTCTATATATGATGTGAGCAAATGAGGTGAGATAAGGGAGGTAAAGGCAACAAAAAAAGGCCATGGTGGCAAAGTAAATACAATATAGCAAGTGAAACACTGGAATGGTAGATTTGCAGTGGAAGAATGTGCAAAGAAGAAATAAAAATAATGGGGTGCAAAGGAGCAAACCATATAAATAAATAAAATGTAAAAAATACAGTAGGGAAAGAGGTAGTTGTTTGGGCTAAATTATAGGTGGGCTATGTACAGGTGCAGTAATCTGTGAGTTGCTAGGACAGTTGGTGCTTAAAGCTAGTGAGGGAGATAAGTGTTTCCAGTTTCAGAGATTTTTGTAGTTCGTTCCAGTCATTGGCAGCAGAGAACCGGAAGGAGAGGCGGCCAAAGAAAGAATTGGTTTTGGGGATGACCCGAGAGATATACCTGCTGGAGCGCGTGCTACAGGTGGGTGATGCTATGGTGACCAGCGAGCTGAGATAAGGGGGGACTTTACCTAGCAGCGTCTTGTAGATGACATGGAGCCAGTGGGTTTGGCGATGAGTATGAAGCGAGGGCCAGCCAACGAGAGTGTACAGGTCGCTATGGTGGGTAGTATATGGGGCTTTGGTGACAAAATGGATGGCACTGTGATAGACTGCATCCAATTTGTTGAATAGGGTATTGGAGGCTATTTTGTAAATGACATCGCCGAAGTCGAGGATTGGTAGGATGGTCAGTTTTACAAGGGTATGTTTGGCAGCATGAGTGAAGGATGCTTTGTTGCGAAATAGGAAGCCAATTCTAGACTTAACTTTGGATTGGAGATGTTTGATGTGGGTCTGGAAGGAGAGTTTACAGTCTAACCAGACACCTAGGTATTTGTAGTTGTCCACGTATTCTAAGTCAGAGACGTCCAGAGTAGTGATGTTGGACAGGCGAGCAGGTGCAGGCAGCGATCGGTTGAAGAGCATGCGCTTAGTTTTACTTGTATTTAAGAGCAATTGGAGGCCACGGAAGGAGAGTTGTATGGCATTGAAGCTTGCCTGGAGGGTTGTTAACACAGTGTCCAAAGAAGGGCCAGAAGTATACAGAATGGTGTCATCTGCGTAGAGGTGGATCAGAGACTCACCAGCAGCAAGAGTCAACATCATTGATGTATACAGAGAAGAGAGTCGGTCCAAGAATTGAACCCTGTGGCACCCCCATAGAGACTGCCAGAGGACTGGACAGCGCAAGATTTGGTTCTTAGTTGCCACGATTATATGTACATGTGAAACTTTTAGAATCGTGAAAACAAATGAAACAGTAGTGTCTGTGGTGGCGTTCATTATCATATTCATCAAATTATTGTATTGAATTATGCTCCTGCTGTATGTACGCTGAACAAAATTATTAACACAGCATGTAAAGTGTTGGTCCTATGTTTTATGAAAAAAAGACCCAATAAATTTACCATACACACGAAAAGCTTATTTCTCAAAAATGTTGTACACAAATTTGTTTACATTCCTGTTAGTGAGCATTTCTCCTTTGCCAAGATAATCCATCCACCTGACAGGTGTGGCATATCAAGAAGCTGATTAAACAGCATGATCATTACACAGGTGCACCTTGTTCTGGTGACATTAAAAGGCCACTCTAAAATGTGCATTTGAGGTAGCATGCAATTGGCATGCTTACTGCAGGAATGCCCGCCCAAGCTGTTAATAGAGAATTGAATGTTCATTTCTCTACCATAATCTTTCTCCTACGTAATTTTAAAGAATTTGACAGTACATCCCACCAGGCTCACAACCGCAGACCATGTGTATGGCGTGTGGGCCAGCAGTTTTCTCATGTCAACGTTGTGAACAGAGGGCCCCATGGTGGCGGTGGGGTTATGGTGTGGGCAGACGTAAGGGAACACAATTGCATTTTATCGATGGCAATTTTAATGCACAAATATACCGTGACGAGATCCTAAGGCCCATTGTGAGGCCTATTTTGTGACCAACCGATGCATATCTGTCTTCCCAATTATGTGAAATCCATAGATTAGGGCCTAATTAATTGCATTAATTGACTGATTTCCTCATATGAACTGTAACTCAGTAAAATCAATAAATTGTTGCGTTTATATTTTTGTTCAGTATAGTTCTATCATTTAGTTGTCAGACTTAGGAAGCTAAGAGAAACCGTATGTGTCTACTGTATGAAGACAGCCTTGTGGGAATAACTCAGTTTACTACCGAGATAATTAACATAAATATCATGAATCTGTCTTTGGCTGAATGCTATCCTCAAGTGCAAATGTTAATATTTTATGACCAGCATTCAGATTCTGACAACCGCCTTTAATCTAGATTCCATTTGTAATCAACAAGGGACATACTGGAGAGGGTTGTGTCACGGAAACTAACCTAGGCCTACTGTACAATACAGTGTCCCACTCATCGTTAATGGGCTACTATGATTCCTGTAATCTGAGTTGGCCATGTACCTGTAAACAAATAGGCTACCAAAATGTGTATCTGTTTATCTGGAATGATTTCCTACTCCTGCTTGGTTGATTAGGTTGTCAGGTGAAGCTCTGAGCGTGTTGATGGAAAAAAAAACACACACACAAAACCACCAGTGAGCGAGCACCGCGCCCGAGGAGGCCCTTTCAACACTATGGACAGCGCGCTTCGCCATACCCATTGAAGGTGCGCGTATCACCAAAGAAATGTAGACACTCCACTGAAAGTTTTTATAATATCCGCAGTAAAAAAAATAGACAAATGTAACTCACCTCCAATATCAGGGCGTAGTGTCTTGTCGTAGTCCTTAAGTAAGTTATTTAATATGAGCGTTGCCTCGGCCTGGTGGTTTTTGGGAGCCAGCATCTGATTGACAGTAGTGTCCTCATAGTCCCCATCGTAGTCCCTTGGGTCTTGGTCGGAACTAAACATCATAGAAAAAAAAAGTTAGTTTTATTAATAAAAGCAAAATCCTCAATATCACAGACATTAGATTATAATTAATGCATTAAACATCGATCAGTCTTAATAGTCTTACAGGCCTAGGTTTTCGAATTCAGTGCATAACAAGTGCAGATGAAACCAAACTTTAATGTGAAATCGTACAATAAGTGATTTATTGAACAGAAAAAATATGTAATACAAAATCAAACACATGTCCTCAACACAAAACCATTTACAGCGGACGTTCCCGGTCTTACACACAGTAATTAAACTAGGCTACCTACATAATTTAACTACTTAGGCTATCTATTTATTATGTGATAGAATATACCATTAATATGAAAACACGTTCGACAATTAATAACGCAAATGGTAAGTATAAATAGCTATTTGGCCAAACATTGAATCTGAAGTTCAATTAATTCTCTGCAAGCGCGACGGTGTTGTTGCGTATCAAAGGCGCGCAACATACACAGCACATAATAGGCTCTAATTGATTTAATTCATTTTTACCACAATTCACATTTCGACTATGTCAAAACAACACATATTATCATAACAGCCAAGAGACTTACCGCACCCGTTGGACTGACAGAAGTAAGAAAGACACCAGCAACTTGGTTGTCATTGTTCATGAAAATGACTTATGATGAAGACGGTGGAGACTTCTACGTTGTTAGAGCGATGAGTATAGGGAGCCAGGGAGAAGGAGCGGTATATATAAACTGGAACTATGCACCCCGAGTATAGTTTCTCATAGGAAATCCATCAAATCTCCTGATAGTCGACCATGGATTAGGTTGAATTCATCCGCGTTCGGAAATCGCCGGGATTGTTTGAGCCGCTCGGTTCCTTCTTTGCAACGTCAATGATCAACGTCTTAAACAGCAGCACCCCACCTCCTTCCGTTCCATTCAATTACAGTAACCAGTTTATGCACCGACATGATGACGTTATGGTTCACAAGGTACAGTAGGGCGTCTACCTACAGAACGAGACTCGTAAAAAGCCTTAAAACATTAAAGTATGCAAGCAACATCTTAACTTTGACTAGCCTATTCACTTTCACACGTTTTTCATTGCAAATTGTAGCTCCTTGGATTACATATCATTATCAATATTACTATAAAACGCTTTAAGATAAATTATCACTTGATACATTTCAAGCAGAAAGCCATGGAAATGGCACCATATCCTCTCAAAGTTGCTCCCTTTCTGAGAAAAGGCTGGTTGCCTACAATGCTTTCCCAACCAAAGTCGTGCTCTCCCTGTTTTTAGGAAACATGAAAATGTACAGTAAACTATCGCAGGCTAAACCCTGACACATAATGATATTGGCCACTTCGTGTTGGTAGCGTTCGTTTTTAGTATCCTTTACTTTCGATTAAACCTATAAAAGAATCAACAAAACGTGAGGAAGTTTGCACTGAGAAGCCAGACCACTTCCATTCGGCTGGCGGCAGTACTGCAATTTAGGGCTACTGTATCTGTCTGTCCAACCTGGTCTCAGAGCATTTCACATTATTCCGTACGTAAATCTGATATACAGTTTTCGTATGATATGTTTGTTTCATATGGTATGTATTAATTAGTGAATATCCACCACCCATTTCGTATGATATCCTACAAATTACAATTCTTATTATATGTTACGAATTTACAAAACATACAAAATGTTACGATTTTTCAAATGTACAATAGGTTACGGATTTGTAAAACGTTCGATGTTACGAATTCTTGCTAGGTAGCAAGGCGGATAACATTAGCTAACTGGCTAATGTTAGCTAGGCTAGGGGGTTAGCTAAAAGGGTTAAGGTTAGCTGACATGCTAAGTAGCTGCTAAGTAGATGATAAGTAGTACGTAGTTGGAAAATAGCTAACTAGCTAAAATTGTCCGTGATGGGATTCAAACTCACAACCTTTAGGTTGCTAGACATTCTCGTTATACACCCCCCCCCACCAACCACCTTACTTTTGGTTTTCATTTACTATGTTACATCTTGTCCATGAGACCAGGCTGGTCTGTATGCCAGTGGAATAATACTGTACAGCGGATTTACCTTTTGATGTCTCAGACCCAAGATATAATCTGCCCTAGTAGGAAATAGTATGGAGCAGGAACGCAGCCACAGGAGAGGGGAGAGAGGCTTATTTTTCCCTGGATGCATATTATAATCCCACACCAATTAGAAAGCAAGCACCCATCTCTCCCATTTTGTCAAGCTAATGCATTTTGAAAGATGTTCATGACATATAAATACATCTGAATCAGGAAGTATTCTTCCAAATTCTCCAACCAGTAGACCAATACCCCTGCTTTCTCACAGGTTGGATTCAAATAGATGGAGTATGTGGCTTTACTGTGTAATACAAGTAGCCTGATATAGGCTACTGTATAGCCTATCTACATGCAACATGCATACACAGAGGATATAGGCTACTGTGACTGACAACCATCCATTCTGTTTGATAATTTCTCCCTCCTGAAAACAGAATATAATAATGTGGTAAAAAGCAATTTCAGTGTACTAATTTAATCAAATAATGTACATACATTTATTGACACTTTTTAGTCACATAATCCATTGATGCATCAGACACACACATGGGTGGTAGTGTATGCACTATGCTAAGCTACACCCTCATATCGATGAGCTATCATGTGTCTTTTTCTCAGCGTAGCATTGAAATCGTACATTTCTCCCTGCCTGCTAACACACACCGCAGCTGTCCACTCCATAGGAGCACCACCATTTGTCATCAGTTAGGGCTTAAATTGGAGGGAAGCACACAGGGCTCCTGAATGGAAAAGCAACTTAAGCGGAACTAAATCCTTGACAAACAGATGTATGGCAGATGTGGCTGCCACAGTGACTGATGGGATGGAATCAGTCCTCTCTCTCCCTACACAACAGGACCTCCTGGGCCAGTATTTCTGTAATCCATCGAGTCATCAGTGCAGTCCCCTCCTCTCCCATCCTTTGCTAGTTGCTATTAGTGACAAGGGATAGCTCATACATGACACCTCCATGGGGTCATGTTCCATATGTCCCCTTTAAGATGTACTCTTAAGTCTGATTGGTGGATTTTCTTTCAGAGGGATGCCTCATTGTCAAGTGCTTAACAAATTAAAAACATTTGACTGCAACCTCAAATTATGTACACATTTACACCAGTACAAGGAGAATAGTACACATAACTAATTAATATACTGTATCTGAAATGACATGAAATAGGTTAGATTTGTATTGGAATGACAGCATGTAATGGTGTGGCTAGTGGCAATTTACTTTGTGAAAGTCCTTTATCTTGAAAACATGATTGCTGACATGCAAAACCATTTTGGGACTGTGTCAATAGTGGACTAATGAAGAAAATACATACACGTTTTCCGTTGTTGTGGATTATTCCTTTAACACAAGATGTCCCATAGAGACATACAAATGAAGAAGTCTTTTAGTCACTGTCTCTATATACACGAAGAATGTCTTTGTTGCCTAGGAGATCTGAATATAAATAATAATAATACATGTAGTTATTGCGTTATCTACAACATGATACTTAAATGAGAACTGTAACGTCAGTGCCATTTAAATGATCCATCCGTCACCAATAACATATCCATAATTATCCATCTATTCTCTCTCTGTACACGCTGTGTCGACGAGTTTACATGATTCTAAGCAACAGCTTGTTGCATATAGGCTGTATCTCCATCTTTTACTGAAGTAGGGATTCTTTTTTTTCTTCCCAGTACGGAGACCTTGAAGCACGAACTTATTCTTTCTTGTTTCATCCATTATTCTTCTTTCTCTCTTTCAAAAAAAAAAAGATACCCGTCTCTCAGTCTCTTGAGTCTGTAACAAGAAAGTAGGTGTTACCACAGAGGCATCATGCCCCAGAGCCATACCCACATGCTCTCCTTCCCGTACCCTGAACAAAGCGCTCTGGGCCTGGGGTGAGGGTGGGTGGTCGTCCCCATGTGGTTGGTTCTCTCTCCAGGGGCCATATCAGATAGTGTTTAACAGGTACAAGCTCATTATCCCAGGCTAATTAGATCCTAGCGGACTTCAGGGACTGGGGCCAATCTGGTCATGACACAATGAGGATAGGACAGCAGTGTAGGAGGGCTGAGTTCAGTAGGGCAAATGGTAGCAAAATGTTTTGAAACGGTAAATTAAAATAAGTGTTTCTTATTTTATTTCTTACAGGAAGTCTCTTCCTGTTTCAGTCCGTTTTTTCCCCCATTTGATGCCTAAGGAAAACATATCCTGTTACAGTACACGAGTTCAACCTTTCACACCAAAGGGCAGCTCAATACTCCAAAGTAGGCACCCTCTCCCTCTAGCTTAGGGAAAACACTTCCATTGCAATTGAAAAAGTCAGACCTAATCAACCAACCATTTCATAACTTGGTAATGATTAGAATGTTCCGACTGTGCACTTTCACCTAGGTTGATTAGACTGTATAATCAATTACATCACAGCGTTGTATCTTGCTAGCTTATTTGGCCTCTGTCTCCACAGTTAGACCCACGTTTGTCAAAAAATTATTAATCTGTACATTATATAGATAGAGGTAAGAAATAGTAACATTTTAAATTGGACAAACAGTACATGTGAGATGGGCCAAAATGACAAAAGTATAACAACGTATGTATCCAATAGAGATAAGAGAGATTTGTCCGCATTATACAAACTTCACAAACTGACTGGAAATGACACTGAAAATCATTATTCGCCACTTTCCGTAACGTCCTAGCTTCCGCTATCTTACTTCATACTACTAACACAGCATGTGTTTCTCAGTCTCCTATTCTTCAAGATGGCCGGGTTATAAACAACAACATAAATGCCATGACCGTTTTCAATTCATTTGAGGCCAGGACAAATGTCCACACTGCAGCATTTCAAAAGGTCCTGGTCGAGTTTCACTTTCAACATGCCATTGATTTTCACTTTCAAAATGTCATTGTTGAATTAAAGCAATGTACAGTAGGTATAAAGAGGGAATATCAAGACAAACATGGGTAGAGTATCTCTCTAAAAAGCTTCATGCAAATGACTGTAATGAGAAAGACAGAACCCATCTCCCATCCTTTGTGACACAGTATCATTTTCTTCAGCAGCTTGTAGGCCAATACGGTTGAAGGTAGGGTGGTGTGTTTGACAAAGACACTATGTTGGAGCCAATATGTTGACTCCTTTGATGACCGGTTCTCTGTTGAGGTAAGTAGCCCAGTACACTAGGTTAAAGGTTCCAAATAGGACAGGGAAAACTATCCGGGACATTTTGTCGATTTTGCTCACGCTGTTGTAGGTTTTCTTGGGGTCCAGGACTTCTGTTTCAGACGATCTTAGTTGTATGGAGGTGCTGTTGGAGATGGTGGAGATAGAGATATCCTTAGTGATGTTGGGGGTGTAGTTCACTCCTGCTGTACAGACGTTGTTGGGCTTCTTAGAAAGCACCATAGGGTCCCTTTTCTGTTGAGATAAAACATTTCAAATGTATCATTTAATATTTAATACGGTACTATTTGTGTTGGATGGATACAAATAGTCAGTGTTACATGTCGACCCTCACAAACCGGGGCTAAACGGTTTTTATTTTAACTTAACGATTTCTGTCAGTAATTATTATGCATGTACAGCATCAACATTTCCATCACGTCATCCCAAAAATACGACCGTAGCTCTCTATCACTTTTCAATGGTGGGATACTTTCTGGGACCCGCCATGGACTCACCTTTGGGTGCTGAGCCTCCATGGCCTTCTTGCCATCCCACGCCCAGCTCCTCTTGGTGAAATAGTTGACGGTGGCAAACTCGATAAGCGCGGAGAAGACGAACGCATAGCACACAGCGATGAACCAATCCATGGCTGTGGCGTAGGCCACCTTAGGCAGCGAGTTGCGAGCGCTGATACTGAGAGTAGTCATAGTCAGCACTGTAGTGACACCTGATAGAAAAGCAGAGACGTCATGTTCATTAGGGCACACAGTGGAAAAGGAAAAAAAATCAAATAAGAGTTACTAATTGGACAAGGCCATGTAGTCCCTCCTTGTTTCAGTCCGTTTTCTTCCATTCACTGCCTAATGAACCCTACCCATGTATGATGAGTGAGCTACAGGTTGTAATATATTATTTAGTGTTTGGGAATCGAGTGGTTGACATAATCTGTAGTGACGTGTGGAAGCTGTAGACATTTTGGGATCATCAACTAGATTCAGCCGCAGGCGGGCACATTTGTTCTTGAGCGGATGGTCAGGGGGCCGGAACATAATTACAAATCATTTGTAGACTGCAAATAGACCGCAAGAAGACCAAACAAGTATAATATTTCACAAAAACATAATAATTTCAAACATTGCTTCATTTGTATTCAATAACATACAGTATACAGTATATACAACAGTTTGTGGACACACATTCAAATTAGTGGATTCTGTATTAAAGTATTAAATCGAGCACACCACCATGCAATATCCATAGACAAACATTGCCAATAGAATGGCCTTACTGAAAAGGTCAGTGACTTTCAACGTGGAACCGTCATACAACAGCTCAGCCGCGAAGTGGTACAGTAGGCCGCACAAGCTCACAGAACGGGACCGCCGAGTGCCGAAGTGCGTAGCGTGTAAAAATCATCTGTTTTAGGTTGCAACACTCAATACCGAGTTCCAAACTGCCTCTGGAAACAACGTCAGCACAAGAACTGTTCATCGGGAGCTTCATGAAATGGGTTTCCATGGCCGAGCACACAAGCCTCAGATCACCATGCGCAATGCCAAGCGTCAGCTGGAGTGGTGTAAAGCTTGCCGCCATTGGACTGGAGACGCGAATGCATAGTGCCAACTGTAAAGTTTGGTGGAGGAGGAATAATGGTTTGGGGCTGTTTTTCATGGTCCGGCTTGGCCCCTTAGTTCAAGTGAAGGGAAATCTTAACGTTACAGCATACAATTACATTCTACACGATTCTGTGCTTCCAACTTTGTGGTAACAGTCCTGTTTCAGTCCCGTTCCAGCATGACAATGCCCCATGCATAAATAGAGGTCCATACAGAAATGGTTTGTCAAACTTGGTGTGGAATGCCCTGACCTCATCCCCATTGAACACCTTTGGGATGAACTGGAACGCCGAATGTGAGTCGGGCCTAATCGCCCAACATCAGTGGCCGACCTCACTAATGCTCTTGTGGCTGAATGGAAGCAAGTCCCCGCAGCAATGTTTCCAGAAGAGTGGAGGCTGTTATAGCAGTATAGGAGGGACCAACTCCATATTAATGCCCATGATTTTGGAAGGAGATATTCGATGAGGTGTCCACATACTTTCTTTGGTCACTAATAATAGCTCTCTCTATTATGGCTGGGAATACTTTGGAATAGATTTTCAAAATGGAAATCACTTCGAGCTGATTTGCTGGTGTTTTTACAGTCTTATTTCCAACAATAAATAAATTAAAGTATAAAAAAAACAATGCATTTATTTTTGCTCAGAAAACAAATAAAATCACGCGCCAGTTGGGGAACCCTGCTGTAGACATTCAGGGTTTTTTTAGGGACAAGAGAAAGCTGTTCATCACCTGTGATGTCTATAATTGCCTGAAAATCTATTTCAAATTGGCGTCATCATGGATGATACAGATAATTGTAGTTTAACCAGGTCGTTATTGTGAAAGGTAATTCGCTCTCAATGACTTATCGGGCTAACTAAAGGTTTAAATAAAAAAATCTAACACGATTCATGAAGATTGTGATGAGTGTACGGTATGTGTTGGGTGATGGGGCAACACACAGTGTTCATTTTGAGTTGAAAGTAAACTTTTTGGTAGAGTTTATCCAAGTGGTTGTGTTGAGGTCATACTAACCAAACACGGTCCTGGCTGGTACAGATTCACGGTTGAGCCAGAAGGACACCTGGGACAGGATCACGGTCATGAAGCAGGGCATGTAGGTCTGAATGACAAAGTAACCAATCTTCCTCTTCAGGTAGAAGTGACACATCATGACTGTGTACTGTCCTGTTGGTTTAGAGGACGGTGGGACAAAGAAATGAATTATTGCGGTGGTAACAACGATGGAGATATACAGTAGAAGGACATAGTGAATCGCTAAGTCATCCTGCATTTTTATATAATTATATTATATATTTGATAATTTTATCGAACTTTATAATATGCACTTTTGTTTAAGCGTTATATATATATTTTTTTTAAACACATGACAAGGATGCAACAATCGGCAACAAATATAATTATCTAAGAAAATAACTAAGCAGATGAATAAAATATGATAGAAAATGGTGTCCCTACAATATGTATGTTTTACACTCAATAGTGTGACAGTTGCTGTGTGAGGTAAATGTTTAGAGGTAAAAAAAGGGGAGAGGAAAAAAAACAACATATCCTGTTAACCAACTGAAGATTGCATTTGAAGCTTTAAAAAAAATCCTTTCCAGCTTCCCACAGCCGGCGCCTGATAAACTATAGAAAATCCACTGATGACTGCTGCGTTCTCCAGGCAAAATCCGATTTCTGTATCTCACTAATCCCCTGTCACAATCTGCATCCTGCCATCAGGGAAAACGCTAGCTCAGTCCTGCCCACTCACTCAGCTCGGCTCTGCTCTGCTGTGCTCTGGCCTCGCGCACTCGACAAGGACGCGACGCTACCAAATCTCCAGCGACTGACGGACAGATATCTGCACACCTTAGCTCCTAGTTAATCACAATTCTCCCAGGGGTGTGATGGAGGGGGGTTGACCTGGTGCCCCATGGGAAGTTTGTGTTTCTGTGAGCCAAAAGGACGCAGGGCCAACGCAGGCACCATCATGTCTCCAGCCCCAGAAGCCCCAGCTAGCCGGCGTCTTCTCGGCCCACCGGGGAGACACCCATGACTCCCAGCCTCTCTCCGCCTCGAGCGAGCGACCGACCGGGGACCGATCTTCCATCCGGACTGTTTGCTGTTGATGCATGGAGCCCGATGAGACTCATAGAGGAATGAACATGTACCTTTGGTGGATTTTACTGCAAGGATTCTGGAGCGTTTATGGGGAACTTCCATTCATTGCAGACAATAACGCAGCCATGTTGGTCAACTGGTGAGTACTAAGGCAACGGTCGTCCTTTACTTACATGTAAATATGCAAATATAAATAAGAAAACAACTGGAATAGGCTGGGTTTTGGGATTATGTCCAAAGGAGACATTGCATAAAGGCAATATATATATTGCATATATTTCCCTCTTTTACCAAACAGTGTACTATATCATTTTAGGGGAGTACGTGCTTATTTTGTAAATGTACTGTGAGGGGGTATAGGATGTCATGTCTCTAAACCGAGCCGTTTGATAATCTCGTCTTGATTTAGCCATAGAGGGATTGTACCTAAGATTAGGCACATGCTAATTCAAGAACCACAACAGAACTGACCCACTGGATTCCCATCGGGGACAGTGAACTCTACTGACTTGGCCCTGGGCCAGACAGACGGCCTACAGCCACCGCCTGACCTCCGCAGCTCCCATTTGTCACTTGCTGTCAAGCAGAGAGGAGCAGGTGGAGGAAAGGAGATGCGCAGAAACACACTTTTAGTTCACGGGCCTACTGAAGTTTGGGGTCAGTCCACAAATGGACTATAGTTGACACTTTACAGTGGCCACGCAGGGAAGCTTATAGGATCCCGTTGCCTACTTAACAGGCAGGGAGGGTTTTTAGTTCTTATCCATGATCAAGGGAGATTGCCATGGAGGGACTGTCCTGCCTCTCCTCTCCTTTCATGGCCAAAGAGTTAAACGGCTGTGATGATGACTCTGACTGGGCTGGATGGTTTCTGCTATTCTACGCACAACACCAGGGAAATCCACACTTTTAACAGCCATTCTGCAGACAGCAGCTGATGTATATTACAGTTCCACTTTACATAAGGGAATTAAAGCCTTTCAGTCCCACGTGTCCCTGCCCGGGAGCCTGGGATGTCCAATCTCTTGGGGGGCTGTGATGTCGTCCTCTTATGCAAAAGCCTGATGGGGGAGTCAACATGGGATTAACCCTTGACTCAGGACAGGAATAAGTGAGTCCACGTGTAGCCTAAGTGACAGCTGGCTACTTCCCTTCCTGCTCTTGCTCCTTCTCCAAACTATTTCCTTCCCCCCCTCTAGCCTATAGTGAAGTACAGTGGAGTTTGGAGAAGTCAAACTTAAAATGACATTGAAAGGAATAGGACACTTTCCCCAAAATATAAATTCCCTAACTTAATCGCCAAGAGTCTACTGACACACTTGTGCGTCAATCTAAGTAACATAATAACAGAATCCCCATGAAAATCGGTCAGTTTAAGATGGAGATATTTGCATGGGCTATGTCTGAATCCACCTCATCCGCCTATGTCAGTGTTCCGCACCTGCGGTGGAAGGTGGCCCGAGCTGCATCGGTGTTTGTCAGACCATGAGACATCCCAGGCTTTGGTCTTCTCACCAAAACGTCTGTAGCGTCCGAACGGTTTGGCCTACCAACTAAGATGACCACTCTTATGGAAAGACGAGGCTTTCGTTTTGCTCTACGAACCCCCAGAAGTGTCACAGGACTCGTCTGAAGGTAACCCATACAAATGAACGGAAGAATGGAGGTAGTTTTGTGGCAACAAAAATTATGGGTTAAATGTGTCCAAAAAACAAACATATTTCCTGAGCTTTCTTATGTCTCCTAGATATAGGACAGACATTTCAAAACCTTCTTTTAAATCCATTTCGAATGTGTTACTCAATGCGTTTCTATGGGCTATAGTAGTAAAGGCCAAAATACAATATTTGATCAAACATTTTTTTCATATATTCTTTGATACCTAAAGGGGTCCTACAAATCTAAATCAAAAATGTCTCAATCTACATTCCATTCCAACATCCATATGTGCATAGCAATTAGAATGCATACCGTAATACATTGCTTAATTCTAGGGTATGCAAGTGTGGATATCGGAAGAGGCCTGGGACAGGTTGAATGTATATACAGTTGAAGTCGGAAGTTTACATACACCTTAGGCAAACACATTTAAACTCAGTTTTTCACAATTCCTGACATTTAATCCTAGTAACATTTCCCTGTCTTTGTTTAGTTAGGGTCACCACTTTATTTTAAGTGTAATGTCAGAATAATAGTAGAAATAATGATTTATTTCAGCTTTTATTTCTTTCATCACATTCTCAGTGGGTCAGAAGTTTACATACACTCCATTAGTATTTGGTAGCATTGCCTTTAAATGGCTTAAAAGCTTCCCATAGTAAGTTTGGTGAATTTTGGCCCATTCCTCCTGACAGAACTGGTGTAACTGAGTCAGGTTTGTAGGCCTTCTTGCTCGAACACGCTTTTTCAGTTCTGCCCACAAATGTTCTATAGGATTGAGGTCAGGGCTTTGTGATGGCCACTCCAATACTTTGACTTTGTTGTCCTTAAGCCATTTTGCCACAACTTTGGAAGTATGCTTGAGGTCATTGTCCACTTGGAAGACTCATTTGTGACCAAGCTTCCTGACTGATGTCTTGAAAAGTTCAATATATCCACATAATTTTCAGTTAGCCATGCTAGCTAATAAGTTAGCACTTTAGCGAGTGTACTCGGCAAGTAGCCAATACTATGACCTACCTCATGATGCCATCTATTTTGTGAAGTGCACCAGTCCCTCCTGCAGCAAAGCACCACCACAACATGATGCTGCCACCTCCGTGCTTCACGGCCGGGATGGTGTTCTTCGGCTTGCAAGCCTCCCGCTTTTTCCTCCGAACATAACAATGGTCATTATGGCCAAACAGTTGTATTTCTGTTTCATCAGACCAGAGGACATTTCTCCAAAAAGTACGATATTTGTCCCCATGTGCAATTGCAAACCGTAGTCTGGATTTTTTATGGCGGTTTTGGAGCAGTGGCTTCTTCCTCGCTGAGCGGCCTTTCAGGTTATGTCGATTATAGGACTCGTTTTACTGTGGATATAGATACTTTTGTACCTGTTACCTCCAGCATCTTGACATGGTTGATTTGCATTTTTCGCACCAAAGTACGTTCAGGCATTTGGAAATTGCTCTCAAGGATGAACCAGACTTGTGGAGGTCTACAATTTATTTTCTGAGGTCTTGGCTGATTTCTTTAGATTTTCCCATGGCGTCAAGCAAAGAGGCACTGAGTATGAAGGTAGGCCTTGAAATACATCCACAGGTACACCTCCAATTGACTCAAATGATGTCAATTAGCCTATCAGAAGCTTCTAAAGCCATAACATTATTTTCTGGAATTTTCCAAGCTGTAAAAAGGCACAGTCAACTTAGTGTCTGTAAACTTCTGACCCACTGGAATTGTGATTCAGGGAATTAACCTGTCTGTAAACAATTGTTGGAAAAATTACTGTGCACAAAAATGCACAATGTAGATGTCCTAACCGACTTGCCAAAACTATAGTTTGTTAACAAGAAATTTGTGGAGTGGTTGAAAAATGAGTTTTAATAACTCCAACCTAAGTGTATGTAAACCTCCAACTTTAACTGTACTTCACCTCGACTGGTGTAGATGTCCTCAGAGCCTGCGGTCTGGCCAATCAGGTGGTACTGGTTGAGACGGGATCCGTCTTCTGCCACCACTACAGACTTGGCAGCACCGGTTTGCCAGAGGTACACCACCTCAGAGACTGGATAGGCATCTGAAAGAGATAAACAGGACACTGTGAGGATGCTAATGAGATATTATACAGGCCAGGGCACATATCAGGAACTAGCATGTCTCAGATCGAAATTATAGTTGAAACTCAGATCTTGAGTCAAGCGACACTAGGATGAAGCTATTTCTAGGGCTAAACGTTCTTCTGGCAACACAATCGGAGGCCTATATCGTGTAAGCATGACATGCATGCTGGGGTAGGAACATAACAGTTTGTTACTTATGTCCAGGACACAAGGTTCCTCATATTCCACTCTAAGTGAAACTAAGTAGTGGTTTGGTGTTCAAGTTGATTTATGTAGCAAATGCAAAGTCCTGGTGCCAAAACATTGCTTCTGATCCTGCTGTGTTGAGTACAGCTAGGCACCCATTGTGTTTGTGGATTCGTCACTTATGTGGTGAATGGTTTTCTCTCTAAGAACAGATCTTAAGAGACAACATAGCTATACCAAATCTCTTTTCCTTTACCATAGTAAGGAAATCGACTGGAAGCTGTACAGTATAGACTAGAATAAGGGACTCTGCCAACTTTGGCCCTCTGGGGGCTTCAGGCTTGGATTGAACTGTGGTTGAGCGCATGTTTGCAACGCAACACAGCTTGTTAATCACATAGCCACAGTGGCTGATTGGAGCTGACAGTGTCGGCTAACGCTGACCCCCAAGGTCTGGTCCAAATTACGCCTCTGCCACGGCAGAGAGGGTCATCAGGCATCGTGACATACAGAAAGACACAGATGCATACGTAGACAGACAGACAAATGGTTAGACGGACAGACAGGCAGGCAGGCAGACACACACACAAACCCACCAACTTCAAATTGTAGCCTACTATTTTTTTTTGCTCAAATCAGTGATCTGTAATCAAATTATTTCCCAATTAATCTAAAAGGGAAATTACTTCTCTTGTCAGCTCTCTGTGTGGATTACAGGAGGGTCCAGTGTGGAGGTCACTCTAAAGCTGGGGCAAAGCCCTAAAGACTCATGACATCCACAAGGAGTTGCATTGGCTCCTCTCCTGAAACACTGACCCAAGATAGAACACAAAGGCCTGCCAACCATTAGGATCTCTTAATAGGCTGTATCAATAGAACAGTCTGGATCGAGGAGTAATACAATGTTCAGGTCAGCTACAGTTTACAGTAGCCAGGTAGGGCATGTCAAATATGAAGATTTTGGAGATCTGTTACAACCAGAAACACACTTTTTACACTACTCATAACAGACAGTTGTCATTTGAAGTACAAATGTATCTATTTTTCCTTTTTTAAATTAATTAACAAAAGTATTGTTACTCTCAAATCATGAGATATATACTATGTACATTCTACACTGAATAAAATATAAATGCAACATGTAAAGTGTAGGTCCCATGTTTCATGTGCTGAAATGAAATATCCCAGAATTATTCTAAACACATAAAAAGATCATTTTTTTCTCTCACAAATTTGTTTACATCTGTTTGTGAGCATTTCTTCTTTGCCAAGATAATCCATCCACCTGACAGGTGTGGCTGGTAGGCTTGACGAGACAAGACGAACTGCCAGCAGACAAACAGAAACCATTGGTATAAATACACAGGGGATAATGGGAACAAATTGGAGACACCTGGTGGGGGGTGGAGACAAGCACCAAACAAGTGAAACAGATCAGGGTGTGACAGTACCCCCCCTCTAGGGGCACCACCTGGCGTCCTACCCGGGCGCATACCTGGTTGACCGGGATGCCGGCGGTGAAAGTCAGCGATGAGGGCCGGGTCCAGGATGTCCTTAGCGGGGACCCAGCACCTCTGCTCCAGGCCATAACCCTCCCAGTCAACCAGGTACTGGAAACCCCTGCCCCGAGGTTGAACACTCACGAGGCGTCTCACCGTGTATGCCGGATGGCCATCAATGAGACGGGGGGGGGGCCTGGAAACAGGAGACAAAGGGCTGTGAGACAAAGGTTTAATCTTAGACACATGAACCATGAGATGTATACGGAGGAAAGCAACAGTTGACAAACAGCAGTGGGATTAAGAATTTTAGAGATCGGAAAGGGGCCGATAAAGCGGGGGAAAGTTAAATGGGATTCCACCCTGTGGGGCAGATCCCGAGTGATGAACCATACCCTCTGCCTGAGACGATAACGGGAGGAGTTCTTAAGGAGAGCGGACCGGGATCTCTTCCAGGTACACCGACAGCGATGGACTAACATCTGGGCTGAGGGTATGCTGACCTCTTCCTCTTGCTCTGGGAAGAGTGGAGGCTGGTAACCCAGGGAACACTCGCTAGGTAAGAGCCCAGTGGCCGAGCAGGGAAGGGCGTTCCGGTCGTACTCCACCCACACGAGTTGCTGGCTCCAGGTGGTAGATTGGCCGAGACGAGGCACGGAGTGCCATCTCCGGGTCCTGATTGGCACGCTCCAACTGGCCGTTGGACTGAGAATGAAACGCGGAGGACAGGCTAGCCGACAACCCAATGAGGGTACAGGTAACTTGCAGGTAACTTGGGGAGGGGAATGAAATGGGCGCCTTTAGAAAACCTATTCACCACTGTAAGGATGGTGTTGTTGCTATCAGACAGAGGGAGACCAGTGACCGGGATATATGCAACCAGGGGCGATGAGGCACCAGGGAGTGGTTGAAAGAGGCCAGCCGGAGCTTGCCGCTGAGTCTTGTTCAGAAAACATAGTGGGCCACCGAAACCTTTGCCGGATGAAAGCCAGGGTCCAGTAGGAGCTGGGTTGATAGGTAAGCGTCGAGGAATGTTCCCATTCCAGGACTTGGGGAGCGCGTCTGAATCAGGGCCCCCTGGGGTCCGGCTGGGAATGCTGCACGTTGTGGACCAGGCTCTTGATTCCCCAGACAAGTGTAGTAGCGAGACAGGAGGTAGGGGAGGATGGTCTCTTGGTCTGCTGGTGTAGCCGCAGAACTATACAGGCGAGAGAGAGCATCAGGCTTAACATTATTGGGCCCAGGGTGGTATGTGATGGTAAAGTTAAACCGAGTGAATAACAGAGCCTAACAAGCTTGTTTGGAGTTGAGGAGTTTAGCGGTGCGAAAATATTCAAGTTTCTTAAGGTCGGTCCAAACTAAGAATGGGTGTTCTGCCCTTTCAAGCCAGTGCCTCCACTCCTCCAGCGCCAACTTGACCGCAAGAAGCTCTCGATTACCAATGTCATAGTTCCTCTCAGCAGAATTCAGGCGATGAGAAAGGAAAGTGCAGGGGTGCAACTTTTGGTCCTGGGCCGAATGTTGGGACAAAACGGCCCCCACTCCAATGTCCGAGGAGTAAACCTCCACCACGAACTGACAGGATGCCCTGTTGGCAGCTTAAGACCATGGGAACCTTAGGATAAGTGAGTGCAGAGAGGGAAGAAGCCAGGGTGCTGTGGCTTCGAATGAAGCAGCAGTACAAAACATTGCAGCTGCACTCTAGAGGTGGGTTGGGGCCAATCCATCACCACTCTCACCTTGTCAGGCTCCATCTGAACGTCCCCTTCAGCGATGACGTATCCCATAAAAAAGATAGTGGAGCAATGGAATTCACACCCTCAGCTTTCACAAACAACGGGTTCTCCAGGAGGTGCTGGAGGACATGTCGGACATGTGCTTGAACAGAATGGGAGCAAACAAGGATGTTGAAGGCGTTCTTCCACTCGTCTCCTAGCAGCCAGAGAGGGAATATAGCCGCCTATCAGGCAGTGTGGTGGAGGAAGTCATTGGCACAATCAGGTGGCGATGTGGAGGAAGGGAGCTGGCGCTAGCCTTGCTGAAAACCTCCAGGAGGTCCTGGTACTCCGCGGGAGCGGCGGTGAAATCCAAGGCTTTTCCAGAGCCCGCAGGAGGACATCCTGGGACAGACTGCGCCGCTTTAAGAAAATGTGAGTGTCAGAACGGACTCCAACCCAGGATAGAACCAGTGATCCAGTCAATCAGGGGGTTGTGCCTCTGGAGCCATGAAAATCCCAAAACAACAGGAACATGGGGAGATTCAATATGTAGAAGCTGTATGGACTCAATGTGATTGCCCGACACTCACAGGTTAATGGAAACCGTACTGTGAGTGACCCTGCCAATGGAGCGTCCGTCCAGTGCTCTGGAATCCATGGGAATGGAGAAGAGTTGTGTGGAGATGCTCAGATACTAGAGTAGCGTACACAAAACTCTCGTCAACCCCAGAGTCAATGATCACCCGGAGAGATTTAGACCAATCACCCCACAACAGGATAACATGGAAAGGGGTACGAGTAATAGGAGTTAGAAGACTCCCAGTATGGCCCACCAGCGTACTCGTATCTACTGATGAGCCTGGTCTTTTACTGGACAGGTGGATATGTAATGCTCTGTAGCACCACAATACAGGCAACTGTTGGAGCTCAGCCTGCGTAATTGTTCCTCAGGCGACAAACTAGCCCTGCCCAGTTGCATAGGCTCTGGAGTAAACGAGTCGCCCGTCCCTGATGATTCCAGAGGGGGCTCGGGTGACTCGGATCCTCTCGAGAATGCAGGCGTCGGGGAATTCCTGGGTTCTTGGGAGGCGAGAAAGCAGTCATGGACGAGTGTGGCCGAGAACAGATCTCTCTCTCCTGCGTTCCCGTAGGCGCCCAGATCCTTATGGTTAAGGCTATGATGGAGTTGTGTCTAAGGGTAACTCCCGAGCTGGGAGTTCGTCTTTAATCTCCGCTAATATTCCATGAAGGAAGATGTCAAACAGGGATTCCAGGTTCCAGGCAGTCTCGGCGGCCAACGTGCGAAAGTCTACCACGTAGTCTGCCACACTACAGCAGTCTTGACGTAGTAGAAGTAGCTTTCGGGCCTCCTCTCACCGTTGAATCGAACACTTTACTCACCTCCGCCACGAAATACTCCAGATGAAGGCAAATGGCAGATTGTTGCTCCCAAACCCTCGTTTCCCAGGTGAGAGCCCTTACAGACATCAGCGTTATGAGATACACTATCTTCGAACAATCCAAAGGAAACGAAGAGGGTTGCAGCTCAAAAGATGAGGGAGCAATGGGAAAGAAACGCCCGGCAGGTTCCAGGATCCCCAGCATAGCGCTCCGGAGGAGGTAAGTGGGGTTCTCAGGAAGCCGGAGTAGGCTGGATAAAATCACCAGTGGTAGCACGATTACTGAGCAGCTGGGAGGTCTCCGTTGTGGCATGTTGCCTGATTGATAGTCCATGGAATTTCTCCAGTAATGATTTGAAACACTGGACATGGCGTTCCGCCAAAGTATGTCCTTCCGTAAGGTAGCTCCTAATTATTCCAATGGTGCCTCAATGCAGGGAGAGTGCTGGGTCAGTCATGGCCAGTTCATACTATAACGACACAGGACAAGACCCATATGCAGATACAGGAGGCAGATGGTCTTATATTTATTAATAGACAAGGGGCAGGCAAGAGGCAGGTCGAGGACAGGCAGAAGTTCGTAAACCAGGTCAGAGTCAGATGGGTACAGGACGGCAGGCAGGCTCGAGGTCAGGGCAGGCAGAATGGTATGGCAAGCGGGCTCAGAGTCAGGGCAGGCAGAAAAGGTCAGTACCGGGAGGAATAGAAAACAGGGACTAGAAAAACAGGAGTACGGAAAAACACACGAACTGGCAACAGAAAAACGGAACCATCGGTTTAAATACACAGGGGATAATGGGAACAAATGGGAGACACCTGGTGGGGAAGTGGAGACAAGCACAAGACAGGTGAAACAGATCAGGGTGTGACAGCCACAGATGTCTCGAGATTTGAGGGAGCGTGCAATTGGCACGCTGACAGCAGGAATGTCCACCAGAGCTGTTGCCAGATAATTTTATGTTAATTTCTCTACCATAAGCCGCCTCCAACGTTGTTTTAGAGAATTTGGCAGTATGTCCACTCGGTCTCACAACTGCAGACCCCGGGTATGGCATCATGTGAGCAAGCGATTTGCTGATGTCAATGTTGTGAACAGAGTGCCCCATGATGGCTATGGGGTAATGGTATGGGCAGGCATAAGCTAAGGACAATGAACACAATTGCATTATATCGATGGCAATCTGAATGCAGTGATACCGTGAAGAGATCCTGAGTATATTTGTCATGCCATTCATCCGCTGCCATCAGCTCATGTTTCAGCATGGTAATGCACAGATTAGGGCCTAATGAATTTATTGCAATTGACAGATTTTATGATATGAACTGTAACTAAGTAAAATCTTTGAAATTGTTGCACTCTGCGTTTTATATTGTATGTAAAGTATAAGGGTGCAACCTTTAGGGTAGTCAGAAACCTAGTCTCGGATTCAGGAAAGCACTGGCTAGGACATTACCTGCAGTCCAACAAAGAGAATTCAATCAAGTGCAGATGAAGGATTTACGTGTTATCAGAGGTGTTAACCTCATTTAAACTGAAACGACTAGCAAGCTGTTCCTCTCTTGAACACTGTCACTGTAGAAACAGTGTTGGATATTGACGTGAAACCACACCTGTCCTAAAAATGCAGCGCCAACATTCTGAGAGAAACCTCAGAAACAGCACCTTTCCTATCTGCTATCAATTTGAGGCCTTGGTCTCTTTAGGCATGCAGGGAGATGCAGAGGAAAGTGGATAGTGAGGAATAATGGGCCAGTCAGAACCATGGGAAATAAGTGGAGGTACAGATATAGGATCTTAATTTGAGAGAGTTTGCAATAGCAGGGAAATAATACTACAGCAACAGGAAATTTGAATTGTTATTTCGATTGTAATTGACAGAGATTTTTCAGAAGTTAAAATCCAGTCTGAAATGAATTTCAAGGTGGAAATTACAAATTTGAGAAGAATTTTAAATCCTCAAATACACTACATTCTGCATTGCAGAAAAGTTCTCCTGCAACAGGTTGATCAAATTAATATCCTGCATCTGTATAGAGTCCTCAGCATTTGTAGATGGTTTGCATATAAAATTGAAAAACACAAAGGCCTAGAGAACCAGGTTAAGAAAGGGAAGAACCACAGGAACCTGGAAGAAAGAAAATGAGACATAGAGAGAGAGAACACTGAGAGAGAGAGAGAAAGAAAATGTGAGGGTGAGTCATGTTCTTCAAGGCTATACACTGTACCAGTCTACTTCATTTCAACTTCATTTCCATGTTCCATGTCATTTTTGTAAATATCTTCTTTTTTTTATTTTTAATTAAGGATGAAAAGAATGACTGTAGTTTAATCCCCGGATGACAAAGTGTCTTTCTGGATTAAAGAAAATAATCAAAATGAGGTACACTGTGAATGTTCCTAGGGACTAAACAAGCATTTCTCCCTCGTTGTAGGAGGAAAATGCCTGTGTGTGTGTGTGTGTGTGTGTGTGTGTGTGTGTGTGTGTGTGTGTGTGTGTGTGTGTGTGTGTGTGTGTGTGTGTGTGTGTGTGTGTGTGTGTGTGTGTGTGTGTGTGTGTGTGTGTGTGTGTGTGTGTGTGTGTGTGTGTGTGTGTGCGCGTGTGTGCGTGTGTGTTGGGTGGGAAGAACAAAGAAAAAGAAAGTGATGGATCAATGTAAAGTGCAGTAACTAAGCAACCAAGCTCAATAGCATGTCATAGCACTTTGCTGTAGTACTGGTACTACTTGCCATGCCTAGTGGATTGCTATTTACAGTCAGACTTCTTGGATGGCTTTAGCCCGAAAGCCAGGGCCAAAATGTAAAGTTGGGTGGGTTTAGAAGCATTAAGGATAATGACGCGGGAGATACCATGATTTAGTAGTAGAGCTAAAGGATTTGGCAGGCGGTGCCTGTCACCTATGCCAACTTAACGGCAACCTCTACCCGACTGAGATTGCACGGTACAAACCCATCTATTACATAACATGAACATTAGGAGTTGCGATAGATGAATGAGTAACTGAATGAACGAATGGCTGAATGAGTGAATAAACAAATGAATAAACGAACAAACAAATACATGGACAATGAACAAGTGAATAAATGAAATGATGGATAGATTTGATATCATCTTCGTTTAGATACTGTCCACGCACCCATATATCTTAATCAGAAAACCTGAGCCATCTACTGTACCTGTGAGGAGACTGTGCTAGTACCTAATACTAATAGGATGGTTTTACAGCGTCTAAAACCCTCCTGTGGTTTTAATTGACCATGGGAATAGAAAAGAGCTACACCGTGCATACAGCAATGCACTGATTGAGCCTTGCCTGTAATACGCAACCCATTTAAATCAGCCTCGTATATCAAAAGAGGCTGTGCCTAGGTCCCAAATGGCACCCTGTTCCATATATAGTGCACTACTTTTGACCTGAGTCAAAAGTAGTGCACAAAATAGGGAATAGGGTGCCATTTGGGGCATTATGCGGTCCTCTGTACTCTCCATACAGATAACCTTGTGTTAGCAATGCATGGACGACAATAGAGAACCCAGCCCCTAAAAGCACTTCAGTTCACCACAGCTCTGATCGGTTGAAGACTGAGAGAGACTTGAATGCCATCATTCCATAGACTTCAATGACTGTTTATTACAGCACTCTTGTAGATTATTTCTGTATCATGATATAGTTCTTTACACCAATTGAACCATTTTATGAATTTAGATGTGGAATAGTGTCAAAAGGGCCCATTTTTGACCTGTGATGTATTTTTACTGGTCATTTCAATATTTTACTGTTCCTTGTAGTACAGTGCACTAGTTATGAGGTAATCTTCAAAAAAGAGTGCCTGCTAAAAATACAATATGCAATAGTCTGTCAAAAAAGCATAAGAAGGCGATCCCACATCTCAAGTATGACGTTGCATTGACCCCCGAATGACGTCTTAGCAGCAGCAGCATGGTCAAGTCAGACATTTTCCATGCTAATCCACAGACCTATACAAATGTAGGCTCTTAATTTTTTTCCAGTTTGTTATAACAGGAAAATAATCAGGAAACAGGAAATATTGAATGGACATTTTTGTAGAGGTTGATACATTTTTCATTAGGGCAAATCAAGTCTAAAATTTCAATGTGGAAATGACAAACTTCAGAAGCATTTTTAACTCTCAAATAGACTCCACATTTGAAATGTCCTGCAACAGTTCTCCTGCAACAGGATGATCAAATTACAATCCCACATCTATACAAACATACACATACTCCCTCCTCCCCACACCCTACCACATCCATTGTACTTATCATGGACATTATTTGATAAGACTTAGTTTTTCTGTGCTGCTTGAAAAAAAGGTCAACTGTGGGCCAAGAGAGTAAAGGCAAGATGCACTTTCCATCATCCTTCATATCCCCTATGAGCTGGGCTGCACAGGAAAGCAGTTGTATCTGGTGGTGAAGTGGGATGTGTGGGTGATGGAATGAGAAATAGAGCCTGTGGTCACAGTGCTCAGACAACTGTTATACCCGTAGTAACTGTATCGGTATGCTCTGTATGTAAATGACTCAAATGCAAATGTTTTCTGAGTGTCTGGCCTTTTTTTATCAGGGCAAATCTAGTCTGAAATATCAAAGTGGAAATTCTGAACTTTAGAAGCCTTTTTAAAACTCAAATACACTACAAGTTTGCGTTTCCTGCTTAGCAGAAAAATTCTCAGCAACAAAACAGTGATCAAATTAAGATCCTACACCTGTAGGGGCAGTCCAATCAGCTAGGTAATCTGGCTATATACGTCCTATGGTGTGACAAAGCCCAGGGTTTACTACTGTGTGACATGCTCAGGGCATTCCTATTAGCTTCCCTGGGACTATCCATCTGTGGTGACTCCGTCTAAAAGGTCAAGATACGGCTGAGCTATTTCAGGCCAGCACTTAAACCAGGCAGGCAACACCCATACCAACCCCGCCTTGCCCCAACCCACAACACTTCAGGAGAATGTTAACATAAAAGGATGAGATGCTTAGCCGCAGATGCTGGTGTGACACCTGGATGAAACAGTACAAGCAGTTTCCAGTTCTGGAAATCCTCTGGGATAAGGAACGTATGGTTTTCAACTTGAGAGGGGGGTTGAGGGGTTTCACCTAACTGTTGAGAATTCAAATAGTAGAATACGCCGGGTGAAATTTCAAAACTCGGTTGTGCATAAGCAGTTTTCTTCTTGTTATGCCAGTCACTGCCAGTCACTCAATTAGCCCATGTCAGCATGAAAAAAAAGGTGAATAGGTCTAGCCAGCTATTTAAACTTGTTGTAAATGTAGTAATCATGGCTGAATTACCGACCAGGCACGAAGGGTCATTGATTTTGTTTGTCACTCTCACTCAAATACTATATTAACATGGCATAAGTCATTGCAAAATGTGTCAAATTTCCGGAAACTAGCTTTAAAACTGTAAATAATTTGCTCCATCCCAATAGCATAATGTGTTGAATTACAGGAAATTAGATGTAAAACATTTCTCCGCTCCATGGCAAAATGAGTAGAATTGCATAGAATGAGTTCTAAAATTGCTAAGTGTTCTCTTCGCCCCATGGCAAAACGTGTAGAATTGCAGACAACATGCTTTAAAATTGCTACATTTTTTCTATGCCCATGGCAAAATGTGTGGAATTGCAGGAAATGTACTTTTAACTTTTTCTCTCCGCCCTCAAGAGGGGGGGCTACTAAAATGTTTTGCCAGCGAGGTGTGGGGTCCCCCAACCAAATCTCGCTGAAGGTGCACACAAAGGCTAGGGCCAGCCCTGCCTGACCATAGTCTGCTTTTAGGTCTAATTAGTAAATGGGAATACAACCCTGGGAGCCCTGGTGAGGTGGTACAGTAGGATAGCCCAGGGGCTGAGGACACAGGCCACATGCCAAGTTACCACAGGTAATTAAGGGCCTGGTTACCTGAGGTAACTAAGGGCCAGGTTACCTGAGGTAATTAAGGCCAAGCAATTTGATTAAAGGATGGATACACCTTTTGACCCTCCACCTAGTTTAACTGAACCAGGTTTAGCTCCTCCGGGTTCAGGATTCAGGTCCTTCCTTATTGTGGCGCCGTCGTTGTGGCTGGATCCTGTGTTCTTTCCTTGTTCCATATGTACCATCCTATACTGTGCAAGTTCAATTGTCTCTTTAGAGGAACTGATTTGGTAGTTTGCTGAGTTGGAGGTTTAACGAGGTATAAATAATGCTGTCATTGACTCATACTCCGATCATAAGAAGTCTGGGCCTAGTAATGTTTATACGTATGGGATCTGTGCCGTTGTATTATTAGGGTGGCAAAGCGTAATACACTAAATATCAACACATGGCATTGTACTCACAGCTTCCAAACTTCAAAGGGCAAGCGTGAGCATCCATTGGGAAGTCCTCCAACTGCATGGGACACTCTGCCGATATGGTTAACCTAGAGAAAGACCCAAAAGATCAAGACAATAAACCCAAATCTCCTGCAGATATACTATGATAATCCTGTTCATTACAAATCCAGTGCTGCCGTCATCATCGACATCTTCGTCTCCAGCGCTAATGTTAGTTGCATAGAGAGCACAATGCCTGTACGATTACATCACAGGATTTATTTTTTATTATTAGTATTTTTTTTCTCCCCTTGTAGGCCTCCTCATTTCTAGACAGAAACACCAAGAATTCACCCTGATCCAAGCACATGGCATTACATAGATTATACTGCCATCTTGTGGTGGTTGTATTATTTGTGAATTCCCGGCTGTGGTTCACGTCAAATCCCCCATGTGCTGTATGTCAAGAGTGGATTCACAGAGAACTTCTCCACAAAGTAACCACACATAGTAACACATTGATATAACAACGAAATGAGGCCACCTCTAGTCCTTGAGGACCATATGGACTCAGGTTGTGTTCACTTCACTGCATCATTATTCAATGTTATTACTTTGCTTCTATGTGTCAAAAACAGCTGACATGTTTCAAGATCTTATTGGATCATATGAAGCCCAATTCTCATTGGTCTGCATTATGAACAGGAAAGGCTGCCATCATGTGGTTATAAGAGAAACTGCAGGACTGGAAATTGAATAACCTGATTTTTCTGTCTCACAAGGAAAGTATATTGGTATACAGGTATGATAAGCTATATCCTAATGTAAGTCCATGCATAGAAAGCTGCCTTTTCCCCTTACAAAATTAGGGCTACAAATCCCCCCTCAAGTAACATATAACAGGTGTCATCTATTCTAAAACATCCCATGTAATCCATTTTTTTGCATTCACAATAATGAACCTGCATTTGTTGTGTGATTAACATTTACGTGTTATGTGCTGATGTCACCAGTGCACGTCAAAGTAATGGACATGCCAAAAAGTCTGCACTAGTTCCTTAATACGCATATTTCATGCATCAGAGGTACAGTTTGCTATGGAAATGAGAATACTACATGATGCTCTCGTGCTTTAACCTCTTCTGCATCATAATATAATGGGGTGCAGCCTGTTCTCGTTAAGCACATACATTATGATGGAAATGGATTAGAACACTGTATGAATTATTTGTGGCGACAAATGTATGACTTGCTCTGAAAACTCTGTTGCTCTCGGGCTAATGTTTTGGGTGGGGGTGGGGGGGTGAGAATGCAATCACATTTAGTCATTAGAGAAGGAGAAGGAGCTTTCCCCTGATGTCGGTGGATTCTGAAAGGCTGGACCATGCAATAAATCTAGGTAGCGCGCTAATCTCCTTCCTGGTAATGGAAATACATTAGGAGACAGGAGTAAAACCGGAGCGATTAAAAGCAGAAACGTCCTGATGTTTCATTTCCTGAGTCGTTGGGAAATCTATTATCTTTTTAAATGATGGGCCTGATATCCGCTTCTTCTTCTTCTTCTTTCACTCATCTGACGGCGATTCCAGCGACGGCGATGCCCGATCGTGCTAAATAGTGCCAGGTCACATGGCCATAAGGGGTTAATATGGTTCATCTATTTCTCTTGCATCTATTTATCTGACATTAAGATGATCTTAGTGGGTGGTATTGATATGGAATAAATTATACCTCCTAAAAATGATACCAGGAAGTCCTGATCTATTCGTATGATTGCTATTGGTTGTCATCACTTCCTGTTCCTGTCTATTATGAATTCAAGGGTGAATATTTCATCTCATCTGCCACATATTGGTCAGTGTTCCATAACATACATAATATAGCATCACAAAGAACAAAAGAACAGAAAGTCGTCTGAGCCTACGTTACCAAGAGCTGGGCTGAGTAGAACAGCTGTGCAGAGGCTTTTGTTACCTCCTACACACAGACAACAACAATAACCAAACCAGTTCAGGGCCATATGTGTATCGTGGCTGGCTGTATTTCGGTGAGCGTAACATTTGTTTTTCAGACACAAAGCTCAGATATTATTCTCTAAGCCTTTCGGGTGGGGAAGGGGAGGTTCAGCTAACATATGGAATTGTTTTATGATGGTCATACCATGGGTCATTTAGCTATTTGATTTGGAATTGTAGGACCCCTGTAGGTATTCCACAAAAATATTGAATTTGGTCTTTACTACTATAGCCCATAGAAACGCATTGAATAACACATTCATAAATGGCCAAACAGATTTTGAAGTGTCTTTCCTATATTTAAGAGATATAAGAAAGCTAAGTAAATATTCTTGTTTTTTGGATACATATTTAACCCCCTTTTTTCCCCCCCATTCGTTTATTTTTTAACAGTTACCTTCAGACGAGTGACACTTGTGGAGATCATAAATCCAAAACAGAGAACACCATCCTATTTGTGAGAATCTCTCCTTTCCATAGTAGGGTCATATTAGTTTGTAGCCCAAACGGTTCAGACGCTACAAAGGTTTTCGTGAGAAGACCGATTTTGGGGATGCCTCATGGTCTGAAAAGCACTGCTGCAGCTCGGCCACCGTCCACCGTAGATGTGGAATTCTGACATAGGCAGATGCGATGGATTGAGACGCAGCCCAATCAAAGAAACGGACATCTCCAGCTTAAACTGACATTTTGATGAAGATATTTTTACTGTTACTTAGTTTGACGCATGGGTGCGTAAATAGACTCTTAAGGATTAGGGTTCAGGGTCAGAGTTTCTCTTGGTCAGTCCACATGGTCAGAGTCCAAATTCAAGGATGTATTCAGTGAGGGGAAACATTTAGAACGTTGCAGATAGAAATGTGATGAACGATTACTGATTTAGAATGACAGGCAATCCTATCTCTGTTCTACACCATACTTTTCTATCAGATAGAAATGCGATGAATAGACCTGACACGATTCCCCATACTACATTACCGGTACTCCTATCTGTCCTATGTGATACATTTACAACTGAAATAGCACTGAACGGTCTCGTGGTTGGTACCTCATAGTGTAGAGCAGCGTCCCGTCATCCTTCAGTCTCAGTAGTTTGTTCGGTGTGGTCATGTTGTGGGCGATAGACTTTTTCCCGTTGAGGAAGAATGTGTCTGGGGTCCAGATGTTACTGGCCAGGAGGTTGTTCAGAGGCAGCATCTCCATGGGTCCTTTGAAACACAGACGCTCGTCTTTCCAGCTTTGTCGGAAAAACACATCGATGGTGTATTCCTAAGGTGGAGAGAAACATGATGTTGATACATGGTGAAAACACTCAGAGTCAAAGCCCATGGGGCCAATTACATGGACACATACAGATCTGCTATTTTAATTTGATCACTCAGACTCAGAGGATGTTCCTGTGCAGGAGGAAATGCAACGTGTGGTGTACCTGAGATTTAAAAAGGTTTTCAAATATTATTATTTTGTTGATTATTTTATTTTATTATATTTTATATTTTCGACTAACCTTACAAACCCCTCTCCTCATTGGAGTAAACTAACAAACAACAACACTTAAGCTTCTACTTCCAGCTTCTACATGCTATCTTCCGGAAAGTATTGACTTTTTCAACATTTTGTTACATTACAGCAGTTTTCTAAAATGGATTGAAGAATGAATAATCCTTCGCAATCTACACACAACACCCCATAATTACAAAGCAAAAACAGGTTGACATTTTTGCTAAATAAATATATAAATTTAAAAAATGTATTTACATAAGTATTCAGACCATTTGCTTTGAGACTCAAAATTGACCTCAAGGGCACATCCTGTTTCCATTGATCATCCTTGATGTTTCTACAACTTGATTGGAGTCCACCTGTGGTAAATTCAATTGATTGGACATGATTTGGAAAGGCACACAACTGTCTAGATAAAGTCCCACAGTGCATGTCAGAACAAAAACCAAACCCTGAGGTTGAAGGAATTGTCCGTAGAGCTCCGAGACAGGATTGTGTCAAGGCACAGATCTGGAGAAGGGTTCCAAAAAAATTTCGGCAGCATTGGAGTGGTCACCATCTTTCTTAAATGGAAGAAGTTTGGAACCACCAAGACTCTTCCAGTCGAGAAGAGTTGGTCAGGGAGGTGACCAAGAACACAATGGTCACTCTGACAGAGCTCTAGAGTTCCTCTGTGGAGAAAGGAGAATCTTCCAGAAGGACAACCATCTCTGCAGCACTCCACCAATCAGGCCTTTATGGAAGAGTGACCAGACGGAAGCCAATCCTCAGTAAAAGGCACATGACAGCCCACTTGGAGTTTGCCAAAAGGCACCTAAAGACTCTCAGACCATGAGAAACAAGATTCTCTGGTTTGATGAAACCAAGATTGAACCCTTTGGCCTGAATGCCAAGCATCATGTCTGGAGGAAACCTGGCACCATCCCTACGGTGAAGCATGGTGGTGGCAGCATCATGCTGTGGGGATGTTTTTCAGCGGCAGGGACTGGGAGACAAGTCAGGATCGAGGCAAAGATGAACAGAGCAAAGTACAGAGTGATCCTTAATGAAAATCTGCTCCAGAGCACTCAGGACCTCAAACTGGGGCAAAGGTTCACCTTCCAACAGGAGAACGAGCCTAAGCACGCAGCCAAGACGACGCAGGAGTGGCTTCGGGACAAGTCTCTGAATGTCCTTGAGTGGCCCAGCCAGAGCCCGGACTTGAACCCGATCAAACATCTCTGTAGAGACCTGAAAACAGCTGTGCAGCAACGCTCCCCATCCAACCTGACAGAGCTTGAGAGGATCTGCACAGAAGAATGGGAGAAACTCCCCAAATACAGGTGTGCCAAGCATGTAGCTTATTACCCAAGAAGTCTCAAAGCTGTAATCGCTGCCAAAGGTGTTTCAACAAAGTCCTTCATTTAGTTTGATTTCTATTTGCCTTGTATTTTCTACCGTGCTTTTTCACTAAAGTTTTGACCCTATAAACATTTTACGGACACAATATGTATTTAGATTTGTTATCTTGTTGCTATTAGTCCCACCCTTCAGCTCTAGTCAACCCATCCCATACAGTTGAAGTTGGAAGTTTACATACACTTAGGTTGGAGTGATTAAAACTCGTTTTTCAATCACTCCACAAATTTCTTGTTAACAAACTATAGTCATTTTTCCAACAATTGTTTACAGACAGATTATTTCACTTTTAATTCACTGTATCACAAATCCAGTGGGTCAGAAGTTTACATACACTAAGTTGACTGTGCCTTTAAACAGCTTGGAAAATTCCAGAAAATAATGGCATGGATTTAGAAGCTTCTGATAGGCTAATTGACATCATTTGAGTCAATTGGAGGTGTACCTGTGGATGTATTTCAAGGCCTACCTTCAAAGTCAGTGCCTCTTTGCTTGACATCATGGGAAAATCAAAAGAAATCAGCCAAGACCTCAGAAAAACAATTATAGATCTCCAAGTCTGGTTCACACCTTGGGAGCAATTTCCAAACGCCTGAAGGTACCACCTTCATCTGTACAAACAATAGGACACAAGTATAAACACAATGGGATCACGCAGCCGTCATACCACTCAGGAAGGAGACGTGTTCTGTCTGCTAGAGATGATTGTACTTTGGAGCGAATAGTGCCAATCAATCACAGAACAACAGCAAAGGACCTTGTGAAGATTCTGGAGGAAACAGGTACAAAGGTATCTATATCCACAGTAAAACGAGTCCTATATCGACATAACCTGAAAGGCCGCTCAGCAAGGAAGAAGCCACTGCTCCCAAACCGCCATGAAAAAAGCCAGACTACGGTTTGCAACTGCACATGGGGACAAAGATCATACTTTTTGGAGAAATGTCCTCTGGTCTGATTAAACAAAAATAGAACTGTTTGGCCATAATTACCATCATTACGTTTGGAGGAAAAAGGGGGTGGCTTGCAAGACGAAGAACACCATCCCAACCGTGAAGCACGGGGGTGACAGCCTCATGTTGTGGGAAAAAGACTGGTGCATTTCACATAATAGATGGCATCACGAGGAAGGAAAATTACGTGGATATGTTAAAGCAACATCTCAAGACATCAGTCAGGAAGTTAAATCTTGGTCACAAAAGGGTCTTCCAAATGGACAATGACCTCAAATTACTTCCAAAGTTGTGGCAAAATGGCTTAAGGACAACAAAGTTAAGGTATTGGAGTGGCCATCACAAAGCCCTGACCTCAATCCTATGGAAAATATGTGGGCAGAACTAAAAAAGTGTGTGCGAGCATGGAGTCCTACAAATCTGACTCAGTTACACCCGCTCTGTCAGGAGGAATGGGCCAAAATTTACCCAACTTATTGTGGGAAGCTTGTGGAAGGCTACCCAAAATGTTTGACCCAATTTAAACATTTTAAAGGCAATGCTACCAAATACTAATTGAGTGTATGTAAATGTCTGACCCACTGGGAATGTGATAAAAGAAATAAAAGCTGAACTAGATCATTCTCTCTTCTATTATTCTGACATTTCACATTCTTAAAATAAAGTGGTGATCCTAACTGACCTTGTGAAAAACTGAGTTTAAATGTATTTGGCTAAGGTGTATTTAAACGTCCGACTTCAACTGTATCTTTTAACACCATCCATGTTGGATTTCCATTTGCCATATATATTTCAACGGTGCTGTGATGTTTCACAAAAGTACTGAACCTTTCTATTGTCATAGTTTCTACAGAATGGGTGATTTGCAAAGTCATAATCAATCGATCAGCAATATAATCATATTTTTGGCATCATATTTTTAATTTACAATCTATATAAACTATGAGAATAAAAAGCTTTTTAAAGTTTGCAATTCCCACCTTAAAATGTCAGACTTGATTTGCCTTAACGAAAAGTGTATCAACGCCCACAAAAATATCCATGAATTATAATCCACATAATAATTCACATTTCCTGTTGCTGCAGGAATCTTTTCCTGCTGTGAGAAACTGGTCAAATTAAGATAATAAACTGTAACAAAACAATACTAAAAGCAGATTCTCCGTTGAAATAATGTTTCAGTCCAGCACTGTGCTTAATCTGCATCCTGGAAAACAGGCCCATCATGTATTTCTTTATAAAATATTGATGTATTACTTAACAAGAAAACGATGAATACATGTCATTTATATGCATCTAGGATAATTGTTGTGTGTTCGTAACATCTACAGGAGGGTTTGGAGTTGCTCCTTTCGCAAATAATGACATTAGTGGACGTCATTGAAACCGGGCATTATGAAATGGGCTGTAAATTGACTCACCATTTCAGTATCTGAAACTGGGCCAAAGCTTGTGACAAATATATTGGTTTTGATCTCCGTGACCTTTTCTGTGGATAGAATGGGATTTGGAATATGACCGTGAACATGAAGAGACAAGAGACAGGGACAAATTCAATTTATGAGTAAATCATCATCGAGATTTCCATGTCAAATCTTTACAGCCTTCAATGACAGAAACCATTCTAAGGAAGTGAGTGCAGCTCTGTTCTCCAACCCCATTTTGGCAAATCAATGTTGGATGTATCCGTGTTACATTAGCGACATTTATAAAACAAGATTTAGAACGGGGGGGGGATTGATTAAAAAAATCACTAAGAACAAATCGGTGGAAGAACATTTTCTTTTTCTCTAAGAGATGCAGGATATTTCTATCTTCCGGTGAACACTCTTCGACTCCCTCTCTCTCTCGTCTGAATAGAGGTCTGGATCTCAAGGTTACTTTTTGCAGATGGAGGTGGTGGTCATGAGGGGGGGCTGTGTGATATATATGGCGTTTTGGCAGTGCAGTTCCTTCTCACTTAGGATTGATCTATTACTGTGATTGCTTTGCTCTTGGAATGTATTCCAGTCAATGCAATTCTGTATATTAGAACAGTCTCTTCTATTTTTCTCACTGAATCCAAGAAGTCTATCGAGTGTGATTTTACAGAGGGGGAAAATGCTATGCTGGATCACAAATTATGTATGAGGCTAAGCATTGGCATACTGCAGTTTCACGAGCCCCCCCCCCCCCCCCCGCAAGGTCCGAGCAAGTTTAATAGCTTATCCCATGCTATTCTAAACATTTTGCCATGAAACCGAGAGAAAATGTTGCAGTTTTAAAGTTAATTTGCTAATAATTTTGCCATGGCTTATGATGTGTTCATATGCTATCTGGGGGAGAGGTGACCTCCAGCCCCCCCCCCCCTCCCCCAGCATGGGGCCACACAGCACCTCTCGGTATGGAGCGCAGTTCACTATGCATTTATCATCTCATCAGCTGGTAACTTTTCTTCTTGTGACAGGTCAATTTGCTGCAGCATAACCTGCATAGTCTTTAGGCTGCAGTAATATAATTGCTTTAAATCAGTGCACACGCAGGCACACTCTCTTAGTGTTTCTCTTTCCCATCAAATCCCTTCAAGTTGCAAAAGAACCAAAATACATTTCAGTATAAATTCTAACATAGGCAAACTGTACGCTGAAACAGAAACATCCACATTTCACACTGTATTTTGGTTCTATAAATCTCCTGCATCAACATGCTACAATGGTTCTGCTGCACCTGGCTTGAGTGTACTCTGAGGAAATCTAATGTCCAATAAGAGTATTAGTGAATGACATTTGCCCCAATAAAATTAATACTGATATAATACTGCATTGTACTGTACTGTATTGCATTGCATCGTACTGTACTGTATTGCATTGCATTGCATCGTACTGTACTGCATTGTACTGTATTGTATTGCATTGTACTGCATTGTACTGTAACCTCTAGTGATATGAGTTTGGATCAGAGTAGTCTGTAAGTCGGTATACGTTACCTCCAAGTCCTGGTCTGAGTCTGTTGTCGTAGCCGTCCAGCAGTCCGTCCAGTATCCGTGTGAAGATGGTGATGTTGTCATTAGCCTCTGCCTCTTTCAATGCCTCTGCTGTGGTCTGGCCAAGACTGGGAAAGACAGAACATCAATCAGGCTGGTTAGTTCCACATACTGTAACATGGAGACTGCTTGACAAGGCTAGTGTTGATGGAAATAAAGCACATCATAGTTGGGCATGTACAGTATATCTACTGTTCAAATGAGGATGTAATGCAGTGTATAGTCAGATTGGATGGTAAACGCTTCACTTACCCCACGTGACATGTAATACACACCAGCAAGACAGAGATCCACACGTGTTTCATTGTAGAAAAGCTGGGCATTTTGTCCTCTATGTCTGGAATAACAACATATAATCCACAATCAGTACTTTCAGTAGTATGTATTGTCATCATACTTCCACTCCTACTTATCCTACACTATACTCCTACATTATACTCCTACCAGACAAGTATTACTACAGTACTACTAACACTATAGTACACTAATGATACTGTAGGTACGTTGGTGTTATACTGTACCCCACCCTTCCCGAATACACACACTTGACCACACACACTTTCAACTAGCAGCCCTATAATGGACCTACAAGAGTAATCAGTAGGCTAACCTTGATACAATAACTGTTTGAAACTGTGAATATACCAGTCATGTCTTTCTACATTCCTGGCCCACGTCCTTGTGTGCATTCATTTTGCCCAATGCTAAACACCTTGTTGCAGCAGTATTATAACATCTCCCCATTTTGCTGCAACTGTTCGTGTTCGCAGTAGCACTGTATTGGTGGTCCTCACTGCGTATGAATTCGCAGGCAGTGCAATAGGTTTTCAATGTAGGCTAATGATGTACCCTCGCTGTTCCCTTTCCCCAGACCCCCCCCCCCCCACTCATACCCCCCTAACAAAAGAGGGAAGGAGGGTGAGGGTGCTTCTGATGCCACCCTCGTGCATAAAAGAGGGTTAAAAATCAATCACCTGTAGAGAGATCCATCATCTTGATTTAAATCCAGGTTAGAAAACGATACAAAACCCGCAGCAATGAAAGTCAAGGGTATTGCTGCTGCTCCTTCAGAGGGATATAGATATTCTCCGTTTATAGTTGCCACCGCAGGCAGTCTCGATCGTGTCTTGTTCTCTCCTGGTTTGCTTGACTGACTTCCTACTCATGTCAAGCGGATGTTTGCGTCTTGTGCCGCCACCTCCTTCCCGCCTTTTGGAGATGAGAGGTTTTAATGCCGAGCCCTCATCTTTGGTCGTGACAACAACGTTTTTCGTGTCACATACCCTTGGTCTCAAGTAATTTGTCCACTCAGAGCGGACTAGCGGCCCGGCGCCACCATCTAAATCAGAAATCACACTCACCTCCAGTTGCCGCTCACATGCACACACTGCAACGATTTGCTAACCGGTGCGTTATCATAGGTGCGACAGTGAAAACGATCCTCCAGGAACTCCAAGCGTCACTTAACTTTCCCCTGATATCTTACTTGCCACTGTAGGCTACTCTTGCCTATGCACATTGCTTTGGTTAGTTAAAACGTAATCCTCTCCCGCAAGCTAATATACTGTCTAGTCGAAATCAATTGAATGAATGAGGGGCAGTGGGTTGATCCATCCAGAAGAAGAAACAAATAAGGCTATATCCCAAAGACCCAATAAAACGGTTTACCTATTCAGCTACATGTTCAATTTTGGTCCTCTCTGTTTACCTAGCCTTTTCTCTCATTCAGTGGGAAATGCGTCAGCTTTGTTGAGAAGAAAATGACCGCTTATTATAGCTTTAATGCACATGGTACTGCTGCCTCCAGAGTACTGCCTATGATTTCGATCCGACCTATTATGCCACGATGACTCACCAGCCTAAGGTCCATCATTGAGAATTATAACGGTAATGACTCGAGGAAATCGAGAATGAACGCACTCAAATATGAAAAGAAGGATCGCAGTAAATCAATGTCTATCAAAAGGTGTGATTAGACAATCTTTCCTGAAAAAACAACTTTTTTTATATTTTTTTACAGTTATCCTACATCAAACAAAGTCGTTATACCAATTGCCATGAGAGGGTACTCTAACTCCATATCTATCTTTTGACAGAACATTATGCTGACTAATCATATTTCACTCTACTGTAGCACGGTATTCATTACAATCAATAGTTGACAGTTCAGTTTGACATATCTATAATGCGTGAATTATTTGCACCAAGTAGACACATGTTGCACTGTCTTGTAAATTGCTGGGTATGTCTGAGTTATTTAAGTGGTGCTAAGGTGTTTCAGCTCGATGTTTGAGCTGTACACCTCCGTCCCTATAGCGCGTTCTGACCCTGCCGTAATTCCATCGGGTGGTGCTGAAACTAACTTGTGCATGGAAAACACTCATTCCTAAAGTACAATGCTTATCATATAAAGCACTTCCAGTGTTTGGGAAAGAGAGTATGCCAAGTGTGTCCTATTATAAGAACTGTCATGTTTTGTCATTTATTATCTTGTCTTGTCCCTGTGCTTCCCATTCTATTCGTTTCCCTCTGCTGGTCTTATTAGGTTCTTTCCCTTTTTCTATCCCTCTCTCTCCCCCTCCCTCTCTCACTCTCTCGCTCTCTCTTCTCTCTATCGTTCCGTTCCTGCTCCCAGCTGTTCCTATTCCCCTAATCAATCATTTAGTCTTCCCACACCTGTTCCCGATCCTTTCCCCTGATTAGAGTCCCTATTTCTTCCTTTGTGTTCCGTTCCTGTCCTGTCGGTTCCTTGTCTAGAATTCACCGTGCTGTGTTTGTGTATCGCCCTGTCGTGTCGTGTTTTCCTCAGATGCTGCGTGGTGAGCAGGTGTCTGAGTCTGTCTGGTTCAAGTGCCTTCCCGAGGCAACCTGCTGTTCACCTGCTGTTCAAGATCGAGTCTCCAGTTTGTCCTCGTCATTTCGAGTGAAAGTTGTGTTTTTTGTTTGTATTTACTTTACTGGATTAAAGACTCTGTTTTCGCCAAGTCGCTTTTGGGTCCTCTTTCACCTGCATGACAAGAACATCACATAGTCCAAAAACAATTAACCCACTGCATACCTACTATAGCGACGCCTACAACTAAATGGACTCAATTACAGACTTTACACTGTGTTGTATGTTACCAGGTGTGCGTTATCACCGTATATATGAATCATAATCACCTCGTGTGACTGTGCAGGTGTAAATGAAAGTGTTGTACTGAGTCATATTTCCTCTTTCCGTCTCGTCCCCCCCCCCCACAGGAATGCAGTCGATGGAAACAAGAAGTTGTTTGCAATCTATGATACCAGGTAAGTACATCAGTCAGTTAGATTGACAGTCCCCACGGGCTCGAATGGTCGATTTTGATTATTGAATGGGGCTTGGAGGAAGGGAGATAGACCCCTTATGACACTTTGCATCAGGTATAGCAATTCAGTCTAGGCCTACATCTATTTGGCCCATTATGTGAAATCTTATAGGGATTAGGACATATTCAGGTTTAGAGTCAATTAGATGAATATCTGGAGTTAGCGGGTTTGGCTCCAATCCAAGCCATTATCTTTACTGCCTCCACCGGTGGCGTCTTTGCCAGTAGCCTACATACATTTCAGTGAGGAGTATAGTTCTTTCATGTCTCCCGGTTGCATAGAGAGAGAGGAGAGAAATCCGAAATACGAGGGATGTCAAACCGAACAGATCTGAAGGGTGTGAAAAGCCTACGACTTCTTCCACGAGAACTTGCCAATGGAATAATCTGATTTGTAAACATATTGTACCGTTTTTGCGTTGCACTTTTTCCCCCACCTAAACAGTAAGGAATGTGGGCTTTTCTGAGTGGAACATTATTTAGTGTTCTTTCAGCACCAGTGATTGTAGCTGTCGTTTGTTGCGCACAAAGGTGAGTGATCTCTCTAGTAAAAGTGTGACGGGAAAAACGAACGTGCAATTTTGTAGTAAACATCATCTTTTTTTGTTGTTGTTTCAGCGTGAATGAACCAGGGAACATGTCTTTTGTGAAAGAGACGGTGGACAAACTACTAAAGGGATATGATATTCGTCTTCGACCAGACTTTGGCGGTACGTTTTCAAAAGTGGGGCAACCATGTTGCAGCGTGTCCATGTTTACTATGCAGATTCGCACATCTTGGGCTCATATTGCAGACATTTTCATTGTCATTGTAAATTATACCATTGCATTTGCATTACAGGGGCCCCTGTTGCAGTTGGCATGAGTATAGATGTGGCGAGCATAGACATGGTATCCGAAGTCAACATGGTGAGTGAACCCCCCTCCACACTGTAAACATTAGGACTCACACAATTGCGTTTTTTGCTTTGCCCACTTTCATATAGTACTTGAATATGTTTCTCCTGGGATTCACGAACTGCGTAAACTTTCATTCAAAGTCATACAATAATGTCCTACAATTAGAGTTATTGTGTGCCTAACTATGTTTCACAATGCTTGTATTCAGCCAATATCACGTTAGATACCAGCGCCGCTGTCCATCAGACTAGTGCTGAAAACATATGGTCTACATGTAGGATGCAGAGTGGTACTCTGCTCTGCACTCTTTTGTCAGTTGTCTTGTGTTTGTATGTGTGTTTTTACTCTAACTCAACTCAACATTCCTGAGTCATTCTCCCCTTGACCTTGTTCATCAGTTGTGCTACATGTATTGGTATGTGGCATTGGAAAGTGAAAAGTACAGTATGTTCAGCAACTCCAGCACTTCAAAGAGGAGTATTAGAAGCTTAGACATGGGCATTCTCTCTCTCTCTCTCTCTCTCTCTCTCTCTCTCTCTCTCTCCCTCTCTCTCTCTCTCTCTCTCTCTCTCTCTCTCTCTCTCTCTCTCTCTCTCTCTCTCTCTCTCTCTCTCTCTCTCTCTCTCGCTCTCTCGCTCTCTCTCTCACAATTAAATTCAATTAAATTAAATTTTCCTTATTGATCTGAAGTAACACTGTACATATTGCCAAAGCTTACTTTGGAGATTTACAATATTAACATCATTAAAATAATAATCTATTGTCAACAGAACAACAGCAACAACGATAATCAAGGGTCAAAATAACCATACATTGAACAATGGCATAGAGGACATGTGCATGTTGGCTGGTCTGACAGACACTGTAACTCATCTTATGGCAGGCAGCAATGAAGTGCCCTGCCAACGCAGAGCTCTCTGCGTCCTCCCCCAACAGGCCGGGTAGTTTGTTCTCATCAGAGAGGTCTTTGAAACCTTGAATAGGTTTTTTTTATTACTCTCTCTCCCAGCTCTCTCTCTTTCTCTCTCTCTCTCTCTCGCTCTCTCAAGCTCTCTCTCTCTCTTTCACTCTCAAGCTCTCTCTCTCTCTTTCACTCTCAAGTTCTCTCTCTCACGAATGCACGTGCACGCACACACACACACACGTACCTCTACACCCCCCACTCCGCACACACCTTTACCCTCCCCTGCATCTGTGGCTTGTCTTTGAATATACCTGCCTGGGCTCAACTTCTTACAACTGTGCCTGTGCAGTGTATATACTGGAAAGTGGCGCAGCATGTGCACAGCAGCTGTTCACGTTTCTATCAGAAATAATGATCTCTGGGCTGCTCCCCTATCTGGGACTGGCATTTCAGGTGAGAAGCCACTTAATTCGCCATGTGCGCAGGATACAACAGTACAGTGAAATTCTTACCTTGAGAATGCAGTGTTAATAATAATTAATAATAATAATATAGATAACAAAAACATATTTAAATAATAACTAAGATGTGAGATTAAAAAAAAACATATCACATTTACATAAATATTCTGACCCTTTACTCAGTACTTTGTTGAAGCACCTCTTGCAGCGATTATAGGATCAAGTCTTTTGGGGTATGAAGCTACAAGCTTGGCACACCTGTATTTGGGAAAGATGGGGAGTTTCTTCCATTCTTCTCTGCAGATCCTCTCAAGCTCTGTCAGGTTCGATCGGGAGCGTTGCTGCACAGCTATTTTCAGGTCTGTCCTGAGATGTTAGATCGGGTTCAAGTCCGGGCTCTGGCTGGGCCACTCAAAAACATTCAGAGACTTGACCCGACGCCACTCCTGCATTGTCTTGGCAGTGTGCTTAGGGTTGTCCTGTTGGAAGGTAAACCTTCACCCCAGTCTGAGGTCCGGAGCACTCTGGAACAGGTTTCATCAAGGATCTCTCTGTACTTTGCTCCGTACATCTTCTCCTCGATCCTGATTAGTCTCCCTGTCCCTGCCACTGAAAAACATCCCCACAGCATGATGCTGCCACCACCATGTTTCACCGTAGTGATGGTGCCAGGTTCCCTCCAGATATAATGGGTTCAATCTTGTTTTCATCAGACCAGAGAATCTTGGTTCTCATGGTCTGAGAGTCTTTAGGTGCCTTTTGTCAAACTCCAAGTGGGCTGTCATGTCCCTTTTACTGAGGAGTGGCTTCAGTCTGGCCACTCTACCATAAAGGCCTGATTGGTGGAGTGCTGCAGAGATGGTTGTCCTTCTGGAAGGTTCTCCCATTGAAGCTCATTTGGAGGTTTGTGTCCAAAGAAGGACCAGATGTATACAGAATGGTGTTGTATGTGTAAAGTTGGATCAAAGAATCACCCGCAGCAAGAGTGACATCATTGATATACATAGAGAAAAGAGTCAGCCCAAGAATTGAACCCTGTGGCACCCCCATAGACTGCCAGAGTTCCAGACAACAGGCCCTCCGATTTAACACACTGAACTCTATCTGAGAAGTAGTTAGTGAACCAGTCGAGACAGTCATTAGAGAAATCAAATTAAATCAAATAAAATTTTATTTGTCACGTACACATGGTTAGCAGATGTTAATGCGAGTGTAGCGAAATGCTTGTGCTTCTCGTTCCGACCATGCAGTAATATCTAACAAGTAATCTAACAATTTCACAAAAACTACCTTAAACACACAAGTGTAAAGGAATGAATAAGAATATGTACATAAAAATATATGGCTGAGCGATAGCCGAACGGCATAGGCAAGATGCAGTAGATGGTATAGAGTACAGTATATACATATGGGATGAGTAATGTAGGGTATGCAAACATTATATAAAGTGGCATTGTTTAAAGTGGCTTGTGATACATTTATTACATCCAATTTTTTATTATTAATGTGGCTAGAGATTTGAGTCAGTATGTTGGCAGCAGCCACTCAATGTTAGTGATGGCTGTTTAACAGTCTGATGGTCTTGAGATAGAAGCTGTTTTTCAGTCTCTCAATCCCAGCTTTGATGAACCTGTACTGACCTCACCTACTGGATGATAGCGGGGTGAACAGGCAGTGGCTTGGGTGGTTGTTGTTCTTGAGGATCCTTTTGGCCTTCCTGTGACATGGGGTGGTGTAGGTATCCTGGAGGGCAGGTAGTTGCCCCCGATAATGCGTTGTGCAGACCTCACAATCCCCTGGAGAGCCTTACAGTTGTGGGCAGAGCAGTTGCCGTACCAGGTGGTGATACAGTCCGACAGGATGCTCTCAATTGTGCATCTGTAAAAGTTTGTGAGTTTTTTGGTGACAAGCCAAATTTCTTCAGCTTCCTGAGGTTGAAGAGGCGCTGCTCCGCCTTCTTCCCCACGCTGTCTGTGTGGGTGGACCATTTCAGTTTGTCTGTGATGTGTACGCTGAGGAACTTAACATGTTCCACCTTCTCCACTACTGTCCCGTTGATGTGAATAGAGGGCTGCTCATGTGCTGTTTCCTGAAGTCCACGATCATCTCTTTTGTTTTGTTGACATTGAGTGTGAGGTTATTCTCCGGACACCACACTCCGAGGGCCCTCACCTCCTCCCTGTGGACCGTCTCGTCGTTTTTGGTAATCAAGCCTACCACTGTAGTGTCGTCTGCAAACTTGATGATTGAGTTGGAGGCGTGCATGGTCACACAGTCATGAGTGAACAGGGAGTACAGGAGAGGGCTGAGAACACACCGTTGTGGGGCCCCAGTGTTGAAGATCAGCGGTGTGGGGATGTTGTTTCCTACCCTCACCACCTGGCGCGGCCCGTCAGGAAGTCCAGGAACCAGTTGCACAGGGCGGGGTCGAGACCCAGGGTCTCAAGCTTAATGACGAGTTTGAAGGGTACTATGGTGTTAAATGATGAGCTGTAGTCCATGAACAGCATTCTTACATAGGTATTCCTCTTGTCCAGATGGGTTAGGACAGTGTGCAGTGTGATTGCGATTGCGTCGTCTGTGGACCTATTGGGGCGGTAAGCAAATTGGAGTAGGTCTAGGGTGTCAGGTAGGGTGGATGTGATATGGTCCTTGACTAGTCTATCAAAGCACTTCATGATGACGGAAGTGAGCGGTACAGGGCGATAGTCATTTAGCTCAGTTGCCTTAGCTTCCTTGGGAACAGGAATAAGGGTGGCCCTCTTGAATGTGGGAACAGCAGACTGGGATAAGGATTGATTGAATATGTCCGTAAATACACCAGCCAGCTGGTCTGCGCATGCTCTGAGGACGTGGCTAGGGATGCCGTCTGGGCCGGCAGCCTTGCGAGGGTTAACATGTTTAAATGTTTTACTCACGTTGGCTGCAGTGAAGGAGAGCTCGCAGGTTTTGGTAGCGGGCCGTGTCCGTGACACTGTATTGTCCTCAAAGTGAGCAAAGAAGTTGTTTAGTTTGTCTGGTTTTCTTTTTGTAGTCCGTGATTGACTGTAGACCCTGCCACATACCTCTTATGTCTGAGCGGAAGAATTGCGACTCTACTTTGTCTCTATCCTGACGCTTAGCTTGTTTAATTGCCTTGTGGAGGGAATAGCTACACTATTTGTAGTCGGTCATGTTTCCGGTCGCCTTGCCCTGTTTAAAAGCAGTGGTTTGCGCTTTCAGTTTTGCATAAATGCTGCCATCAATCCAGTTGCTGCGGGGGGATGCAGAGCTGTTGGCAGGTGTTGGGGTAGACAGGTGGAAAGTGTGGCCAGCCGTAGAGAAATGCTTATTGAAATTCTCAATTATCGTGGATTTATCAGTGGTGACAGTGTTTCCTAGCCTTAGCTCAGTGGGCAGCTGAGAGGAGGTGCTCTTATTCTCCATGGACTTTACAGTGTCCCAAAACATTTGGAATTAGTGCTGCAGGATGCAAATTTCTGTTTGAAAAAGTATACGTGTCGACAAACGGTCCAGGCCAATTGGCAAGAGAGGTATTGTAAGTTGGTGTATTTTGTTTGCTAGCCGGGGGAATGGGCCTAGCTCGAGGCTAATTGGTGCTTGCATCTGGACAAAGGCGTTAGCAACAATAGCCACTTGGTAGCAGCTAGCTAGCTGCGATGATCCGGTGTAATGGTCCAGAGCATGCGGCAGGAATCCAGTGATGTAGTGGGGGGGGGGGGGGGGGGGGGGGGGGAGCAGTTCGATATGTTCAGGGCTGATATCGCGCTGTGCAGACTGGCAGATATTATCTGGGCTATCCAGGCTAAAGCGGCTGGTGTCTGTGCTAAAGGTAAAGACTGCTAGCAGTGACTAACAATGACTAAATAGCTAGTAGCTAATTCGATGGCTAGCTTCTGAAGGATAGCTTCTGATGCAGGAAAAAAAAATAGCAGTTGGGTGAGGCGGGTTGCAGGAAGGTATACTTAATTTGAAAATGGAAAAAGAGATTGAAATGTATACAGACATTTTTTAAAAGCTGAATATTTACACGGGACAAAAACAAACACATCTTGCTGCTACGCCATCTTGATTGAGGCCACTGTGTTCTTGAGAACCTTCAATGCTGTGGACTTGATTGTGGACTTCAGGAAACAGCAGAGGGAACACCCCCCTATCCACATCGATGGAACAGTAGTGGAGAGGGTAGCTAGTTTTAAGTTCCTCGGCATACACATCACAGACAAACTGAATTGGTCCACTCACACTGACAGCGTCGTGAAGAAGGCGCAGCAGCGCCTATTCAACCTCAGGAGGCTGAAGAAATTCGGCTTGTCACCAAAAGCACTCACAAACTTCTACAGATGCACAATCGAGAGCATCCTGGCGGGCTGTATCACCGCCTGGTACGGCAACTGCTCCGCCCTCAACCGTAAGGCTCTCCAGAGGGTAGTGAGGACTGCACAACGCATCACCGGGGGCAAACTACCTGCCCTCCAGGACACCTACACCACCCGTTGTTACAGGAAGGCCATAAAGATCATCAAGGACATCAACCACCCGAACCACTGCCTGTTCACCCCGCTATCATCCAGAAGGCGAGGTCAGTACAGGTGCATCAAAGCTGGGACCGAGAGACTGAAAAACAGCTTCTATCTCAAGGCCATCCTGACTGTTAAACAGCCACCACTAACATTGAGTGGCTGCTGCCAACACACTGTCATTGACACTGACCCAACTCCAGCCATTTTAATAATGGGAATTGATGGGAAATGATGTAAATATATCACTAGCCACTTTAAACAATGCTACCTTATATAATGTTACTTACCCTACATTATTCATCTCATATGCATATGTATATACTGTACTCTACATCATCGACTGCATCCTTATGTAACACATGTATCACTAGCCACTTTAACTATGCCACTTTGTTTACTTTGCCTACACACTCATCTCATATGTATATACTGTACTCGATACCATCTACTGTATGCTGCTCTGTACCATCACTCATTCATATATCCTTATGTACATGTTCCTTATCCCCTTACACTGTGTATAAGACAGTAGTTTTGGAATTGTTAGTTAGATCCTGTTGGTTATCACTGCATTGTCGGAACTAGAAGCACAAGCATTTCGCTACACTCGCATTTAACATCTGCTAACCATGTGTATGTGACAAATAAAATTTGATTTGATTTGATTTGCTGCAGAAATTTTGGGGGACCCTTACCCAGATCTGTACCTTGAGACAATCCTGTCTCTGAGCTCTACGGACGATTCCTTCGACCTCATGGCTTGGTTTTTGCTCTGACAATGTAATAGTGTAATAGTGACCAGTAGCAGAATAAATAGATACATACTAATGGTAATGGCAATCAATAATCAATGGATTCCAACAGGTCCCTCAGGCGCTACGCCCGCTGTAGGCCCATTCTGCTGACCTGCTCGCTACCTAGAGCTACTTGGAACCTTACTAATTCCACGACTGGTCTATCAGCGTCACCCAACGAAGAGGCAAAAACAGACTTACCCCCATCGCGCCGTCACCCAAATGCTAACTTGCTAGCCCCGGTCTACTAACTGCTAGCCCCTGCTAACTGCTTGCTTGCCAGCCCCGGTCTGCTAACTGCTAGCCCCTGCTAACTGCTTGCTTGCTAACCTGGTCTGCTAACTGCTAGCTTGTTTAGCCCCGGCCTACTAACTGTTAGCGTGTTAGCATCGGCCTGCTAACTGTCTGAATGGCCGTGTTCCCAGTCAGCCCAACCACTCATTGGACCCATATGTTCACCTGGCTATGCATGCCTTTCTCTAATATCAATATGCCTCGTCCATTACTGTCCTGGTTAGTGATTACTGTCTTATTTCACTGTAGAGCCTCTAGCCCTGCTCAATATGCCTTAACCAACCATGTTGTTCCACCTCCTACATATGCAATGATATCACCTGGTTTAAACGTCTCTAGAGACTATATCTCTCTCATCATTACTCAATGCCTAGGTTTACCTCCAATGTACTCACATCCTACCGTACCTTTGTCTGTACACTATACCTTTAATCTATGATATCATGCACAGAAACCTGCTCCTTTTACTCTCTGTTCCGAACGTGCTAGACGGCCAGTTCGTATAGTATTTAGCCGTACCCTTATCCTACTTCTCCTCTGTTCTTCTGTTGATGTAGAGGTTAATCCAGGTTAATCCAGATTGCCCCCCTATCTTCTGAGCTCGTGCTACTAGGTGACCTAAACTGGGACATGCTTATAACACCTCGGCCATCCTACAATCCAAGCTTGATGCCCTTAATCTCACACAAATTATCAATGAACCTACCAGGTACAACTCCAAATCTGTAAACACGGGCACCCTCATAGATGTCATCCTAACTAACTCACCCTCCAAATACACCTCTGCTGTTTTCAATCAAGATCTCAGCGAACAATGCCTCATTGCCTGCATCCGTAATGGGTCAGCGGTCAAACGGCCTCCACTCATTACTCAAACGCTCCTTAAAACACTTCTGCGAGCAGGCCTTTCTAATTGACCTGGCTGGGTATCCTGGGAATGACATTGACCTCATCCTGTCAGTAGATGATGCCTGGCTATTCTTTAAAAGTGCCTTCCTCACCATCTTAAATAAGCATGCCCCATTCAAAAAGAAATTTAACTAGGAATAGATATAGTCCTTGGTTCACTCCAGACCTGTCTGCCCTTGACCAGCACAAAAACATCCTGTGGCGTTCTGCATTGGCATCGAATAGCCCCCGTGATATGCAACTTTTCAGGGAAACTAGGAACAAATATACACAGGCAGTTAGGAAAGCTAAGGCTAGCTTTTTAAAACAGAAATTTGCATCATGTAGTACTAACTACTAACTAATAGTTCTGGGACACAGTAAAGTCCATGGAGAATAAGAGCACCTCCTCCCAGCTACCCACTGCTCTGAGGCTAGGAAACACTGTCAGCACCGATAAATCCACGAAAATTGAGAATTTCAATAAGCATTTATCTACGGCTGGCCATGCTTTCCACCTGGCTAACCCTACCTCGCTCAACTGCCCGGTACCCTCCAAAGCCCCCACCATTTCTCCTTTACCCAAATCCAGATAGCTGATGTTCTGAAAGAGCTGCAAAATCTGGACCCCTACAAATCAGCCGGGCTAGACAATCTGGACCCTCTCTTTCTAAAATTATCTGCCGAAATGGTTGCAACCCCTATTACTAGCCTGTTCAACCTCTCTTTTGTATCGTCTGAGATTCCCAAAGATTGGAAAGCTGCCGCGGTCATCCCCCTCTTCAAAGGGGGTGACACTCTAGACCCAAACTGCTACAGACCTATATCTATCCTACCCTGTCTTTCTAACGTCTTCGAAAGCCAAGTTAACAAACAGATTACTGACCATTTCAAATCCCACCGTACCTTCTACGCTATGCAATCTGGTTTCAGAGCTGGTCATGGGTGCACCTCAGCCACTCTCAAGGTCCTAAACGACATCATAACTGCCATCGATAAGAGACATTACTGTGCAGCCGTATTCATCGACCTGGCCAAGGCTTTCGACTCTGTCAATCACCACATTCTTATTGGCAGATTCAACAGCCTTGGTTTCTCAAATGATTGCCTCGCCTGGTTTACCAACTACTTCTCTGATAGAGTTCAGTGTGTCAAATCGGAGGGCCTGTTCTCCGGACCTCTGGCTGTCTCTATGGGGGTGCCACAGGGTTCAATCCTCGGGCCGACTCTCTTCTCTGTATACATCAATGATGTTGCTCTTGCTGCTGGTGATTCTCTGGTACACCTCTACGCGGACGACACCATTCTGTATACTTCTGGCCCCTCTTTGGATACTGTGTTAACTAACCTCCAGATGAGCTTCAATGCCACACAACTCTCCTTCCGTGGCCTCCGACTGCTCTTAAACGCAGGGGAAACTAAACGCATGTTATTCAACCGATCACTGCCCGCACCTGCTCGCCTGTCCAGCATCACTACTCTGGACGGCTCTGACATAGAATACGTGGACAAATACAAATACCTAGGTGTCTGGTTAGACTGTAAACTCTCCTTCCAGACTCACATTAAGCATGTCCAATCCAAAATTAAATCTAGAATTGGCTTCCTATATCGCAACAAAGCATCCTTCACTCATGCTGCCAAACATACCCTCGTAAAACTGACCATCCTACCGATCTTCGACTTCGGTGATGACATCTATAAAATAGCCTCCAACACTCTACTCAACAAACTGGATGCAGTCTATCACAGTGCCATCCGTTTTGTCACCAAAGCCCCATACACTACGCACCATTGCGACCTGTACGCTCTCGTTGGTTGGCCCTCGCTTCATACGCGTCGCCAAACCCACTGGATACAGGTTATCTACAAGTCTCTGCTAGGTAAAGCCCAGCCTTATCTAAGCTCACTGGTCACCATAGCAGCACCCACTCGTAGCACGCACTCCAGCAGGTATATCTCACTGGTCACCCCCAAAGCCAATTCCCCCTTTGGTCGTCTTTCCTTCCAGTTCTCTGCTGCCAATGACTGGAACAAACTGCAAAAATCTCTGAAGCTGGAGACTGATATCTCCCTCACTAGCTGTAGGCACCAGGTGTCAGAGCACCTCACAGATCACTGCACCTGTACATAGCCCATCTGTAAACAGCCCATCTATCTACTTACCTCATCCCCATACAGCATTTATTTATTTATCTTGCTCCTTTGCTCCCCATTATCTTTACTTGCACATTCATCTTCTGCACATCTACCATTCCAGTGTTTAACTGCTATATTGTAATTACTTCACCACCATGGCCTATTTATTGGCTTAACTCCCTTATCTTACCTCATTTGCACTCACTGTATATAGACTTTTTGTTTTCTTTTGTTCTACTGTATTATTGACTATGTTTTGTTTATTCCATGTGTAACTCTGTGTTGTTGTATGTGTCGAATCGCTATGCTTTATCTCGGCCAGGTCGCAGTTGCAAATGCAACTGGTTTACTGTTGCTCAGTTGGTAGAGCATGGCGCTTGTAACGCCAGGGTAGTGGGTTTGATCCCCGGGACCACCCATACGTAGAATGTATGCACACATGACTGTAAGTCGCTTTGGATAAAAGCGTCTGCTAAATGGCATATATTATTATTATTTATTATTATTATTATTATTATTATATCATATATTATTATTGTTCTCAACTAGCCTACCTGGTTAAATAAAGGTGAAATAAAATTTAAAAAATAAAATGGACAGCAGTGTGAAAAATGTGGCAATTTTTCATACATATGACATTCTCAAGAACAAGGCGCAAAATTGAATATACAGAGAGCCAAAATAGGAGAAAGAGATGAACTAATTAATTCACTGATTACATAATGAATGTTCTGGGTGATGTTCAATTAAGACAACAAGTTTTGGAAGATGTAATATTCATCCTGGAGGATGTTCACGCTTCTCAGGATGCTTATCGAGGATCTGTTTTGCCCTTTAGATCATAATACATTGAGGTGACGTTGACACGAAGGACCTAAACCTGCATCAGCACTCCTCCTTTTGTGACACCTGACACATACGGACCCTGGTCTTGTAGTGATTGCGATCGTTCTAGTAAGCACTGTAACCCGACCAAGTAAACCATTAATATGCTTGGATCTTCCTGAAACCAGGGACAGTTGTTTACGTTGGAACAGGAGGCTCTTTTGCGCCGCGACAATGGTAGTAGCCTGTAGGAAATGTGTAAATGAGATGCTCCTCTTTCCCTTTGATAGAAGAATCTCTTTGAAGATAATATGTAGTCCCGTGGAGACTCTATATATTTGAAATGGCAGAATTAGCTCTAAAACACTGGCTGGTCCTACATGTGTAGGTAAATACTGCTTTGTGTATAGTCAGTGGTCTTGGGTTAATAAGCTGTCTCTCTCTCTCTCTCTCTCTCTCTCTCTGTGAGAACCTCAGTGATGGCTACATTTGCAGTTTGTCTTCCAAAGGGATGTCTTCTCTCTACTCTTAACACTGCATGGAGGAGGCAGGGGAGAGACTGTCATAGCCGTAGCCATCAGTTACCATGGGAACTAGGGTAATTATTAACACATACTGTATGACTGTGTATTGACTGCACCCAGGTGATGGTAGAACTTGAAAAACGGTATTGACCAAAGAAAATTGATGAACCATCTGAATGGCCACTGTGCCCAGTTTATTGAACAATAGATCTGTACTTAAATGACTGTCCATTTCAGGTTAGTTGAATCTCAAGCAACTGGAGTAAAAAGAGAAGAAATGTTGTAGGGTAGCTTCAGTCAAATTGTTGTTGTATGGAGAAGATATGAACCCATAAGGGACCGCAGAAATGGATATGGATTTGAATTCGCTATGAGATAGCCCGAGTAACCAGCCATCAGTCCCTCTGCAGAGTGGGTGCGTGGGTGCAGAAAATCTGTCATATGGAGTGGATATTTTTTCTCTCTCCAACTGTTCCTGTCATTAATGTTAGCTTTTCTCTGTGTCTATATGAAGAAATCCTGCCCCATCTACAGCCCATAGACCATACTGACCCTGGAATTTACATATAGGTTCATTTTAACGTTCCATCAGGAACTATGTGCAACCAGATGTCGAAGGGCACCATTATCACCATAACCCCTATGAATATTGGCAGGTCTGCTCGGGGCTGTGAGGCAATTGGTCTCCTGAAGTTACGGCCGTATTTCCCAGAGTGCTGTAGGAGAGTTATAAGAGGTGTAATGGGGTTATGCCTCAACGCTGACCCCCACTTTATCATTTCTGATTGTTATCGGACATGATTCTATCGATCCATGAAGCCAGCTCTCTGCAGTAGCATGATCCCGCTACAAAGTCTATATAGCGAGTGCGAGCGTGTGTGTGTGTGAGCGTGTGTGTGTGTGTGTGCGTGTGCGTGCGCGAGTGCCTCCTTTTGTGCATGGCAAAGCTGAAGATGTGTGCCCACATTTCCGGTGCAATGCTTTGGCCCAGCATCATATAATGTTATTTGTGTCGGTGTACACAGGCAGCTATTTATCCCTTCAGTCTTCTGTGTAATTCTTGGTCGATTCCTGCCCCTGGGGAATCACTTGTAAAGTCCTGTATGAATCCTTTTATCACAGTTTTAATTTATCTATCAAACCCCACTAATGCACGTACAGAGAGATTCATTGTTATCGCAGCCAAAGCTCTGTGTGTTTAGAAGCCATTATTATCCATTACATCTCCATATACGGCTCTGGGTCTCCCCTCTCATCGTGTATGTAAGATCATTTCTGGGGTAATCAGCTCCTACCACTAAAGGCCCTTAGAGTAGATCAGAGACCATGCGTGCTATTTTTAATATGCTGTTGAGGTTCACCGCAGAAGTGGGGAGAGAGGGTGATTACCCGCAGTGAAAAATGGGCTTCCAAAGAAGAAATCTCTTGGGGAAGCCTGTGGAATTGCTTTGAAAATTACCGACTGCGTCAAATGATTCTTTACTGAGTTTGGATTGACAATAATGTATAACCCAATTAGCGAGATTGATTTGTTTTTATAACTGTGTTTGCAATTTGAGGGTCACTGTTAGTGTAGTTTATCGCTGTTTGGCTTAGTATGTTGTTATTGATGGCTACTAAGATGTTAGCTGACTATTGTAACTGCGCTATGAATATCTCCTGTTTTAACATTTTATTTAACTAGGCAAGTCAATTAAGCACAAAATCTTACTTACAATGACAGCCTAGGAACAGTGGGTTAACTGCCTTGTTCAGGCAGAACAACAGACCTTGTCAGCTCGGGGATTCGATCAAGCAACCTTTTTTGTTACTGGCTCAACACTCTAACCACTAGGCTACCTGATTTTCATCAATCTGTTTGATAATATATAGCTAAGCACCTTATAGAGGTTGCAAATAAGCCTTACATAGCTACTCACAATGTCAGTTTGAATTGTATTGGCTAATGACCTTGGGGTCTACGCATAACTTCATCTTTCTACACTTGCGTGATGTCACAAGGTACACGGATTTACGGCAAGGGGTGAGATCAAAGTATTACGGACGTTGTTGGTGGGATAGGGCCCGGTTCATAAAGAGTGGTTTTGTGTGAAAGCATGATCGTGATAAGCTAGTTGTTTGATAATGAGGAGGAGCATCTGTTGGAGACAGGGAGCAGATGCAATGACAAATGAGAATAGTAGGCTACTGCGTCGGTCAGTGTACAGGGGATCATCACACACGGTAGGTTGATCATCACACAGATGATCATCACACACGGTAGGTTGATCATCACACAGGGGATCATCACACACGGTAGGTTGATCATCACACAGGGGATCATCACACACTGTAGGTTGATTTAAATGACCCCACCAAACAAGAGCAGGTTCAACTCCCTCAAAGCCTACGTCCCAAATGGCACCCTATTCCCTATGCAGTGCACTAGTTTTGCCCAGGGTCCACTGTGTAAGGGTGCCATTTGGGACGCGCCCAGTAACATTAGGTCACTAAATGAATTACAGAAGGACAACAACAAAAAACGCTCTCTTGGAGAATGTAGTAGCAGTAAAATGGCAGTAATATGGATGACCATGACTGACCATTCCTTACAGGGTGCGTTATTGAATTAAAATAAATCAAAGGCTACACACACACACACACACACACACACACACACACACACACACACACACACACACACACACACACACACACACACACACACACACACACACACACACACACACACACACACACACACACACACACACACACACACACACACACACACGCACACAGAGCTAAACAGTGCGCATTAAACATGCAAAGAGCCTTCCCCTCAGTCCTTCCAGGTTGATAACAGGTTGATTCCTCCTTCGAGGAGATCACCACAATTGCCACTGTAGCATGACAGCATCAGTGTGATAAACTGTCTGATTCAGAATCAGACTTCACAAGGGGAGCAACTACTCCTTTATTTGAAATGCTCTGTGATTGTCCCTGTGCAAGATTTATAAGAATTCCAAGGCAGCTGCGGCTTTGAATGCAGGACCCGTCTACAGTGGTTATTTAAATCATTCATGCTCTTTCATGTAAAGACTTATCTAAAACTACATCCCTGACTGGTTCACACTTCTCACCCCTGGAACACTCCCATCTTGAAATACCTGAAATAATCTCCAAGGACATCATTGAACAGTTGGTTGGAGGAGTACGGAGTCATACATTTAGTGTACATTTTGTATCTCTTTATCCTAAAAACTGATCAAATGGAGGGAGTACGTGCCCCCTTACTTTCAATTGGCATGATGTCTTGCCTCTGGCTCTCCTCCATAGCAAGCTGCAAAGACTGAGTAGGCTGCACTGAAATATTGGACCCAATACTACACAATGTAATTGGCTTTAGTCAGAGACCATGTGGTTGGCTCCACTCATAACAGTGCTGCTGGCGTAGAGAGAGAAACACATTGCTGTCGGGTATTTTGGAGTGTGTGGCGGAGCCACTTGGACAGACTCCTGGTACAGCCTGGCCCTGCCTACAGTATGGCTGTTGTGTAATCACCATTAGGACTGTGGCTGAATCACACAGCCATGCCACACTGTTCCTCCTGCTACCTGGTGGGAAGCCTTCTACTGCGGCGGCCATTTTGACACAGAGGGTCGGTATTGAGGAGAAGTGGAGTGGGTTGAGTAGGTCTGAGGGGAGATTTGGAAAATCAATTTGGTTGGCAGGAGGATGTGTCAGAGTAGCACACTGTGTGCCATCACGTTGCAACCTTTCCCCTCACCATTCAGACACCTTGTGACTATAAACTCCACATCTCTCCTCCCAAAATAGGCTTATCCACAATCATTCTCAGAACTATGGGGTGCAGACTCAAGAAACGCACACATACACACACACACACACACACACATGCACTGTATGTCAATTAAAAATAAGGAAGTGTATATACTACAGTATACTAACATCACCATATATTAATCTCCTTCCAGGACTACACTTTAACCATGTACTTCCAGCAGTACTGGAGGGACAAGAGGCTGGCGTACTTAGGGATCCCACTGAACCTCACCCTGGATAACCGGGTAGCAGATTCACTCTGGGTCCCTGACACCTACTTCCTGAATGACAAGAAGTCCTTCGTCCACGGTGTGACGGTCAAGAACCGCATGATCCGCCTCCACCCGGATGGAACAGTGCTCTACGGCCTGAGGTGGGTTCCAAAGCAGTGGAACCAATGGGTTCTAGATGAATGCATTCAAGACTGATTCATTTGAAGGGATATCACAATATTTGATTATTTTATAGTAATAAATGCTGTGTGGTATGTATGAGCTGCTAGTTGTTTTAAATGTGTTTTTAAAGAAGTGGGACATTCCCACTCCTCTCTTTCTTTCTGTTTATTGGATAGCATAGATGGAGAGGAATAATAGAGGAGAGAGACCAAAAATAGCAGTGGACCAGATTCTCAACCATGCTGCAGTGATCTTTGTGTTCCGGAGGCAGTGGCTTAGACCACTGGTCCACCTCTAGGCCACCAGCTGCTATGTTTTTGGCTTGTAAATATAATCCCTTCCTATAGGCTCAATTTCGACATATTGGTACAGTAGCGTGTACACTGTCAAGCTTTGTTGAAATGTGTATTTTTAAAACATATGGTAAGATCAGAAGAAAACAACATAAAAAAAAAAAATGTATAGATGATGATGCAGGCTCAGCTGTTGCTTTGTTATGATTGCCTGTTTCAATATCCATAGCCATTGGTCTTTGTTGTTTGACAAGTCCTGAATTGTTCATCAGGATAATAAATATGTATAATGCATGGTTTTCTTCCAAATCGAGCCATCCAGCATGGAAATTCAATGATTTTTGCATATTAATCACTCGCACTGGACTAGTTTTGAATTATACGTAGTTGGATTCAATACAATGCATTGATTCTGTTCTTTTAACATCCTGTAAATCTGTTTCATGTACCCCCTCCAAAGAACGTGTGTGTGTGTGTGTGTGTGTGTGTGTGTGTGTGTGTGTGTGTGTGTGTGTGTGTGTGTGTGTGTGTGTGTGTGTGTGTGTGTGTGTGTGTGTGTGTGTGTGTGTGTGTGTGTGTGCGTGTGTGTGCGTGCGTGCGTGCGTGCGTGTGTGTGTGTGTGCGCTCGCTTGCATGTGTGTAGGTGGAATCATCCATCTTGTCTAATAGCTTCTGACAAACACACTCGTCTGGATGTAATGCATTTCTGAGATGACAGTATAGCTATGTGACCTGGCATTCTTATCCATAAAGACATATATGATGTATATGTTTTAGATTGTGGAGCTTAAACTGTCTAGTGGTTACAGCTTCACTAATGGAGTCCAGGAATTCAGCAACTTGTGCAAACATGATTCGATTCTGACTTCTTCAAGCCAAGGGTACGTGGGGAAGATCAATCGTTGTTGTACCGAAAATATTCAACCTCACGATCTGACCAAAAGGACAAAACCCCTAGGGTTCATAGCTATACCATTTAGCAGACACTTTTATACAAAGCAACTTACAGTCACGAGTGCGTATATTTTACGTATGGGTGGCCCTGGGAACAAACCCATTATCCCGGCACTGCAACACCCTGCTCTACCAACTGAGCCATACAGGACCACAGTCCACTCGTCAGTATCCCAACTCAATCAATCACTCACCCTGAAACCCACGGTCCAACTGTAAGTGATAATGTATGGAATGGAATCCCAGAGTAGGATCTCCAGACATTACTATGTGGAATGTTCAGATGTTACATTACCTGTCCAGTAAAGTAACCAAGACGTGAGTGTACTGTAATGATGAGTTCTGGTTCTGAAGGCTTATTTCGTCATATCTGGTCCACCTGGATGAACCTGATACCAACTGAAACACTAGGAGTGAAGATCAATGCACATATATAGTTTCTCTAATACAATTATAGTCTATACTGGAATGTATTCCATTTCAGCTCTTCTTGCTTACATGTGGGACCAGAGAGATAACCTTTCTCTCTGTGGAGTTGACTGTGGATGTTCAGGAGATCATAACGTGATGGGTGAATAACATCATACTGTAATTATATGGTTTCATGCACAGGTGAGAAGATTAGGTGGATCCACAGCAGACAGTATGGCTGGAGAACGTGTGTGTGGGCTCCGGTAAAGCTTAAGTTAACGTGATCCTCTTTCCCCCTTGTGTGTGTGTGTGTGTGTTGACCTCAGGATCACAACGACGGCAGCCTGTATGATGGACCTGAGGAGGTACCCTCTGGACGAGCAGAACTGCACTCTGGAGATCGAGAGCTGTGAGTGACCTCAATACCATCAACCTCTGAAATGACTATTTCTCTATTAGATTTCAGTATTTCAATATTTTACTATATAAAACAAAATTATGTGTATACCATTTTACTATTTCAGTATAAATAATACTTTAGTAAAATATATACAACCACAATGGAGATTACGGTGAGACTGGATGTTAAATGTCCAATGCAGCCGTTTTTATCTCAATATCAAATCACTTCTGGGTAACAATTAAGCACCTTAATAAGCATCTTATTTTCAGTTCTAATGTTAAACAAGAAACAAAAATGGACTCTTTGGGAGTGGTCGGAATGGGGAGGGGAAAACGGAAAACTAGCTGTTATTGGCAGAGATGTTTGGAACTCTCTTTCTTCTTAGTCTATTATACTAATTTACCACATGGTTATGTCACCAGGAAGGCCAAAACTCCATCCCACCAAAACACGCTGAAATTTCAAGTGGTCTTTTCATAGCTCTTACTCTAAAAGGGCATTATCATAATTGTCACAATTTCACAGTATTATTGCAACCTCTGAGTGTGGAAATATACACTGAGTACACCAAACATTAGGAACACCTTCCTAATATTGATTTGCAAGGACTCTACAAGGCATCGGAAGCGTTCCACAGGGATGCTGGCCTATGTTTTAACTACATTGCTCATTCACCCTCTGAATTCACCCTCAAGGCTTAAAAATCATTCTTTAACCTGTCTCCTCCCCTTCATGGGGCGGCAGGGTAGCCTAGTGGTTAGAGTGTTGGACTAGTAACCGAAAGGTTGCAAGTTTGAATCCCCGAGCTGACAAGGTACAAACCTGTCGTTCTGCCCCTGAACAGGCAGTTAACCCACTGTTCCTAGGCCGTCATTGAAAATAAGAATTTGTTCTTAACTGACTTGCCTATTAAAATAAAGGTAACATAAATAAATAAAATAATTAAAATTAAAAATCTACACTGATTGAAATGGATTTTAACAAGTGTTAGAGTTGCATCAATGACATCAACAAGGGATCCTAGCTTTCACCTGGATTCACCTGGTCAGTCTATGTCATAGAAAGAGCAGGTGTTCTTAATGTGTTGTATACTTAACACAGAAAAATCATGTTTTTAATTGCCCTGGGGCTTTTTAGTGGTTCAATTGAGAGAGTGGAGTTTTAATGATCTGTGACTGAGTTTCTTCACATGGTATCCCACTCCAGGAGGTTCATTCTAACCCTGTCTTTCTTTCTGTGGTTCAGATGGATACACGACAGATGACATTGAGTTCTACTGGAAGGGAGGAGACAATGCGGTGACGGGGGTGACACGCATTGAGCTGCCACAGTTCTCCATAGTGGACTACAAGCTGGTGTCCAGAAATGTTGTCTTTTCCACAGGTAAAAAACACATTCTCAGAAAATACACAGCCCGACCATGTTATTTTCCATCTAGCTTTTTACCCAACCAGTGCTCCACTATGAAACTCTTCACTGCTACTTCAGTTTTCTAGTGGCTGTATCGTCCAGTTCGGAAGAAATGTTATCGGTATCATTGACACCGTTTGGTGCGTGGGTGCGTGCATGTTCATGTATGTCAGGGTGTGAGAGTTTGTATGTATATGCACTTGCTTGTATGGGAGAATTCCTCGTCTACCTTTATTTGAGAACCCGATGGCAGCCATTACATTTGAGCGTCCAGTGTGGCCCCTCTATACTCTTTCCTCTCTCCCTGGCTCCTCTGTGGCCCCCTGTCTCCCTTCTCCCTGGCTCCTCAGTGGGCCCCCCCTCTTCCCTCTCCCTGGGTCCTTGGTGTGACCCCCTGTCTCCATTCTCCCTGGAGGGCCCCCTCTCTACTCTCTCCCTGGCTCCTCTGAGGACCCCTGCATCATACTTCAAAGGCCTGTCTCCCTCCCCGAGCCTGGCTAAAGACCAACTTTCCTCCATGTGCTACTGTTGCTGGCTTCACTCACAAAGACTCACACAGGAGCAGTGAATGATGGTAGGATGGCAATTACCCAGCTGTTTTCTTCAGCTCTTTAAAAGAGAGAAGCCACGGAGAAGCAGCCTGGGAAACAGGGCATCAGAAATTCATGTGGAAAATATGGCCCAGAGCATCAATTATTCCCCTCCAAGCTCACAAGGAAACATTGCCATAAGGATTTTAAGTTTTAATGTCTTGTACACGAGTACAGTGAAGTGCCTTTCTTGAACCCAACAATGCAGTAATCAATCAACAATATAGTGCTACAAATAACACGAGGTAGAACAAAAACACACAGGAAACAGAAATAAGAAGTACACAAGAAAGTAAGTAAGCATACTATATACAGGGTTAGTCAGTTCCAGTACCATATTTACAATGTGCAGTGATACTGTAGTGGTAGAGGTAGATATGTGTTGGGGTAAGGTGACTAGGCATATATGATAAACAGAGTAGTAGCAGCGTATATGATGATTGTATGTGAGTGGGTGTGCGGGTGTGTAGTCAGTATCAATGTATGTGCATAATATTATGTGTGTGTGAGCAAATTATGAATTGAGTGTTTGTGTGTTGGAGTGTCTGTGTGCTTGAGTGTGTAGGGCCCTGTGAGTGTGCATAGAGAAAGTCCAATGTAAATAAATGAAATACAAAGGTCAACTCCGATTGGTTGTTTCAGATTGTTTTCCCATGCCCCCCCCCCCACTTTACTAGTGGATAAAGAGAATCCGTGTTGAACTGCTGAACGTTGTCAGAACGTTGTCGGACATCGCACCCTTGCATTACGAGAGTTTTCGCGGTCGTGGTCATCAAGGGTGTTGTCATGGTTACCGTATCGCCATCATCGCCATCCTCCTATTCCTTCCTCTCCTCCTCCTCATAACATATGGTGTACTCTCCCACTCGCTGACGTATGTCCAGAGACACAGCTAGTGTGAACGCTTAGTTGCACACCTACATCCTCTGTATCACCAATCTTCTTTCAACACCTACTTTCGCCTCCCACTATCTCTTGCATAATGTTACCTTTCTTAAAGGGACAGTTCCCTCCCTTGACGAATGTACCACATCTCACGTATACAGTACACGGACGGTTTAAATAAATAGCCACAGTAATGTGTAGTATTGGAGGAAAGTTTTTAGGTCAACTTTTCTTAGTAGCAGTGAAAGGACTTCTTCCTATCGCTTAGAGGTGTACAACTGACACCCTTGAGTTCTGCATTCCTTCTGGTACTCGTTTTGTCCTTGATTGGCTGAGGAGTCCACACACTTGGATACCCAGATGTTAATTTGTCTCTGATTAACAAGGCAAGGCATGGACGAAAACCAGCAGACGCTACGACCCTTGAGGACCAGAGTCATGCATCACTGGTGTAATGCTATACAGAGAGGAATGTGCAACTCAAATGGACATTTACGATGACAGATATGTGATAAAGTGTGTTTTTCATAAGCCAGGTCAGAGAAGAAATACATACATTACCAAATGCCTAACATATCAAGCTCCAAGACATTTATACATGCATAAATTATGAAATAGTTTAAAATAAATAATATATGTCGATTGAAAGTGCAACATTTTCTATCATCACAGTTAGTATTGAAATATTTTATTATTTGCCTCGCATTCAGCCACCGTGTGTCAAATTGTTGTGAAGTATGGTTCAAGGATGCTTGTTTCCATAGTGATAAATCCAACCCATGCTGCCATTGCCATAGAAACAAAAACAAAAACACGAGGTGTTCCAGTATGCTCCTCGAACCGAAAAGTCGTTCATTCTGTTCAACCTCTCAACATCCTGTTTTCATAGGTGCCTACCCACGACTGTCTTTGAGCTTCAAGCTAAAGCGGAACATTGGCTACTTTATCCTGCAGACCTACATGCCCTCCATCCTGATCACCATCTTGTCCTGGGTCTCCTTCTGGATCAATTACGATGCCTCGGCTGCAAGAGTGGCATTAGGTTGGTGTACAGCCCCATATGTTACACATTGTATAACATTAATACGCCTCTGAATCCCGTTTCCCTATCACGTGTGACTGATCACAACATCCCACTAATTGTACAGTCTTAGAAAAAAATAGGTGCTGTCTAGAACTCAAAGGGGTTATTCGGCTGTCCCCATAGGAGAATCCTTTGAATAACCCTTTTTGGTTCCAGCTGGAACCCTTTCCACAGGTGCTTCTACATGGAACCCAAAAGGGTTCTCCGAAGGGGACAGGCGAAGAACCCTTTTGGAACACTTTTGTAGGGTCACACATACGGTCTAGTCCGTGAGATAATTATATTCTAATTCTATTTTGATGGTCTACTCTGTATTACTGAGTGGACAGATTCCCCTGCACTCTCTCATGAACATAAAGCAGAGAATTGGGAGGTCTTTGCAAAGGCCTGCAATATCCGGTGGCTTGCTAATAAGGAGTCCACCAGAGAAAAACATTAACTCCCTCAGTGATGGATCGTTATGGGATTTCCGTTGCCACCCAGAAGGGTGCTTTGTGGAGGCTGCATTCCGGTAAGAGCAGCAATCAAGATATCAATGCAGTCAGGAAACAATTGAATTGTTTGAAGGTAAAATTGATTAGGGAGCAGTGTTACAGTGAATTCCAAATCCAGACAACCCACTTGGCCCTAATCTTGTTCCAGCACATTTTCTTCACTCTCTTGTGGTGTACCATTACTCAATAACTCTGAGCAAAAAGAAATAAAACTCCCCATTGAGTTACAGTACGTACATTTTAGCAGACTCTCTTATCCAGAGCAATCCTTTTTTTCATACTGGGTCCCACGTAGGAATTGAACCCACAACTCTGACCATGCTCTACCAACTGAGCCACGCAGGACCTACAGCGCAGTCAGTGTAGCTCACCCCCTCCATGCATTCAGTGATATACAGGATGCGTGGTGTGAGTAAAGCAGGGTACAATAACCTGGACCTGTACATGCAGTGTTTAGCAATGTAACACTCCGAATGTTTGTTCAAAGCACCAGTGCTGTTCCATGTCCTCTAGAGTTGCTAAGGCTGATGTGATCATACTTCCTCACTTTTAGACTAGAGTATCTTCTGACACTTGAGTGTGGACCAAATCTCATTTTCTTGATAACCTCGCACCCAATTTCATAATATAATAATAATATATGCCATTTAGCAGACGCTTTTATCCAAAGCGACTTACAGTCATGTGTGCATACATTCTACATATGGGCGGTCCCGGGGATCGAACCCACTACCCTGGCGTTACAAGCGCCATGCTCTACCAACTGAGCTACAGAAGGACCACCACAATTTCAGAGAACAGACGATAGGAATAAGGTATCGATAATGCCGTTAGCAAGCAGAGTGCTACAGGATCTGAAGTCATTTGCACGATGCTTTAGTGGCTCCTTCATGATGATTATGCAGCAGAAATAGAGTAGGGAGACCTGTCTGAAACATACAATTAGAGAGACATTAAAGGGGCAGTCTGGGATTGGTGGATCCATTTTTTAAAACTTTTAAATGAATGATATATACTGTATATACAGTGGGGGAAAAAAGTATTTAGTCAGCCACCAATTGTGCAAGTTCTCCCACTTAAAAAGATGAGAGAGGCCAGTAATTTTCATCATAGGTACACTTCATCTATGACAGACCAAATTAGAAAAAAAATCCAGTAGGATCCAGTAGGATTTATAATGAATTTATTTGCAAATTATGGTGGAAAATACGTATTTGGTCACCTACAAACAAGCAAGATTTCTGGCTCTCACAGACCTGTAACTTCTTCTTTAAGAGGCTCCTCTGCCCTCCACTCATTACCTGTATTAATGGCACCTGTTTGAACTTGTTATCAGTATAAAAGACACCTGTCCACAACCTCAAACAGTCACACTCCAAACTCCACTATGGCCAAGACCAAAGAGCTGTCAAGAAACAAAATTGTAGACCTGCACCAGGCTGGGAAGACTGAATCTGCAATAGGTAAGCAGCTTGGTTTGAAGAAATCAACTGTGGGAGCAATTATTATACATCTATATTATTGTTCAGTAGCAGACCAGTATGTTAGCAGATGTGGAGTACTTACCACTTTTTCACTTTTGGGAGGTACTATTTAAATGCATAATACCTACACACCTGACATTTTTCATTTGAAAGTGGCGAGAGAGAGAGAGAGAGAGAGAGAGAGAGAGAGACAGAGACAGACACAGACAGAGGCTGATAGAGGCAGTGAGAGTGAGAGAAGCTCCATAAAAATATATTTATCCCCAGAGAGTCCGGTCTCCTGATGAAAAAGGAGGCAGGCCCACGGGCACATGGCCCTGTGATTAAATTGTCAGGTCGGTGGGTGCAGTGAAGGACAGAGAGTAATAGAACCACCGAGGGAACACTGATAAAGAAGATGGCTGCCGTTCAGCAAAACCCCAGACATCGCTGCAATGAATAAAAGCAAAAGGGGGAGAACGCTGCTGTTCCTCAGAGCGAGAAAAACACACGCTCACACACACACACACACACACACACACACACACACACACACACACACACACACACACACACACACACACACACACACACACACACACACACACACACACACACACACACACACACACACACACACACACACACACACACACACACACTGACACAGCAAACCGGTAATACTTAAAACTGTCCCCTTTAATGTACCAATAAATCAAGGAAAGGGCCAGATTGATCCTACACTCTAACTACCTCCAGTGTTGCTTGATGACAGTACTAGCTACTGGTGCACATGGTTTATATTTCTTGTAAAGGAAAATACATTTCTGCATGGACAACAGATTAAGCATGTGCAAAGAAAGCATTGTCTCCATAAAGAGACCTTTCTTTAGGACATAACGTATAGTATATTTAACATGAGACATTCAATTCAACTTCTTCCACTGTTAAAATGTCACTCACAGCTGGAGGCTGAATGTACACAATTATTCAATGAGTTGTTAGGGGTTGGTGGTGTCCGAGGGGCAAGTAGAGGACACATTTTTGAATTTCTACCAGGGGAAGTTATTTTGGCTCAGAGCACAACAAGACTAGCCAAGTCCCATTCGTTATATACTGTAGCCAACTCTTCTACCATTGTCACACCATGCGTGTTTTGCAGGAGGATTTAATTGGTCAAAGCACAAACAGACTGGAGCACCAAGCTACAACGAGGCAATCCAAAATTCTATCAAATAATTTTCTGCTCTGTCCTGGGAGGTGGTTTGGCCAGAACGTAATTACAAATAATTAGTAGACTGAAAATTGACCACAAGAATCCCAAACAGGCCTCCCGGGTGGTGCAGTGGTTAAGGGCGCTGTACTGCAGCGCCAGCTGTGCCATCAGAGTCCCTGGGTTCGCGCCCAGGCTCTGTCGTAACCGGCCGCGACCGGGAGGTCCGTGGGGCGACGCACAATTGGTGTAGCGTCGTCCGGGTTAGGGAGGGCTTGGTAGGTAGGGATGTCCTTGTCTCATCGCGCACCAGCGACTCCTGTGGCGGGCTGGGCGCAGTGCGCGCTAACCAAGGTTGCCAGGTGCACGGTGTTTCCTCCGACACATTGGTGCGGCTGGCTTCCGGGTTGGATGTGCGCTATGTTAAGAAGCAGTATGGATGGTTGGGTTGTGTATCGGAGGACGCATGACTTTCAACCTTCGTCTCTCCCGAGCCCGTACGGGAGTTGTAGTGATGAGACAAGATAGTAGCTACTACAACAATTGGATACCACGGAATTGGGGAGAAAGAAAGGGGTAAAATTCAAAACGTCCGTCAATTCAATATGTGCAACTAAAACATATTCATTTAAAAGCTTGCTTACATTTGAATATGATCACGTGCCCACGTTTAATGGAGAGACACGTGATCATATTCAAATGTAAGGATGGTTTTAAATAAATATGTTTTAGTTCCCATACTTGGGAACATATTTATTTCATTAAAATCACTTGGAGCTGATTTCCTGGCTTTTTTACAGTCTTTATGTCCAACAATGAAAATTTGAAATATTCTCAGAAAACTTGTGGAGCCAGTTGGGGAACCCTGCCTTAATCTGTCTGTTGTAATCCAGGGATCACCACTGTGCTCACCATGACCACCATCAACACCCATCTGAGAGAGACGCTCCCCAAGATCCCCTACGTCAAGGCCATCGACATGTACCTGATGGGCTGCTTCGTCATGGTCTTCCTGGCCCTGCTGGAGTACGCCTTCGTCAACTACATCTTCTTCGGCCGAGGACCACAAATGCAGAAGAAGCTGGCAGAGAAAGCCGAGAGGGCCAATAATGAGAGGGCGGCCAAATACGACACCAATCGGGTAAGTCTTCATGAAGATCTCTGTCGAGATGCTCTAACTTCTTCAAAGTTCTTCCAAGTTGTCGGGCATTATCTTCACGGTCCGCACACTCTTACGACGGCAGATCAGAAACTCTATAAATATGGTGTTGTGTTTCTTGTGGTTAGTCTCCTCAGGAAGGAGGTAAAACGTCATCTCTTAAGCTGACTAAGCAGCCTAATAGAGCAAAAACTCTCCGTGTCTCACAGTCGGTGAGTCTTGACCAGCGGACACGTATTTTTTCACTATCTGTCTGACTTGTCTGTCACCATTGACTGACATTACATGTTTCATGTCCGCATGAGAATTTAATGAGTCTGTACGTGTCGCTTGTTACCCAAGTTGTCATTGTCCTTTGTTCAACTTCTGGTTTGACGTTTGCACGTCCAATGCAAGTCTGCAAGCCCGCTAATGTCTATGTTCCATAGTGTCGCTACAAAAAAGATATTGTGCTGTGTTGTCGAACGTTCATTCAAAGTGCCTTGTTCTCATTCCTGCATAGTCTCATATCTTGATTCTCCAATGTCTGTCATTAGTCTAAATGGGTTTATCGTGGACATAGTTCCGGTTCTCATCTCACCCTTGAACCTGTCCAGAGCAGGACCATCATGTTGTCGTAGCTCCAGATAATACATCAATCCTCTACTTCCGTCTCCAGGCGGAGTCCCACGGTAATATCCTGCTGACCACCCTGGAGATCCACAACGAGGTGGCAGGAAATGAGGTCACCACCAGCCTGGCGGACAGCAGGAACTCCTCCGTCATGGGATTTGACAACACCAGCACAGGTACCGGCGTCCAGTGCAGGAAGGCGAGCCGGTCCTCGGGTCCTCGCCACAGCCTCGACAGGCACGCCCAGCTCAAGAGGCACAAACTGCGGCGCGCTCGTCGCAGCTCAAAATCAAAATCCCTGACCTGACGGACGTAAACGCCATCGACAGGTGGTCGCGGATTATCTTCCCCTCCGTTTTCTCCCTCTTTAATCTAATCTACTGGATGTATTATGTCAACTGATTGACTGACTTTAGGGTTAGGTGGTGTTAGAGTATTTTTTTTTTCTTTCGTCATTGTTTTGTCTTTTTTACGCGACAGGAAATGTTTTGCTATCGAAAAACAAAGGACTGCCTCTGTATGGCACAGACAAAATGTTTTGACTTCTTTGTTAAAGTTTTTATATTTGCAGTCATACTCAAATTATGGATTGCGGTGGATTGCTAATTCTGAAAATGTTGTACAGAACTATGTGGATAAATACCCATACCGTAGGACTGGTACTGTATATTTCCCAGTATTCTTGCCCCTCTGTAGTTTGATAATGGAGATCTTTATACCCAATTCAATATGTGCAATTTGCAAGAAAGAAAAGGTAATTCTTACATTGTTTTGTTTTTTAAACAAACCCAAAATAAAATTAAAATGTTATGTAATGTATTATGCATATACACAATGAATTGTAATGAATACTTTATAATTATTTACATATTATTTGTCATTTATGCGAATCAATGCAAAAAATATATACTCATGTTTTGAGATGCTTTATCACGTATATATTTTTGTCTTGGTCAGATAATATAATTTTTAAGTGCACATACAGTATTTGCAAATTTTACAGTGAAGTGGTCCTGTTAATGTATGTCTATGTACAGTGTATTATTATTATTATTAATAGTAGTATTGCTATTATTATTATTACCATTATTACATACTGAACTATACCATTTTAACATAGGTGCAAATGAATGTCTACTGTTGAGGGTTTAATATCTCAGGTTCTGCATTTTGCTAATTGGCAACCATTACGTTTTCAAAATCCTGTCAAACAGTCTTGAAATTGGAATATTGATTGGGAATCTAAACATACCCACCACTGCACTCTATGAATCTGTTACGGTTCACATATTTTCTATCTGATATTGTGAATGCATGACAGGATTTCACTCAGTAAATTGACGACATTCCTTTAAATCAGCTCCATCTTCGATAGCTGTCGAACTCTCCTGCCAACGGCCTAGTGCTATGTACTGTATCACATGTCTTTGTGAAATGTTCTGATATTTTTGTAAGGTGTAACGTTGACTAAAGCTACAGTATATTAACTCCCTCTCTTGCGCGCTAGCATTGTAGAAAATAGATTCCCTCGGTTCACAGCATTCCATGGAAGTGGCAGGGTTGAGGGTTTGTTTGGTTTTGACCATTTGACTGATCTTTACTGCTGAAATGACCTCCAACTGTAAATATAATGTATATAACAGATTTGATGTAAGTGTGCAATTTTTTAAAATTTGGGGTTGTCTAATTAGTTGTCTGTTTTTATAAGACAATGTGAAATACCGATGACATTTCTGTCCTCTTTAAATGTTTGAAAATCTATTGAATGAACATGTGGGGTTGATCATATTTTTGGGGATCCCTTTCTTCAGCTTTAGAAGCGACGAATGCCATGAGACTATCTGTCAAATGCACAGCCAATATAAATAAGACAACGAAACACATTGTAAATCAAGGGCATTGCGAACCACTGATATACACAGTACATCATCCATGTCTATATTTCTATCATCTATTCGGCACAGCTATCATAGAAGCACATACGATGTGTCAGTCTCTCAGTTTTACAACTGATGCATGAATTCTGTTCTACAGGGCAAGGACAACGAGCCATAGTCATGAGATTGTCACCAAACATCGAACGCATCCCACGAGGAAATGTAATCAACAGCATGGGAGTAGCTAACGTTTGGTGAAGCATTGCCGTTGTTCAAATCAGGCTGCTCTAGGTGAGAGACAATGCCTAGATGGCACTGTTTCTTGTTTCTCTATGCATGTTATATTGCATGAGTAATGTGGATTAAAAACAACAACAAAAACCTAACCCGACCTTCTTAAACCTGTATCGCAGGTTCCAAGTACAGTTCCAAGAGATTGTGATAAACTGCCATTCTCTGGTTGGTTACAGAGTAACCAATCATATCCTGGGGTCAATGGCTGGGATTCACAACGGCAGTCTTCAAATATATAACACATGTATATACGCATAAAGAATAAATCGCGTGCCCATGTATTTTACCATTACCAACTTGCAGCCAATTGCTTATAGTAGTGACATGTATCTCTGGTATGTAAATATGCTTTGCTACTTGATCATTAAGCTTGTTGTGTGTTTTGGGTTTGAGTGATATAATGGTAATGTGTGGTGGTTACACACGCTGGCCCATAACAGTTCCAGACCCCGGGGTTTCCCTTCTCTACTGTGTAGATGAGACCGTGTTGGCTGGGTCTTGGTGTACGATGACTAATATCTCTTGGTCTTGGTGTAAGATGAGTTATTTATCTTGTTCTTGGTGCAAGATGAATCAAATATCTTGTTCTTGGTGTAAGATGAGTCATCTTTCCCGAGTCGTAAAGACTTGAGTTAGCCCTTCAGAGCTAATGCCTAGTCTTTAGATCAGAGGGCTGACGGTCTTGTGGCATGCAGGAGACCTGGGTTTGAATCCCGGTCAGTCACATTGAAACCTTCAATCTGACACTGTTTCATGCATTAAGTGCACTCATCTTCGCTGGCTTCTAATGTTGTCTGGCCCATTATGGAATGTCAACATGTTCTGTTCTGCCATAAATGTATATTTAGGTATAGATATCTGTGTTTATGTTTCTCTCCCTTATTTCTTTAGGTTATAATGTTGCTCTATTAATGAAATAATATCAATTGTATGACAGTAATATTGGGTTTTGCATCCATTCAAATCCATGTTTTCTGTAACACTTCTGTTATAAACTATAGCAACAGGATGAACAATGGACAGACTTCAAAGACAACATTTCTTGTTCCTAATGTATTTCTGTTGAATGATTGAATCTAGACAAAGCCCAATAGTTTATGTTTTATATGTCAGGTGAAGATAACCAGTATTCCTGGATTACCAGTGTTCCTGGATTGTGATTAAAACTGTATTTATCAATTAATATGTGTGTGTGTGTGTGTGTGTGTGTGTGTGTGTGTGTGTGTGTGTGTGTGTGTGTGTGTGTGTGTGTGTGTGTGTGTGTGTGTGTGTGTGTGTGTGTGTGTGTGTGTGTGTGTGTGTGTGCGTGTGCGTGTGCGTGTGTGTGTTGCATGTTCTGATATGCCTTCCGTGACCGTAAATACACAATATAGTTGTTCATAGCCATGTACACTGAATGTAAATGAATTTTTATCTCTCACAGTGTACATATTAACTCTTAAGGAAGTGTTTTTTTTCATTACTCAAAGGGGTTCATTTAACACTGGATTAGTGGGATTCATGTGTACACTGAAAGTGTTACATTTAACACTGTCCCAGTTTAATTTGCAATCATGGACTGTAGTTCTGTGCCTCCTACAAATTGGGTATTCAAACTCTAGTACACGTCCAAAAAATGCTTCACACTCTGCCTCTCCACCATCCAGCCATCTAGCTTAATTAAAGCAAGGGCCCTGGGCCGTGACCTACAGTATAAGTCGTCCATTACTCTGAAGTTGGACCCGCCAGACATACGATCATTTTATCTGAGTAAGGAACCATCCACACTTTAGGTCAACCTGCCTGGGGCACAGAACCAACAACACACTTAACCAGCACGGTCCGAGGGATTACACTATGTCATAAAGTGCCCCAAAACACAACTCTTTCCCTTCAAAGTTTTGGCATCAATGAATCATGCGACTCCACCTCCTGAATTTATCATACTGTTTATTTTTATTTAACTAGTTAAGTCAGTTAAGAACAAATTCTTATTTACAATGACGGCCTAGGAACAGTGGGATAACTGCCTTGTTCAGGGGCAGAACGACAGATTTTTTTTTAACCTTGTCAGCTCAGGGTTTTAATCTAGCAGCCTTTCGGTTACTGGCCCAACGCTCTAACCACCAGGCTTGCTGCCACCCCTGTTACTAGTAAGGCCAACAGTGTTTTGTATGCCAAAGTGCAGCCTACTCATCGTGGCTGCCGCCAACAAAACAACACATCTAAGGAGACGTTGAGATGTAGCCAATAAAACTACACTTAGGCAATATAACACGATGGAGACACAAGTGTTATGACTCTGATTATTACCAGTAACCTTATGGGGCAAGTGGTGTGATTGTGGGGGTCGCCATAGAATACACCTATTTTGTGTAGGAGGTGTGGTTGATAGATTGGTTGTAATAACAGGCTGTGGGAAAATGATTCTGTATTTCCTGGAGGGGATCTCAACCCAGCATTAGAGTGTACAGCTGCAAGAAAGGTGACAGAGGCAGCTGTGGAATAATTGTCACACCCTGATCTGTTTCACATGTCTTTGTGATTGTCTCCACTCCCGCCTGGTGTCACCCATCTTCCCCATTATCCCCTATGTATTTATACCTGTGTTCTCTGTATGTCTGTTGCCAGTTCGTCTTGTTTGTCAAGTCAACCAGTGGTTTTGTCTCAGCTCATCTCTCTTTTTCTCACCTTCCTGGTTTTGACCCTTGCCTGTCCTGACTCTGAGCCCACCTGCCTGAGCACTCTGTCTGCCCCTGAGCCTGACTGCCGTCCTGTACCTTTGCCCCACCTCTGGATTATTGACCTCTGCCTACCCTGACCCTGAGCCTGTATGCCGTCCGGTACTGTTGCCCCACCTCTGTTTTACTGACCCCTGGCCGCCTTGACCTGTCTATTGCCTGCCATTGTTGGATTATTAAACCATTGGTAATTCTATGTTGTCTGCATCTGGGTCTTACCTTCATTCCTGATAATAATGGTGATATTCAGGCTTTGACTGACCAATAGGCACCATTGAACTAATTCTCACTTTTATTACACCAATGTTCAACCTCATTTGATTCATTACTAGTATGATTCTACAGATATGAAAGCACAAACCCCATGACAAAATACTGCCAATCACAAGCACTCTACGTTGTGATTAAACTTTACGTGGTATCGGTATAAAATACCTAATATGTAGTGGTTTCAAGAGTTAATCATATACAGTATGCAATATTTATCCACCCTAAGGTACCGTGGGGATCTGGCGACTACATATAGACTGTGGAAATGAATTTCTTAGCAGCCTACCAGTTCTCTGAGGTAAAAAACAATAGTGTATATGAATAATTGCAGGGGAAAATGCTGCGGTAGGCAGTTCAAACCCCAGGCACCCCCAGCTTCAATAGGGTTGCTCATGATAGATTTGTATACTTTCTTACTTAAAACTTGGACTCCATGGATCTCGATCCCAAAGTTGCATTACTTAACATACCATTATTAGAATCATCTAAAGATAACAGGACTTGAGCAGGCAGATGTATGGTAATTTGCCCACCCAGTTTGTTTCATTAAATAAGTATCAACACATCCAACCCTGGATGATATTCCTGTATTGTTGAAATAAAGCATATGTTCTTTGAGTCACCCATATTTAGTCTAGGATACGGCTACCAAATTCTCCCCATACAGTACACTCTCTCCTCCCTTCTCCCATACAGTACATTCCCCCTCCCTTCTCCCCATATAGTACACACTCTCCTCCTCCCTTCATCCCCATACAGTACATTCCCCCCACCCTTCTCCCCATACAGTACACACTCTCCTCCTCCCTTCATCCCCATACAGCACACTCTCTTCTCCTCCCTTCTCCCCATACAGTACACTCTCTCCTCCCTTCTCCCCATACAGTACATTCCCTCCTCCCTTCTCCCCATACAGTACACTCTCTCCTCCCTTCTCCCCATACAGTACACTCTCTTCTCCTCCCTTCTCCCAATACAGTACACAGTACACTCTCTCCTCCCTTCTCTTCTCCTCTGCCTTCTCCCCATACAGAACTCTCTTCTCCTCCCTTCTCCCCCTTCTCCTTCCTTCTCCCCATACAGTACATTCCCTCCTCCCTTCTCCCAATACATTACACTCTCTTCTCCTCCCTTCTCCCCATACAGTACACTCTCCTCCTCCCTTCTCCCCATACAGTACATTCTCTCCTCCCATCTCCCCATACAGTACATTCTCTCCTCCCTTCTCCCCAGACAGTACACTCACTTCTCCTCCCTTCTCCTCATATAGTACACTCTCACCTCCCTTCTCCCCATACAGTACACTCTCTCCTCCCTTTTCCTCATACAGTACACTCCATACTCCCTTCTCCCCATACAGTACACTCTTTTCTCCTCCCTTCTCCACACACAGAACACTCCATCCTTCCTTCATCCCCATAAAGTACACTCTCTCCTCCCTTCTCCTCATACAGTACACTCTCTTCTCCTTCCTTCTACACATACAGTACACTTTCTCCTTCCTTCTACACATACAGTACACTTTCACCTCCCTTCTACCCATACAGTACACTCTCTCGTCCCTTCTCCCCATACAGTACACTCCATACTCCCTTCTCCCCATACAGTACACTCTTTTCTCCTCCCTTCTCCACACACAGTACACTCCATCCTTCCTTCATCCCCATACAGTACACTCTCTTCTCCTCCCTTCTCCCCATACAGTACACTCTCTCCTCCCTTCTCCCCATACAGTACACTCTCTTCTCCTCCCTTCTCTCAATACAGCACACTCTCTTCTCCTTCCTTCTCCCCATACAGTACATTCCCTCCCCCCTTCTCCCCATACAGTACACTCTCTTCTCCCTTCTCCCCATACAGTACACTCTCTCCTCTCTTTTCCCCATACAGTACATTCCCTCCTCCCTTCTCCCCATACAGTACATTCTCTCCTCCCATCTCCCCATACAGTACATTCTCTCCTCCCTTCTCCCCAAACAATACACTCTCTTCTCCTCCCTTCTCCTCATATAGTACACTCTCACCTCCCTTCTCCCCATACAGTACACACTCTCCTCCCTTTTCCTCATACAGTACACTCCATACTCCCTTCTCCCCATACAGTACACTCTCTTCTCCTCCCTTCTCCCCATACAGTACACTTTCTCCTCCTCCCTTCTCCCCAAACAATACACTCTCTTCTCCTCCCTTCTCCCCATACAGTACACTCTCTCCTCTCTTCTCCCAATACAGTACACTCTCTTCTCCTCCCTTCTCCCCATACAGCACACTCTCTTCTCCTTCCTTCTCCCCATACAGTACATTCCCTCCTCCCTTCTCCCAATACAGTACACTCTCTTCTCTTCCCTTCTCCCCATACAGTACACTCTCTTCTCCTCCCTTCTCCCCATACAGCACACTCTCTCCTCCCGTCTCCCCATACAGTACACTCTCTTCTCCTCCCTTCTCCCCAGACAGTACACTCTCTCCTCCCGTCTCCCCATACAGTACACTCTCTCCTCCCTTCTCCCCAGACAGTACACTCTCTTCTCCTCCTTTCTCCCCATACAGTACACTTTCTCCTCCTCCCTTTTCCCCATACAGTACACTATCTTCTCCTCCCTTCTCCTCATACAGTACACTCCATACTCCCTTCTCCCCATACTCCCTTCTCCCCAGTACACTCCATACTCCCTTCTCCCCATACAGTGCACTCTCTTCTCCTCCTCTCCCCTCCCTTCTCCTCACGTCTCCACATACAGTATACTCTCTCCTCCCTTCTCCCCATACAGTACACTCTCTTCTCCTCCCTTCTCCCCATACAGTACACTCTCTTCTCCTCCCTTCTCCCCATACAGTACACTCTCTTCTCCTCCCTTCTCCCCATACAGTACACTCTCCTCTCCTCCCTTCTCCCAAAGCATTACACTGTATTTTCCTCCCTTCTCCCCATACAGTACACTCTCTTCCTTCCCTTCTCCCCATACATCACACTCTCTCCTCCCTTCTCCCCATACAGCACACTCTCAGCACACTCAGCACACTCTCTTCCTTCTCCTCCTTTCTCTTCTCATACAGTACAATCTCTTCTCCTCCCTCTCTTCTTCTCATACAGTACACTCTCTTCCTCCCTTCTCCTCCTTTCTCTTCTCATACAGTACAATCTCTTCTCCTCCCTCCTCTCCTCCCCATACAGTACACTCTCTTCTCCTCCATCTCTTCTCATACAGTACACTCTCTTCTCCTCCGTCTCTTCTTCTCATACAGTACACTCTCTTCTCCTCTGTCTCTTATAATATAATAATAATAATAATAATATATCATTTCTCACTTACAGTCATGTGTGCATACATTCTCTTCGAACCCACTACCCTGGCGTTACAAGCGCCATGCTCTCTGAGCTTCTCCCCATACAGTACACTCTCTTCTCCTCCGTCTCTTCTTCTCATACAGTACACTCTCTTCTCCTCCCTTCTCCTCATACAGTACACTCTCTTCTCATCCCTTCTCCCCATACAGTACACTCTCTCCTCCCTTCTCCCCATACAGTACACTCCATCCTCCCTTCTCCCCATACAGTACACTCCATCCTTCCTTCTAAACATAGAGTACACTCTCTTCCCCTTCCTTCTAGCAATACAGTACACTCTCTCCTCCCTTCTCCCCATACAGTGCACTCTCTTCTCCTCCCTTCTCCCCATACAGTGCACTCTCTTCTCCTCACGTCTCCACATACAGTATACTCTCTCCTCCCTTCTCCCCATACAGTACACTCTCTCCTCCCTTCTCCCCATACAGTACACTCTCTTCTCATCCCTTCTCCCCATACAGTACACTCTCTTCTCCTCCCTTCTCCCCATACAGTACACTCTCTTCTCCTCCCTTCTCCCCATACAGTACACTCTCCTCTCCTCCCTTCTCCCAAAGCATTACACTGTATTTTCCTCCCTTCTCCCCATACAGTACACTCTCTTCCTTCCCTTCTCCCCATACAGCACACTCTCTCCCCCTTCTCCCCATACAGCACACTCTCAGCACACTCAGCACACTCTCTTCCTTCTCCTCCTTTCTCTTCTCATACAGTACGATCTCTTCTCCTCCCTCTCTTCTTCTCATACAGTACACTCTCTTCCTCCCTTCTCCTCCTTTCTCTTCTCATACAGTACACTCTCTTCTCCTCCCTCCTCTCCTCCCCATACAGTACACTCTCTTCTCCTCCATCTCTTCTTCTCATACAGTACACTCTCTTCTCCTCCATCTCTTCTCATACAGTACACTCTCTTCTCCTCCGTCTCTTCTTCTCATACAGTACACTCTCTTCTCCTCTGTCTCTTCTCCCCATACAGTACACTCTCTTCTCCTCCGTCTCTTCTTCTCATACAGTACACTCTCTTCTCCTCCTTCTCTCCTCCTCATACAGTACCTCTCTTCTCCTCCTTCCCTCCTCCCCCTTCTCTTCTCCCCATCTCTTCTCCCCATACAGTACACTCTCTTCTC